>NC_000078.6:88053443-88380943 GCF_000001635.26 Mus musculus | reverse complement strand
GCTTGTCCAGAGGTCCTGAGTTCAATTCCCAGCAACTACATGGTGGCTCACAACCATCTGTAATGGAATCTGATGCTCTATTCTGGTGTGTCTGAAGATGGCTATAGTGTATTCATAATAAATAAATAAATATTTTTTAAAAAGAGAGAGAGAATGCATCCTGCTGAACTGAAGCACCTCACACAGGCCCAGTGGTCTGCTCAGTGATATAAGGTAAGGTCAGCTGGAAGGCTGAGTAGGCCTGGTGCAGTCAGTCGGGACCAAGGCGCCTTCCTGTATTATGACAACCCCACCACCATCTCTGTCTGTCTCTCATACTTCAGCGGGGAGTCTGTCTGTCTCTGTCTCTGACTTTATGTGGTGTGTGTGTGTGTGTGTGTGTGTATCTGTATCTCTCTCAGTCTGTTTCTCTTGGTCCCCCTCTCTCTGTCTCTCTGTATCTCCCCTCCCGCCCCCCACCCCAATCCCACCGACAGAATAAAAGCTAAAGAAATATTCAGGGGGCTGGAGAGGTGGCTCAGTGGATAAGAGCACTGACTCTTCTCCTGAAGGTCCTGAGTTCAAATCCCAGCAACAACATGGTGGCTTACAATCATCCGTAATGAGATCTGATGCCCTTTTCTGGGATATATGAAAACAGCTACAGTGTACTTACATTTAGTAGATAGATAAATAAATAGATAAATAAACAAACAAATAAGAAATATCCAGTACCTGGTGACTTTAAACATTCTAATTCACTGAAAATTTATCAAAACTCTGCTTGAGAATGTTCTGTGACTTTCTACTCCATGATATGCAACCTTCCCTCAAGTTCCTCTGTGACTTGGCAGGATGTCCATGCTTGTTCCCACAGGTTGCTGTTTGAACAGTCTATTCCCAGCTTGTGTTGCTATTTTATGGGTGGTAGAGCCTTTGGGCAGGGCTTGGCGGGCCTCTGAAGGTTACACCTGCTTCCATTTCTGGCTCCAGTGCACCGCTTTCGTCTGACTTCATGTGAACAGTGTGTCATGCTCACACGGCCTTGCATGCCCACCATGATGGACTGAAATGTCTCTGAAACTCTGAGCCCAAATAAATCTCCCCTCCTGTAAGATGTTTCTGTCAGATATCTGCTCAGAGCAACACAAATGCAACTGAAACACACTGAAGTAATCTCTGTATCTATCACATGGACAGTCGGTCCCCCAAATCATACCCATGAGCCCAGCCAAAAGCACTTTGTCACTGACAGTATATGTTTCAACTCTACCATTCCAGAGTCAGCTTCAATACTGCCTGAATTTACAACCTCACCCATGTGAGGCCACTCTGCTCCGGTAGGCCTCAGGGATCTTGTCCGCCTTAGGACATCTGTCTATGGCCACACACCTGGCATGCACCTGATCTCGTCTGTCTTAGGCTGTCTAGAGTTAAAATAAATAGGAAATGTACTAAGAAAGTAAATGGCTGGTTCTTACTGTCACAGACAAAAGTGTCATATAAGGAAAAGGAAAGAGCCAAACTGGAATCTGGGGCTGAAAGAAAAAGAATAAGGGCCTTTCCCTCTCTGGACCCACGAGGATTCTATATGAATGAAGATGGGGTGAAGAGAGCAAGAAACAGGAAGAGCAGGCTGGGGAGATGGCTCAGACAGTGAAGTGGCACAGTGTAGTCCATGAGACGCTGACCTTGGATCTCCAGAACTTACCTAAAAGTCTATGTATGACAACACACACAAGAGCTGGGCAAACCCCTGAAGCTCACTGGCCACCGAGCCTGGCTGAGTCAATGAGCCACATGCACAGTAATAGACCCTATCTCAAAAATAGATCAAGGAAAGATATCCATGGTCAATCTCTGGTCTCCAAACACACAAGCGTATTCATGCACAAGTACACACACACACACACATACACAAACACAAACAAGTACCGACATCATATACACATACACAAAACATAAAATAATTAAGGAGCCATCAAGGTTACCCTGTGTCTCAAGATCTCATCTACAAAGAAAGTAGTTCAGTACCAAGTTTCTCCTCTCTGTTCATTCAACAGCTGAGGCCAAGACCATTACTGCATTCTTACAGAAGGGAAGCAGAGGTCGTTGGCAAGGACTAAGACCAGGTGAGAAGGCTCCTGATCCATGATGGCTCTATTTCAACCCTGGACCACACAAACCTCTCTGCATCATTTCCCTTGCATTACTGACCATCCTGAAACCTATCAAAATGCCAATCATACTTCAAACTCAGACAACCTTCTCCAAGAGTTCCCTGTATTACTAAGACTCAGTTTTAACTAATATTAAGTGCAAATCACCTTAAGCAACAAAAAAGAACTTACTGAGGGCATAACCAGGAAGTCCAGTGAGAGAGTGGCTTGAAATCCAACTCAATACAGGAACTCAAAGAACTCAACTCTTTAATACCAACTTCACCCACAGATGGGCTTTCTCATCACAGTGGCAAGATGACTCCCGGCAAAAAAAAAGCCAACAGCTTATACTCTCAGTTAACTAGACAGAAAGCGAAACTTAAAATTTGAAAAGAAATGGGCCAGAACTGGCTCTAGGGACTACCCCAAATCAATTTTTAAGACAAAGTCATACAACCTGTGAGTGTACATGTGGGGGTTTGAGTGTGGATGGGTGCATTTGTGTGATGAGAGAGACACACACAGACAGATAGACAGACACAGACATGGACACATAGATCGCCAAAGAAAAGTCCAGTTGCTCCCTATGAAGAGGGAGCCCACTACAGCCCCATCCTTCATGCAGAACCAGCTCCAACCTCTCCTGTCGCCTGCAGCCTTTTGTCTGGATGTCTATCCTCAGAGTGATGTCCTTCTGGAGGGTGAACATGTCCAGTCACACAGACTTCAGTTACAAGCATCTCGGCATCAGAAATCCCGTTCTCCAGAGTCCAACCTTGAGCCCTCAGTTGCCTACCATGGCACGATGGGCTTTCTCTTCTCCTTCTCCAGGATGCAGCAAGTCACAAAGCCAGACTGCCAGTGCTAACCCTAAAGATGCTTCAAGTCACTGACTGCCGCAGCCTTGGCTCTAACATACTCTAGAACCTGGAGATGAGGGCTTGAGAAGTGCTGTTTGTATCCTGATGTTAATTCTGCTTCCTTAAGAGGGGCTGCCCCAACAAGGAGTGAATCAAATACTCAAGTTATTTCCTGTGAACCCTCTCCTCATTTTAACTGGTCAAATAAAGGCTAGAGCCTGTGATTGGGCAGTGGAATGGGAAAGGTGGGCCTGGAGGTCTCAGAGATTGGATGAAGAGAGGAAAGAAGAGGAAGAAGACAGAGGAAGAGGAGGTAGAAGGAAGATAGAGCAGAACTACATGGCCTGGAGAAGCCACAAGTAGCAAGGGATCTCATAGCTGGGGAATAGAGTAATGTAGTGTTAAATCTGCCCAGTCTAGGCGAGCAGCTTATAAATCTTGTAACTGAGTTGTGTGGTTTTTGCATGGGCTTACTGGGGTTGGAAGTTTACATACTGGTGCCCATCAAATCGATTAGAACCCAACTAACCTAAGATAAGAGTCCACTGCCCCTCCCTGCACTCACAATAAACAGCTGGGGCAGCAATCTAAGGCTGCAGCAATGTGTGGATTGAAAGCTGACTGGGTTTGAGGGGTCTACAGAGAGCTGCAGAGAATCCCTCCCCAAGTCCCAGACAGAGAGCTACAGGCAGGGGCAGCAACCCAGGCCACAGCTGGACTTGGGCAGCGCCCTGTAGGATTCCCAGGGAGGGACAGGGGGACCCTGGAGCACAAATGCCTGTGAAGTAGTCGTCAGGAAGACACAGTGACCTGATTGGGGCATCTAAGCCCGAGGGAACCTTTCCATGCTTGCTTCCCTACACTGGACAGCCAGACCCACTCTCCCCGACTGCTTGCACTGCAGGCTACCTGAAATCAACGTGCACTCTGCCAGCTGCAACCCAAACAAAAGACAGAGAGCTTGCTCAGAAGCACAGAAGCATCTGGTCTTTCTACAACCAACTCCTCCCGGAGAATAAAAGAATCAAAGAGGCCGGCAGTGTGCTGAATCGAACGCCAGAGGGAGACAAACTTACAAAGGACTCTGGATCAGGTAATAAAATTATAAATTGATAATAAACGGGATGTTATTTTGAATGGTTCAACGGGGATGAATTTAAAGGAAATAGACACCTTGAAATTTACGGTTACTGCAATATTTACTCTCTTGATTTACTATGTCTTCTCAAAAGACAGGGCCCTAGATTAAAAAAAAACTACATGCCTTAGAAAAGGGATACTAGAGAAGTTCATAGATGAGACTGAGCAACAGACAGACAAACTTAAGACTTGGCAACACGGCCTAGAAAAAACACTAGAACTAAAGGGTCAGGACTTTATAGGTCAAGCTAAGCAATAGAAAGAGGAGAATAAAGGTTGAAGACCAGAGCGGAAGAGACACTAGAAAAAAGGATTCCACAATTCACAGATCAGACTGAACAGCAAGGAGATAGATAGAGATAAAATTTGGAAGCAGAGTCTAGAGGATAATTTACTAAAGCTAGTAAATCAAACCCAGGTAGGTGCTACAATGTCAGAATTACAACAGAAAGAAAGGTTTAAATGTAGAGGCAGAACCTTGAACAGAGAACACAGGAACTCAAGGAACAGGAGGAGCAACAACATGAGAGATATGAACCGTGGGCACACACCTTAAGGGAGCAACCTAAAACTTCAATTAAGGAAAATACTCAGGGAGAGACAGAAGATAAAATTAGAGAAAGCCAACCAAAAGTTATTAGAAAACAAACTTTAGTTGATCTGCTCAGTATACAACGAGGACCTCCAGACGATGCCATGATTTACTAGCTTTAGTAAATTATCCTCTAGACTCTGCTTCCAAATTTTATCTCTATCTATCTCCTTGCTGTTCAGTCTGATCTGTGAATTGTGGAATCCTTTTTTCTAGTGTCTCTTCCGCTCTGGTCTTCAACCTTTATTCTCCTCTTTCTATTGCTTAGCTTGACCTATAACTCCATTCGGGGTTACCAGGGACTTGAATGGCAACCTCTGGATGTGTTAGAACTGAGAAAATGTAATCAAAGTGTCACTAATTTGGGGATGTATTTGCCATTTGCAAAACAAATCCTAACTTCTTGGGCTATTAAAATTAGAATGGTCCCCCAAGACGGGAATGATATGGCAAAAGCAATACTGGAACCTTTGTCACATTACAATGAATTCTCACAGTGGAGAAAAGAGGCAAAGGAGAAAACACAACAAATAGAGCCAGTTGTTGGATGCGGCAAATAGTAAGTCCATGGAAGTTAGGGAGAAGTTAGGGAGACTGAATGAAAAAAATGCTTTAGGGAAGATTTAAAAAACTCTTGCCGGGACAACTTCTCAGGATCTTTGAACATGGTCTACCCATGGGCTTTCTGGGATTTCTTTGCCTGGTATGACAAAGAGGGCCTGAAATCGGCTTATACAGTAAGTAGACAGAGATGGGAGGAAATGATTTAGGCCCTGATCTCATGAAGGTCGGGGCAGGAGACAGCAGAAATACTGTCTCTTCGGTTAATATTTGTTCAGATTGCTTCATTTGCTTTGATTTGTTTTATTTATCAAAATGAGTACGGTTTTGAGTCTGGACTTGGTTTGTTGGTTTCTTTGTCTCTGCATTTGTGCTGACAGGAAAGGAGACTACACTCTGAACTCCTTCCAGAGTGCTGTGGGTTAGATATGAATAACTAAAAAAAAAACTCAGGAGAAATCAAACAGGACAGGTGAAGACACTTCCTGTCATCCTTCACGTGGCATGGATGAAGACTTATTACAACTGTTTATTAATAAAACTGACTCATAAAAAAAAAAAAGACAGCTGTCCTTTACCCGCTCAAACATGGAGAATTTCATCCTTTAACTTACCTGTGCACCCTGCACAATCCGTAACAAATATCTTAATGGTACTAAAATCTTGGTTGAGAGATTCATACATTACAAAATGTACAGCTTTGGCGAGCTTCTTCTTCAGAGATGCTAGACTGACCTGCTTGGTCCCTGCTTCTGGTTGCTGCCCAAAACAGCTCTGGGGATTGCCACGGATCCCACGCCATCTTGCCTCATCCAACCTTTCAGACAGATACGGTCAGAACTTCAGTCAAGCTCTGAACCTTCCAAATATGAAGAGACTGGATATCTGATGCTAAAGCTAGCTTTCTTAAGTCTAACCAATTTTTTTTTTAATTTTCCTACCCTCCCACCCCTTTAAAGAACTTTTCTGTCACCCCTATTTAGCAGGAAGAAGCTATGGGCAGTCATCAGCCCAAGTCCTTTAGGTTGGGGTGGATGATTCTGGTTATTTTATGAATTATAGATATGTTGTCATTTTAAGGGACATTTTGCAAATGTTGTCCCTTTAGACAGAAAGGAGACCAGAGAACTTAGACTCAAGGATTTCTACCTTTCCTTTCCTCTTCTCTATCCTTCCTTCTTAGGTAAAGGAAAGGGGGTGGAAAAGAAAAGGGGGGACATGGTAATATCATAGAAATTAGCCGGGCATGGTGGCACACGCCTTTAATCCCAGCACAAGGGAGGCAGAGGCAGGCAGATTTCTGAGTTTGAAGCCAGCCTGGTCTACAGAGTGAGTTCCAGGACAGCCAGGGCTATACAGAGAAACCCTGTCTCAAAAAAAAAAAAAGAGAGAGAGAGAGAGAGAGAGAGAGAGAGAGAGAGAGAGAGAGAGAGAGAAAAGAAAGAAAGAAAGAAAGAAAGAAAGAAAGAAAGAAAGAAAGAAAGAAAGAGAGAAAGAAAGAAAGAAGGAAGGAAAGAGAGAGAGAGAGAGAGAGAGAGAGAGAGAAAGAAAGAAAGAAAGAAAGAAAGAAAGAAAGAAAGAAAGAAAGAAAGAGAAAGAAAGAAAGAAAGAGGGAGGAAAGGAACTACCCTGAAGAAGAGTGAGTGGATCACACACTCAGGTGATTTCCTGTGACCCGTCTCCCCATATTAACTGATCAAATAAAGGCTAGAGCCTGTGATTGGGCAGTGGAAGGGAAAGGTGGGCCTGGAGGTCTCAGAGAGTGGACGAAGAGAGGGAAGGAGAGGAAGAAGATAGAAGCAAAGGAGGTGGAGCAGAACCTCCTGGCCCAGAGAAGCTGCAAGTAGCAAGGAATCTCATAGCTGGGGAATAGAGAGGTGTAGCCTTTATTTGACCAGTTAAAACAGAGAGAGATTATTTGATTCACTCGTTGTCGGGGCAGCCCCTCTTGAGGAAGCATCTCTAGTTTACAGACAAGGAAAACAGTAGCATCCCAGGGCTAGATGGCCCTCCCAAAGCCAAGGTACGGAATCCACATTCAGGATTTCTGAACACAAACCTTACATTCTTTGTGCGGTCTCTCCAAAGTCAAGGGCGTTACCTAACATTGAGACAGACATGAAGCCCTCTCCATCCTAGAGGGTTTTATTGCTGAAAATTAAATAGACAAAACAAGAGCCCCAATCTGCAGTGTAAGAGAACCAACAGTCTAAAAGAAACATGTGTAACTAACGATCATCTATGGCAGGAATAAAGATAGAGTGATTAAATTCTAGGCAGCTAGCTCTGGAGAGATACACAGGAAACGATGATGACCTCCAGGCAGGAAAACTGAGCACCTGAGGAAGAAGGATCATTTTGTCTGTTTCAAATACTGTCTATTTTGATTTGTGAGCCGCTTGAATACATTCCCCATTAAATAGCACTTTGGGGTACAGTCAGCCAAATCCTGAATGTGGAAATTCTACAGAATAAATGATCTGGTCCTCCAACAAGAGAATCACTAAATAAAAAGTAAAATAAAGGAAGAGAGAAGAAATGTTATAGATTCTAAAAGACTCAGGAAATGTCAACAAAACATAACACATACACCAGGTTTGCATCCAGGATGGAACACACTCACTATAACGAACATCTCAGGGATGGGGAGATGGTTCGGTGGGTACAACAGCCAGCATGAGGATCGGGGTACAGATCCCCAGATTCCAGGTCACACGCCTATAACCCCAGCATTCTGAGCATGGTGGACACAGGAGGATGACCGGGCTGGCTAACCACCTTCCTTGCTCCAGGTTCAATGAGAGACCTGGCTTAAGGACACCAAGCAAAGAGTAGTAGAGAGAACACCCAACATGTACACACACACACACAGAGCTCATACATACACATAAATAAGTACTTTAAAAACACATTGCTGGGAGAAGGGCAATCTGGACATGAACTAGAAGTTACTGTAGAATTGCTCATCTTCATACACGTGGTTTATCAAAGTTCTTTCTCTATGAGGAGACTCATACTGAAGAATTTATACTTGAAACAATGAGGCACCTGAGGTTTCACTTAAGCACTTGAGCGCTAAGTAAACCAAAGAGGGAATAATTGACAAAGGCGACCTCAAATCCTTCTGCAGGCTGGACAGTCCCATGGGGTGGGGGTGGCGGGTCACTACACACTACTCAGCTTTTGTTACTTTTGTGGATAATTAAAATGTACATCGTGGAAGGTTTAAATTAAAATGTTTTAATTAACTAATTAATCCACCCAGAGAGGATGCCCTGAAGGAAAGCAGCACAGAGGAGAGCCCAAGCTGAGCCCAGAAACGTAACTAAGCATGCTCTAAGGACAGCAAAGACACGCCAGCCTATTGCCAACCTCCCTCTGACCTCATGCTTCATCTTCCACCTCCCTGGCATCTCCAGTACACCTGCATCAGTGACCACACTCTGACTGAGGAGGGGTGTGAGGCCCCACAGCTCCACTCCTACAAAAGGCCCCAAGTGGCCTTCAGAGGACAGAAAAACAATTAACCTCTAACAACGCCTAACAGCGCAGCTTAGAAGTTATTAGCCCTCTAGAGGCAGCCTACATCCCAGCTGTCATCAGAAATACTCACTGGTCTCCCCAACGGCACTTCATAGGTAGTGACCTTAGCACGGGAGACTCAGCTTGATGTAAAGTGGCAGCCCTAGTCACAGACAGGCGCCTGCACCAAAAGGGGGAGGTGGTCTTCCGATCCCTTTATCCCAAACCCCATGGCCAGCAGCTCTGACTGTCCGAAGCCCAGCTTTCTCCAGGAAGTAAACTGGCTGTACCCACTCTTCAGACGTACCCCACCCTGGCCCAGCCCTGAGGGTCCCCCTGGGTGCCTTACCTGGGATCGACGCTGCAAATACTCCTCAGAGCCATATGGGACACTCCTCAGGGAGGTGAGGTAGTCATAGCTGATGACAGCTGTCTGTGAACCAAGGGAGGAGAAAGCTTAACACTGAGGACATTAAAACCATTCCTCTCCAAAGCCCTGAAGCAGGAGGGTCACACAGGAGATGCTGGCTCTACGGGAGTGGCTGGGAACACCCCTCTGCATGCTTGGCCACCAGATCTTACTGGCCTGGATGATCCTTCATAGCCTCTGGGGGGTGGGCACAATAACACTCCTGCAGAGAGGCCAGTCTCCGGTTGTCCTTATATACCAACAAATGTCCATAATTGATAAGCCACTATCTCCAAATTTATGCAAATTTATTTGCATTCTTTTTTGTGAACTGTCTGAATTCAAGGGCTGGGTCTTACTGCTTATTACTGATCCCCAGCCTATTTTACACTATACAGGTAGACATTCAAGAAATGAATGCTGTTAGACTTGAATTTCCACTCTAAATCTTCTGGCCAAAACCTTCCAGTGAGGGAGGCCTTTATCCACAGTCAATCAGACAATCGCAGGTTTCCAACAAATGTCAAGCTTTTCAAAGCTGAGCAACTAAGAACCTTAGACACTAAGTTCTGAGATTTATATTCAAAAGTGTTTGTCTGTACACTCACAAAGCCTAATTGCAGTCCACCTGTAAGTGCTGACCACAACCTATCAGCAAGGTTTGCTCACTGAGTGTCGAACCAGGATAACCAGGACCAGAGGCCATCAGAGAATGGACAATTCACTGTTGGTTTGCCTGGGCGAAAACTCAATACTTCCCCTTCTTATCTACTGTCTTTTTCTTTGGATGGTAGCCAGAGCCTAAGTATGTCCCCCACCCCTGCCCCTCTCTCTCCCTCCCTCTCTCTCTCTCTCTCTCTGCCCCTCTCCCCACCCCCTCTCTCTCTCTCTCTCACACACACACACACACCACTTTGGTTTTCATTGTTTCTGTGTGTAGCCCAGGCTGTCCTGTCCTGGAACTCTCTTTGTAGACCAGGCTGGCCTAGAACTCACATAGATCTGCCTCCTTCTGCCACCTGAGTGCTGGGATAAAGGTGAGCACAATCACTGCCTAACCTGGCTTGTTCACTCTCTATTAAATGTGCCATTCACACCATGTGGCTGCTTGTCTGCCCTGTGGCTGCCTCTGCACCAGCTTAACTCAAACAGCATGGGTTTGTCTTTCTCTTCTCTGTCTCCCTCTTCTGGGCAGCCACTGGGAATGACAACTGGCCTGACCCGAAATTTTCCCTTTAAACTCTAATAAAACTGTCCTCAGACAGGAAAAGAAAAGAATTGCACAGCTTAGTGACTGATTTATAAAAGTGCCCAGGGACAATTTCCTGCCTCCTTCTGGCTATTTAACCTTAAGGTTCCACTCAAATCCTGCCTCCTTAGGATACTCCTCCTGACTCCCAGGCCCCAGTGTTCACTCCTGCATCTGACCAGGGCAGCAGTCCTGACATGTGCCTGGCTTTAGACTGTTTTTGAAAACATGTGTGGACTCCATGACCTGTGGCTCCTTCAAAGCTGGGTCTAGATGAAACAGTCTGTCTTTACCCCTCAACACATAAAAGAAAACAATAGGCTCCAAAATGCACTTGGTAAACAGAAGTGGTTTCATATCCCACTGCCTGTTTTTATAAAGCCCCTTTCCCTATCTGACTCTTTAACTCAGTTTACCGTTGAGGACAGGCACCATGTCAGTGGCCTCCCTTTGAGAACACTTGATGACACTAAATCCTGAGGAAATAAACCAAACGAGCTATATCAGGGTGCATATCACCATGGAGCTTGGGGAAGGGGGACAACAGCAACTGTTATCTAAGCTCAGCAGCAGCAATAAAGGAGAGAAAGCATGACACACACAGCTGACAACAAAGATCATAGAGCCACATCTGGGAGAGGAGCTACCAGCAGAGTTAAGAATCCATGATGAGCCGGGCCGTGGTGGCACACATCTTTAGTCCCACCACCTTAGAGGCAGAGGCAGGTGGATCTCTGAGACTTAGGGGTCAGCCTACTCTCTAGAGTGACTTCTAGGACAGCCAGTGCTGCACAGAAAAACCCTGTCTCAAAAAAACAAGAAGAGGAGGAGGAAGAAGAGAAAGAGGAGGAGGAAGAGGAAGAAGAAAAGAAAGAGGAGGAAGAGGAGGAGGAAGGAGAAGAGGAGGAGGAGGGAGAAGAGGAGGGGGGAGAAGAGGAGGAAGAAGATGAGGAGGAAGAGGAGGATGAAGAAGAGGAGGAAGAGGAGGAGGAGGAAGAGGAGGAGGAAGAAGAGGAGGAAGAAGAGGAGGAAGAAGAGGAGGAAGGGAAAGGGATGTGTGCTAGAGAGAGAGAGGTGGTCAGTGGTTACATTTTCTTACAGCACTTGCAGAGAACCTGGTTCCATTCCCAGCATCTTGTGGCTCATGACCATCTGTAACTCCAGTTCCAGTGTATCTGACATCCTTTTCTGACCTCCAAAGGCAGCAGGCATACACATGGTACCCATGCATACAGACAGACAGACAGACATGCAGACAGAACATTCACAGACACAAAATAGTATATATAAGTCTAAATTTTTTTCTAAAAAGACATGATAACACCAGATGATATTGCTATTGAGCTACCAGAGAAAACATCTAAAGTCAAATATTCAAATCAGATTCTCTGCTTGGAGATGGATAATGTTCTCCCAGCCCCAGACAATGCAGATATAAATGCCAAATCCAGAACTCCTCAGATTAGTTCTTCAGAGCGAGATCAAGTTTGCTGACAGAAGTTTTTTTCTAAAAAGGATTCCTTCTGAGTCATGATTTCAGAGTGTTCAGTCAGAGTTCGCTTGGCCCCACATTCTTGCAAGAACACTAGGGTGGTGGGAATCTGTGGTAAGGAGGCCTCCCAAGGACTTCACATCATAGCAAACAGGAAGCTGAGAGATAGCAGGCAGAACTGAACTGCTAAAGTCCTCTTTCCACAGAGTCTTCTGTCCTTGTTTTCCAAGGAGCCTGCCCCTCTGAGTCATCGCTATAGTAAGACATGGAGCCTTGATGTACCAGCTTCAGAGCAGAGATCTCGTACAATCCTGTGTTCAACTGCAGAGTAGCTGAGTTTGCATGCACAGGAGTGAAGGTCTGCGAGGATGCACACTATAGACAGAGCTGACATGCCTGCATTTCGATATATGTGAGCACGCCCACCTGCCACACCTATGGAACACCTACAGGTAATGCTGTAAATCCTCTGCTATCCCCAAAGGAAAAAAACCAACCGTAGCAACAGCTCTGCCCACCCTGACAGCGCCAAAGTCATTAGGGTCCAAGTAGTTGTTACTGTAGAGGTAGACACCGGAGGCAGCAAGAGCCACGCTGGTCCATGAAGCAAGCTTGAGAGCCTTTCTGGCCATGTCTCCAGACCCTGTGCAGGAAAGGAAGGTCAGCAAAGATTAGCAATGAAGAATCTCAGAGTGGGTCAATCCAGACTCCAAATTCCAGTTCTGCCACTCAGCCTGCATGACCTCATGTCCTTTTCTTAATCTCGTGGGACCTTGGGTTCTTCATTTATAAAACAAGATAATGCCACCTCAACATTAAGAAGAAGTAAAATAATTACATAAAGGGCTTAGCGTGGCACCTAATACAAACCGATCCCCAACATCCTTCCTCCAACAGCACCAGGTGCCTTGTGTTCTAGATACAGTGAAGGTGAAGAGCCTACAGGTCTTGCCTACGTGGAGCTCTAGGGTGGGGTGGCAGAGAAGCAAAGAGATGCACGACCACTCTCAGATCTGCCAGGAAGTAGTAGGAAGCAGAGAATCTAGGGGAAAGGATCCAGATGGTGCCTTTAGATAGGAAAGGGTGCTCACTGTTGGCACATGTAACTAGTATTACAACAGCACACAGCCACAGGAACCATTAGCTTGACCCACAGGTCGGAAGTAGCCAAGCCCCTCCCAAAATGGAAAATGAGCAAAAGCAACCAGGAGTTCTTCCTTATCCAGCGGACAGTCAAAATATTTACTACAGTCAGACAGCTTAGACTGCATTCCCTGAGGAGGACTGATGCTGGTTTTGTCCACATACAGTCCTGGGAGTCCTACTAGGTACCAAACTCATATCACTGGGCAGAAAGAGCCTGCTCTCCTTACTCATACCTCCTCAATCCTCCAGGTGACTACACAGAGAGATACCCTGTGGGGACAGTGAATCCAATAGGCTACCTCCTCCACAATCCCTGAGTACTAGGTATCTACTTGAGGCTTTGACCCAGCTGCAAGTGCCAAGGGACAGGCCCCAGACAGAAAGGAGCATCACCAAGTCTCCTGTCAGTGCAAAGCCTCCAGAGACACAGCAGCAAGATGCAGGTTGTCACCTTGGAGGTTTCTGCTCTGACCCCGCTCTGTCATTTGGTTTCCTCTCTGTGTAGAAGCTGCTGATGCCAACAGCTTCGCCTTGGTTTGCTCTGGAGTCTATTTAGACTCATGCTTCCTAATACAGATGCCGGCTTTTCTTTAAACACACACAAAGCACGTCCTTTTCCATCCTTTCACGTTTCACTTAGGCCTTATACCATTTCTTTAAATAGCAGAGAGTTAGCTTTCTAGGTTTGTGTTCAATGTAGCTCATGTATCTGTACTGAAAGACTTATTTATTTCATGTATATGAGTACTATAGCTGCCTTCAGACACACAAGAAGAGGGCATCGGATCCTATTATAGATGCTTATGAGCCACTATGTGTTTGCTGGGAATTGAACTGAGGACCTCTGTAAGAGCAGCCAGTGCTCTTAACCGCTGAGTCATCTCTCCAGCCCCCTTTCCTACCTGTCCTACTTCATTCCTTTCTTTTTGTCAAGATTTATTTTTATTTTATTTAGGTATATTTGTATGAGCTGGATGCGTTCAGGGGCCCATGGAAGATAGAAGATGTCATAGGCCCTGGAGCCAGAGTAGCAGGCAGTTATGAGCTGCAAGCCATGGGTGCTAGGAACCACATCGGGTCCTCTGAAAGCTCAGCAAGCACTCCCACGTGCAAGGCCATCTCTCCAGCCCACGCTCTCTCCTTCCTCGACTTTTCATGGACTCAACGATACTTTCCACTGAGTTCTGTTATCTTTCCTTTTGCTGCTGCCTTAGTTACTGTTCTAACACTGAGACACCATGGCCAAGGCAACTTACAGATGAAGCATTTAATTAGGGGCTTGCCTACAGTTTCAGAGGGAGAGTCTGTGATCATCACTGTGGGGAGCAAAGCATTAGGTAAGCAGGCCTGGCACTAAAACAGTAGTAGAGGCTGACATCCTGATCCACAGACAGGAGGCAGACAATGAGAGACTGGGCACGAAGTGGACTTTTGAAAGTAACCTCAAAGCTCACCTTTAATGACAGACTTCCTCCAACAAGGCCACACCTCCTAATCCTGCCTAAACAATCTACCAACTGAAAACCAAACATT
Source organism: Mus musculus (assembly GCF_000001635.26). NCBI lineage: Eukaryota > Metazoa > Chordata > Mammalia > Rodentia > Muridae > Mus > Mus musculus. Next base: position 88,366,298 of record NC_000078.6, on the reverse strand, counting down.
CAAATTGATGAGCAGCCTACATGGGGGTAGGGAGGCCCTCTCATTCAAATCACCAGAGTAGCAGCACAGCATACTTAAGGTCAGAAGAACACCTGAACAGAAATCGGCCTTTGTGTCATTTCTAAAAGCAGGTTGCTAGACCCCACCCTATGTACACTGAACCTCCAAATCAGCTGTAAGATTCCATCTGTGAATAAAATACTGGGTGATTTTACTCAAAAGCTCAAGTCACCAAACATCCTTCTTTACCTACATCCCAAGTGTACACAGACATAAGAATAGTACAGGCATTCACTCCACCATTCCTATGACCACTCCTATGATGTTAATAAGAAATGTTCCCTTAAAGGCTCGTGTGTCAAACACCTGGGCCCCAGCTGCTGGCAATGTTTTTGGGAGGTTCTAAAAAAAGTAAAGAGATGAAACATATTTGGAAAAAGCAAGACTTTGAGGGTTGGACTGGTCCTGGCCAATCTCTCATTCTCACTTCCTGTCCACCAAGAGAGGAGCAGCCTCTGCCACATGCTCCTCTGTCCATGATGCTCTCTCTGTCCAAGAGCATAGGATGACAAATCACCCTGATGTGAAATTATGAGTAAAATAAATTCCTCCTCATTTAGTTGATATCACACAATATAACAATGAGAAAAAGAGCTATTACGATATAGCCTGTCATGGATTTAATATGAATGGTCCCATAGGCTCATATATTTGAATAAGTGGTCCTTAGATAGTAGTGCCACTTGAGAGAGACCTTGGAGGTGTAACCTTGTGAGAGGAAGTGTGTCCTTGGGGGTGGGATCTGGATTTCAAATGCCTAAGCTAGGCCAGTGTCTCTCTCTTCCTGCTACCTCCCAATCTGGATGTAGAACTCTCAGGTATCTCTCCAGAAGCATGTCTGCCTCCATGCTGCCGTATTCCCTCCATGATGATAATGGACTGGACCTCTGAACTGTAAGCCAGCCCCAATTAAATATTTTCCTTTATAAAAGTTGCCCCTGGTCATGGTGTCTTTCCCCAGCAACATGAACCATAAGATACAGGCATTCCTCTAAGACCTCAAGACCAAATCAGAGGTAAGCACAATGACTCAACTATCAGAGTAATTGTCTCCCCCTGGTAGGTGCCTGGGTTGGTTGGCTGGTTGGTTGGTTGATCGTCTGGTTAGTTGACTAATTTGAGACAGAGTCTATGTAGCCCTAGCTGGCCTGGATCTCACTACTATATAGACAAGGCTGGCCCCAAACTCACCACCACCTTCAGGCTCCCTGAGTTGATTCATAATGTGGAAACTTAAATCCAACTATTTGGTTCTGTTCTCTCAGCTATCCAAAAATCTCAACTCACTCATGAAGAGTCTTAACAGATCTGCCTTCCAGATTTCCAAAGGACCTCTGGCCCTTCCTCCCTACCTTCTACTCACTCTATTCCAACTTGCAAGTTTCCACCATACCAAAAGGTACACACCAAGAGTAACTACTTGTAGCTTTGTGTGCTACCCCACCTCTGAGGCAACTATTGTCAACTCTATTCAAACCCCAAACAACCAAAAAGGACATGCAAAGCAATGGGCCAGGTCAAATATGGTCCCCAGGATGTCACATGCCAGACTGTAGTCAAACACACCATAGGACATCCAAAAACTTTACTAACTGAATTAATCAATAAATGGATCAACTATACCCCATGAGACCTGGTAGAACCAAGAACAGCACAGTTTCTCTAGATTAATATTCCTTGGGTCTCCAACTCAATAGCCATTGTGCTCCCATGACTCCCACACTGCTTCCCAATCTGTGCTCCTCTGAACCCCACCCTCCTGCTGTAGCATTCTCCATAGCAGCTCCTAATGGACTGCATGCACTCTGCTCTACCCTTGACACTAGCTCTGCATAGATCAAAGGAACAGGGAAGCAACCCCATTTCCAAATGTCCTCCATAATAAAAGTGGTGGGGATTGAAATCCATAAAATCTCTGATATAAGAGCCCAACTGTGTCTACATAGATTGGAGTTGGAGTTTTCCATAAGGTGTCAGAGCCTTCAACATGCAGATGAGCTGCCTCCCTCTGGGTATGTTGAAAGGCCTGTCATGTGTAAAATATGTCTGCCAATGAAAACTACCTTTCATTATTAAAGCTTCTGCTAATGAGTCACCTGCCCTGTTCTGTGTCCTTGCCTTGCCTTTCACCTGAGTTACCTCTCATGAAGCCACACCTCTTACATGAGGTCTGAGCCTACCAAGAACCTAAAACCTCATCACTAGGTAATGTGATTAGCAATAAGTAACCTTTAGAGTCCCTCCCCACACGTGGGGTCTGGTGGCACACGCCTTTAATCCCACCACAGAGCACACTCACCTTGTTACTTATCCACACGGAGCAGTAAGATGAGGTATCGAGTGTCATCCTCTCAGGTATAAATGAGGACACTGAGGCACTCGAGGCACTGAGAAGGTGAGAGCTCAGGCCAGGGTGGCTCAGCTAGCAAAGTGGCGAGAGTGATGTGGACAGGCCTTCCCACTGCAAGGGGAAGGCTTTTTTTTTTTTTAAGATATATTTTAGCCTGTGTGTGCATGTGGCCATGTGTGTCTGTGTCTTTGTGTGTGTTATGTACTTCTGTTTGTGTCTTTGTGTTTGTATCTGGGTGTGTGGGTTTGTCTGTATGTGTGTGTGTGTGTGTGTGTGTGTATCTGTTTTTGCTATGTCTATGTGTGCCTGCATGTATTTTTATATGTGACTGTATCTGTGCTTCTATGTCTGTGTATCTGTATCTGTGCTTGTGTCTGTATATCTCTATGTGTGTCTGTGTACAAGTGTATGTGCATGTGCACAGGTGCCCATGGAGGTCAGAAGGGGCTTATCAGATGCCCTAGGGCTAGAGTTACACTTGGGAGCCACCCAGTGTGGGTTCTAAGAACCAAACTCAAGACCCAGGAATAAGCAACAAGTCTGAGCTCACATCCATAGGCCATCTATCTCTCCAGCCCCATCTTCTCTCTCTTTTTTTTAATGACATCTCTTTTATAGGGATGGACCTCAAGTCACTAAGGTCCTTGCTACTGGCTTGAAGTAAATACAACTGCTGCAGACAGAAACTCTCATTTCTGACCTGCAACCAAGCCCCAAGAGAGCCAAGTCTGTGGAAGGCAGTGTCTGGAGCTCTGGAAATCAATAGCATGTCAAAGATCAAGCAATAGTCCTCACTAGAAATAACACATTTGAGCCCGAAGCAGTGGTATAGCTGCTTAATCATCAAATCAATGACAGTGAACTCTGTCTCAGGGCCAGAGGAGACACCCCAGTTCCTCATGAATCCATGTGTTCAGGAAGCCGGACAAGTAGGTGATCAATTAAAAATGTCCATCTCGGGGGCTGGAGAGTTTGCTCAGCAGTTAAGAGCACACACGGCTGCTCACAACTGTCTGTAACTCCAATTTCAAGAGATCAGACACTCCCTCAGACCTGCATGCAGACAGTGCACATGAAATCAAAATAAATAAATAAATCCTCTTTTAAAAGCCCATCTCAAGGATAGAACTAATGAAGAAACCAAGCACTTATGTAAATAGACTTCCCAACTACCATCTACTCCCTGCCCCTCCTCAGGTGACACCCTGAGAATGCAGGTCTGAAATTACATCCCCACTCACCCCCACCTCCACACCACCTCGGTGAAGAAGAGAACCCTGCTGAGGGGAGTCATTTAGGAAGAAAACTCTATTTGTCCCCAACAGTGACCCTGGCTACCTTCCATTTCCTATAGAGATTATTGGGCAAATATACATTTTGTTTTTGTTTTTCTTTCTGGAACACTTTCCAAACCAGAAAAGACCCAAATATACTCTTGGAGAAAGCAGGCAATGACGAATCCATGCCCAGGAACATGGCCTGAGGAGGCTCCCAGTCTTCCCCATCCTACAGTTAGGTAACGTTCAATGCAAGAGTGAGTTTTAACTACACTTCTTAGTGTGTAATGGACAGAACTTGCTTGGATCAATACTAATTAAACTAAGGAATCCCAGACCAATGCCAAGGTTTCTCAGCAGATAAGCAAGATAAATCTCCCCCAGCACAAGAGAACTTTTTCCACTCAGCTCACCTTAGGAAGGGGGACTAACAACTCAAGGGCAAGAGCAGCGGGCAGCAGGTAAGAGAAGTGAGTGAGCTTCCAGAAGTGCTCAAATAAATAGCTCACATAACTTGCACAACTAGATTCTCAAGTACAGACCACTGGAGCTTCACTCTACAGACAAGGCAGTAGAAGAAATTGCCCAAAGGAGCCAAGGGAACAAATGCTAGAGTCCACGTGTGTCTGTGCCGCCAACAGAGTGCATATGAACAAGGAATTGGCTGGAGTGGCCAGTGGTTCTCTGTCTCGGACATTTAGTCCTAGATAACCCAGGCAGGGTGTGTCCTACTGGGAGACAAGACAGGGATGGATGGCTATACCAAGCACTCTAGCCATTCACCAGTCCAGTCTCTGGCAAGGAGGGGACTGAGGGGGTATGTTTGGAAAGAAATAAAGTGTGATAAATTCTCTCAGAAGTTAAAATCTCACACCATAAGGCCCGTTGAGTATCAGCCAAATACCACAGTAAAATAAGAGAGAATATAATCCAGGATAAAAAGGACCCAGGTGGCAAAACTACATGGATATATGTACATAAAGTAATGGGGTTGGGTTGCAGTGTGTAAAGCAGGTGCCATGAGTGCTACAACTACAATATCGAAGCTAGCCACAGGGACACAACCACCCCCCACCCCACCCCCCACCCCCACACACACACACCATAACCCAGTGTGACAAATCGATATGGACTTTTTCTTATAAAATAGCATTCAAACTTATAGTCCCCGGGGTAGCGACATGGCATCTCCTGGGTTCATGTTGGACATGCCGATCCCAGAGTTCAAATATCACACTAAAATCAGAAGTTTAAAGAGGAAGTGGGCTGAATTCTGTGTAGTAACAAGCCCTCCACATCACTCTGCTGCACACTACATACACACAGCCTGTGAACCACAGTGACAAGAAGACGCTTAAAGAAAAATTGTCACAGGACAAAATCCAATTCCTAGCAACTCCGCAACTATATCTTGAGCGCCTACTAAGCGCTAAGCTTCTCACTTTCGTGGCAAGTAAATGTCAACGAAGTCTGGGACAGCTGTACTATGAAAGTCTTCTCTCCGCACATCTGCTGGAAGCACTGGAAGTCTCCAAGGTACTGGGGAGTTAAGGAGACTGGAGCCTGTAGCAAGCCTAGGTGACCTGACTTCTGGGGAGGCCCCTGCTCTTCACCACTCCACGCTCATCGCCCCAGCTACCTCTGCGTGGGAGCCCACAAGGTCACCGATGTCTGAAGGCTGCCGGCGGAGCCACTCGTAGCCCCTCTTCACCTCTGCCTACTCCAGGGCACGCAAGGTTGGGCCACCCAAGTGGCCAGTCCACACTAAGGACCTCTAGGACACCGAGCGAGAGAGTCACAGCCAAGGGGGCGGGGCACTGCGAGTCACCTGAACCACGTGGTTTCGCCAGCTAGGGTGACAGGGTCACAGGCTCGAGTTTCCTCCCAGCTTCGTCTGGGCGGCAGAGCCTGAGCTCAAACGTCGCGGAGCACATCTGCACCGGACCCACCGCTCTCCACGTCCCGCACAATCTGGCAGCGGGATTGGCCAGGACTCTGTGCGCGGGTGCTACTCACCAGAGGGTAGGGAAGCTGCGCCGCGCAGCCCGGAACCCAAATTCCAGGAAACAGTGCTTTCGCCACCAGAGCGCCTACAGAAGCCGGTGCCGCGAGGCCTGCCGGGATTTGTAGTTCTTTTCTGTTCCTTAGACTAGAGGCCACAGCTGTGGTCCCTGAGCCAGAGGAAAACCTTTCCTTGTCTGCTAAGATACCGACAAAGAATCATACTGAGAATAATTTAAGGAGTCAAAGTATAGATCCATGTTTAATGGATGATGTAATTCTGGATCTGTAGATTTTAAGTAGGCATTAGATTCTAATTAGAATTCTAATGAGTGAGTCAGCTATTCCTGTTGAAACGAAGACCTTGAGAGAAATGAAATGAAACCTTGTTTCAGTGGAGAGAATTGTAGGAGAGGTTAAATATTTCTGTGAAAATTGCCATTATTATACGGAAGCAAAGCGAAGTCTCTGGTTTGACAAAATGCCTATTATCACTATTCATCTGAAATGCTTTGCTGCTACTGGAGTTTGATTGTTATGGTGGTGGACTTTCCAAGACCAACACTCCTTTGTTGATACCTCTTAAGCTGTCACTAGAAGAATGGAGCACCAAGCCGACTAATGACAGCTATGGATTATTTGCTGTTGCAATGCACAGTGGCATTACTATTAGTAGTGGGCACAAACTCTACTGCATCTGTTAAAGTCCCTGGCTTTTAACAGTCTAGAACTCGATGAGGGGAATTTTGTGGTTGACCAGATGTGTGAAATAGGTAAGACAGAGCCACTGAATGAGGAGGAAGCAAGGGGGTGGCTGAAAATTATGACGATGAAGTATCAATTAGATTTGGTGGAAAAGGTTTTGAACAACAACAATAAAAAAAATGTAGAAGGTATTGGACTTCTTGGAGGACAAAAGAGCAAAGCAGACTATGAGCTGTCCAACAAAACATCTAATCCTGATAAGGTGGTTGGGACCCCATTCACTGACAATAGAAATTCTGAAACTAATGATACTAATGGGACCCACGAATCTGACAGGAACGAAGACTCCAGTGACCCAACAGGCGTTAACATGAATGGAGTTGAGAATGAAATTTCCTATGCAGTGCAAAACTTAAAGGAGTATGAGGGGAAGTAGTTGCTTTTTGATGATTCTAAAGCAAAAGTTACATAATAGAAAGACTTTCTGAGTTCTCTTTGCCCTTCTACATCTCCTACATCAACTTCCTACTTGCCATTCTATAAAAAATTATAGTGAGTATATTTTCCCTGTAAATATTAAACAGACACGGACAGATGTTGGTAAAGTTGATTACATCTAAGGGTCTTTAGTTTATCTTTTGAAGCTATTGGATATTATTGGTCTCTCGAGGCTTTTACATACTTTTTACCTATTTTTTAAATACTGAAAACCATGTTGACTTTTTAGAATCATTTTCCTTACTACAGACAAGTGATGGATAAGCTGGGAACCAACTTGTCTAGATTCTAAATGATCCAAAATGGAAACTTGAAACAATTAACACTTTTGGATTTACATGATCTTTTGTGTTTGCTTTTTAAAATACAGTGCTTGTATTTGTATTCTCCATATTTTGGAGTAATTATCTATATGATGGTTATTGGTCTGGCTTTTTCACCCAAGAAACCATTTCATTCAGTATATTTAGTGTTATAATAGCCATGAAGCCAAATCTTTGGGCTGTGTCAGAGACACAAAGTCTAGAATATGTATATTCACAATGGTGTATATTTTGTGCCTTGAATAACTTTGGAAAGTGCCTCAGAAAACCTGGCAATCCCCTCTATCTTCATAAGAATTTTATATGTATTTATGAAGATGACTCTGTACTCTAGTCAATCTTTTTTGGCATGACCAATTTATATCTCTTCATATTCATTCTGTATGATCTGTACATAGTACACCAACTTAGAGGTGTGACTGTTAAGTTATTTAAAAACAAACAAACAAAGCTGGAGGTCAAAAAAATTAAACTGTTTAACAACAACAGCGAGAGAGAGAGAGAGAGAGAGAGAGAGAGAGAGAGAGTTAGCAAGGGCTGGAGAGATGGCTCAGCAGTTAAGAACACTGTTCTTCCAGAGGTCCTGAGTTCAATTTACAGTAACCACAAGGTGTTTCACATCCATCTGTAATGGGATTGGATGCGCTCTCCTGGTGTATATAAGAACAGCTACACAGAAGATGGCCTAGTCAGCCATCACTGGGAAGAGAGGCCGCTTGGTATTGCAAACTTTATATGCTCCAGTACAGGGGAATGCCAGGGCCAAGAAGTGGGAGTGGGTGGGTAGGGGAGCAGGGCGTGGGGGAGGGTATAGGGAACTTTCAGGATAGCATTTGAAATCTATATAAAGAAAATGTCTAATAAAAAATAAATTAAAAAAAAGAAAAAGAAGCCATGAAAAATACAAAAAAAAAAAAAACAAAAAAAACAAAAAAAAAAAAAAACCAAAAAACAAAACCAAAAAGAAAAAAGCAGAAGTGGGTGGGTAAGTGGTAGAGAGGCAGGGGGAAGGGGTATGGGATGGGGATTCTGGAGGGGGGACATGGAAAGGGGATAACATTTGGAATTTAAATAAAGAAAGCATCCAATAAAAGAAAAAATGAAAAAAATAATAATGCAGATCTTATCATCCCTTCGACAATGAGAAAACCACGCTTGAGAATATTAAATAACTCATCTGGGGTCACTGTCTGGTTAGGGACTCAGGTAACTTCCTCTATGCAGTAAATATAATGCTTTTCTCAAAAGAAAAGAAAAGAAAAGAAAAGAAAAGAAAAGAGAACAGCTACAGCATTACTCAAGTACATTAAATAAGTATTTTTTTTAATGAGTCAGCAAAGAAGGAATTTACTGTTAGTTGTTAAATAGTAAGAATATGAGAGTGGATCTGAGTTATCTGTGATCCTGATGCATTGACCTCTGGTGACCGAATGTTGATTTATAAGATGCACTTTGAAATGATAAGTGAGTCATCCATTTTATAAATATCTGAAGCTATTCTCACTGCATCTTTCAGTTCAATGGAATTGTAATCAAATTTCCAGCTATAATTTTACCTGGCCCTTTGACAAGCTAATCTAAAAATTATATGGAAAACACAGGGTAAAGCATAATGAAAACATTACTGAACAAGAACATGCTCCAAGAACTTGGCCTTCCGTACTCCACATGTATGATTAGGCTATGAAAATTAAGACCATGTGATATTTACATAGGCTGGAGGAAAGGGATGGAACCTTCTAAGGAAGCCTCCTGTACTGCGTGGAGGGTGGAGGTTTTCAGGACATGAGCTGAACACTAGTGATCTGCTAGACCCTTTAACTTGTTCCACATGCAGAAACTAATGTGATGTCAAGATTCTCACAAGAAAAGAAAAGAGAAAGCATCCCCTTGAGTTCAAGACAGGGCAAGTGTGGTGGGCACAAATTGTAAAGGGAGCCTTGTTAAATCTGAACTGAATTAAATTTAAAAACTTTCCTACTGGATATTTGGTTGTTGTATGTAGAAAACTCAATTGTTTGCAAAACATACAAGCTTAGGAAGATAGTGTGTTTGTCAGGTGCAGTTAGGTGTGGTGCTGGCTTAACTGGCAGCTGTCATGTAGAAGAATGTGAAACTGATCCATTCTTATCTCCTTGTACAAAGCTCAAGTCTAAGTGGATCAAAGAACTCCAATAAAACTAGAGACACTGGAAATTATAGAGCAGAAAGAGGGGGAAAGCCTCGAAGATATGGGCACGCGGGATGGGGGTGGGGGGGATTCCTGAATAGAACAGCAATGGCTTGCGCTGTAAGATTGAGAATCAATAAATGGGACCTCATAAAACTGCAAAGCTTCTGTAAGGCAAAAGATACTGTCAATAAAACAAAAAGGCCACCAACAGATTGGGAAAGGATCTTTACCTATCCTAAATCAGATAGGGGACTAATAAGGTAAATACTAAACAGGTATTGTGGAACAATCTTCAAAAAATAAAAAGGGGGATTTATATCTCTGTACACCAAAAACGTATGTTTTATTACACATTTTCTTCATTTACATTTCAAATGTTGTCCCGAAAGTCCCCTATACCCTCCCCCCCCCGCCCTGTTCCCCAACCCACCCACCTCTGCTTCCTGGCCCTGGCATTCCCCTTGTACTGGGACATATGATCTTCGCAAAACCAAGGGCCTCTCATCCCATTGATTGCCGACTAAGCCATCCTCTGCTACATATGCAATAGAGACATGAGCTCTGGGGGGAGGGGGCCACTGGTTAATTCATGTTGTTGTTCCTCCTATAGGGTTGCAGACCCCTTTATCTCCTTGGGTACTTTCTCTAGCTCCTTCATTGGGGGCCCTGTGTTCCATCCTATAGATGACTGTGAGCATCCATTTCCATATTTGTCAGGCACTGCCATAGCCTCACACGAGACTGTATGTCCTCTTAAATTGAGTTGTATTTGCATAAATAATTGCAAAATTTGAGAATTAGCAGTACCTAGAAAAGGAACAGTTTCAAGCAATTGCAAACTATGGTCTATATATTGGCTAGATAGATAGATAGATAGATATACAAATTAAAAGCTTGATTTTTCAGCATTTCAAAAACAGCAGCTACAGCACATAGTTCAATTATCTGTGCTAAAGTAAGGGGAAACTCGAGAGAATGAACATGTGATCCAATCACATATGCTGCCTTCCCATTAGATGAGGCATCTGTGAATACAGTAAGTGGGTTCTCTACGGGCTGCATGTGTAAATTTACAGGGAATACAAAAGCATGCACAGAGGCAAATTTAACAACTTGGTTTTTGTATAATGTTTATCAATTTTGCCTAATGAATTTGTACATTCAAAAGGCCAAACATCAGTATTTTGCAATGACCAATTTAATTGCTGTTTGGAATAAGGAATAACTATTTCACCAGTTTCTTTCCCAAAATATTTCTGTGATTCTATCCTACAATTCTGTATTAAGACAGCAACAGCTTCATAATAAAGCATTAAAACTTTTTTTGGAGATGAAGAAAGATGAATCCACATTAATGGTCCCTTTTGCCAAAGGACTGCTGTGGGCTCATGAGTTATAGCAATAATGCAAGCAGTCAACAATTGATCATAGTCTATATAATGTATCTGTTGTTGCTAATAGTCTCCTCTACTTTCTTCAAAGCTATTCGTCCCTCATCAGTTCATTGTCCTGGGGAATTAGGATTTGCATCTCCTTGAGGGTATCACACAGAGGTTTAAGGTCTCCTGCAGTGAGCTTAAGATGTGGTCTCAGCCAATTAATATCTCCTACCAACCCATTTAGACTAAGTAAATTATCTTTTCTGACTTGAATTTTCTCTGCTGCAATTTGTTTAGTATAACTCATGTTACAAATATTGACAAAAGAATTTGCCTTTGAATCTTTTCTAATGTAATTGAGGAAAATATGTAATAAAAAATTATATTAAAAAAGTAACAACTACTACTACAAAATTTTAAAGCTTCTTGTGTAAGAGCAAAGCCTTGTAGTAAAAATCCATCAGAGGAATCTGCTAATAAAACACCTATATAATAATATACACTGGAAGATTCAAAGTTCTAACTTCTTGTATTGAAGCGGTGACAAAAAAATTTTTTTACATAATGTAGGGTTATTAGCCATTCCTTGAGGCAAAACTTTCCAATGATATAGCTTCATGGGTTCTTTAAAATTACAAGCAAGCTCACTGAAAGCAAACCCTTCACAATCATCAGGATGCAAAGGAATAAAGAACAATCCTCCAAATCCATAATAATCCTATATGGAGTAGGCAGGCCAGATTGTAACGCCTCTACAAGTTCCTTAGTTTTAATAACCTTTCCAGACCCTGCAACAATCTCCACCTGCCAGATTTTTTCTTAATTACAAATATGTGGCACTCGAGCATGGCCGCGGCCGCGGTGGGAGGAGCCCCGGGTCTGGCCCCCGGCCCCTCCAGGCCCGCGCCGGCCGCCCTCTTCTTTCTCAACAACATCTCCCTGGACGGACGCCCCCTGAGCCTGGGTCCCGGAGGCGAGAAGCCAGCGCCGCCGCCACCGCCACCGCCCACCGAGGACAGCGAGGCGCCCGCGCCGCCGCCTGCTCCACCTGGAGGCCTCCCCGGGCTGCCAGCCAGGCCCGCACCCCAGGGCCTGCTCAGCCCCACGACGGCGCCCGCCGGCCTTGGCCTGGACGGGCAGCGCCAAAGGAGTCACATCTCAGCGCTGTTCCCTTGAGTTTCTGGAAGACTCAGTGGGATGTGCCTCGGTGCAGAGCACCAAGCATGCATCTGGATCGCCAAGACACAAAGGCCTTGAAGAAAACCCACTTCATCAAGAACACGAGGCAGTATGACACAAAGAACAGCAGGATTGTACTCATCTGTGCCAAGTGGTCCCTGTGTGCGGCCTTCTCAGTCCTGCCCTATGGAGAAGGCCTACGGATCAGTGACCTGAGGGTGGACAGCCAGAAGCAGAGGCACCCATCCAGCAGCGTTTCTGTTTCTTCTGAGATGGTCTTTGAATTGGAAGGCGTTGAGCTGGGAGCAGATGGAAAGGTCGTTCGTGTCTTATGCAAAGTTCCTGTACCCTACTAACGCTCTGGTTATACACAAGAATGACAGCCATGGCTTGCTGCCCCAGCCTCGGCCCAGCATCCCCAGGGCTCCACCAGGTTCAAGACACAAACCTGTGCCTACCAAGTCAACACCAGCTGCCACAGAACTAGGAAGCGATGGGGGAGATGCAGTGGAATACAATCCCAACCTCCTGGACGACCCACAGTGGCCGTGTGGAAAACATAAGCATATACTCATCTTGACTTCATACATGACCACCGTTATAGAGTATGTGAAACCTGCAGACCTCAAGAAGGATATGAACGAGACCTTCAGGGAGAAGTTCCCTCATATCAAACTGACATTGAGCAAAATTAGGAGTTTAAAACGGGAGATGCGGAACCTTTCTGAAGAGTGCAGCTTGGAGCCTGTGACCGTGTCCGTGGCATATGTGTACTTTGAGAAGCTCGTACTGCAGGGCAAGCTCAACAAACAGAACCGCAAACTGTGTGCTGGAGCCTGTGTTCTGTTGGCTGCCAAGATCAGCAGTGACCTCCGCAAGACTGAAGTGAAGCAGCTTATTGACAAGCTGGAGGAAAGGTTCCGGTTCAACAGGAAAGACCTCATTGGCTTTGAGTTCACGGTGCTCGTGGCTTTGGAACTGGCCCTGTACCTCTCCGAGAACCAAGAGTTACCTCACTACAGACGCCTCACCCAGCAGTTCTAGCCCAAACAGTGCACCCCAGAGGGAGGCTGCTTTGGTAGGAAGACGAGTAGCTTGGCTAGAGCACTGACTAGTGTTCCTGTCCCTCCTCCAGTAACTGCACTTGCCCCTCACAGCCCATGGCAGCTTGGCTTCCTAGGAAAGAGAGTTTTTAATTTTGGGGCAGAGCACGCCTCCACCTCGAGACGCTCCCTGTTGAGGGTTTTCCTGAAGCAAGTGAACAGTGTGAGGCTTGGTTTGCTCTTCGTGTGGCGAGACCAGCCTGGCTTATGTTGTGAATCCTGAGGGCCAGCCTTCCTTCTGCCTACCCATGAAACCATTCCTGTAGAGACCTAGGTGTCCAGACCTTCTGAACTTGCTGCAATTGCCAGGCTTCTGTCTTCTGGTGCCTCCACTCAGACAGTTCCCCATCAGCACTATTTTATTTTTGGTCAAGATACAGGATAGGGCAGGCACCTTGATTCTGAGTCTGCTCTCACTGGACCTTGTTAAAGCATCTGCCACTGTGAAACCCGTGTCACATGCACAGCAGTGCTTGGCCAACCCCTGCTGCCTCCTGCCAGCACAGCTTTTCCCTGTGTCACTGGACAACCACTGACTGTGGGCTCTTGACTTTCCTAAGCAATATCGTGATGGAGAAAAGTCATTATAACTTGAGATTTGGTCTCTATGGGAACAGACGATGGCCCATTCAGGCCTGCTGCTGACTTTGAACCACACTTGATCCTCAAGCAGGAAGTCACTGATCCTGCTACCTACTGTCAATGAGTACATGTCATCAGGCCAACTTGCCCTATGCCACTGTCATCACTCAAGAGCTATCCTCCACCTCCATAGGCCTGTTATCCTTCCCTAGAAACTGGTCACCAGCCTGGCAGACGCCAGCCACACAGCTTGGTTCCAGTCTCATGTCCCAGAGATGCTCTTCCTCAAGCCAGACACCGACCACCTAGGTCTATCAGAATAGTAACAGCTCAGACAGGAGTTTGAAGGATAGTAAACACGTTTTAGCCTGTCCATGCTTATGCTGGTGTAAGCATGCCACGTTCTCAGAGCATTATTGGGTGCAATACGTCGTTCCTGCAAACAGGTTATCTTCAGGGCAGCCCCATCATTTTGATTAAAATGAACTTAGATACGGCTGACTGATGGGATAAATGTTATTTAAGCTTCTAGATGTAGTAAGGTGTATTCATTTTACCAAGCTGGTCTGCTGTTAGTCCTTCCTAAGCTTCGCTAAGAGCTGCTGGTTTGTGGTAATGAGCACTGTTAAAGCCAACCCTAAAACCAAACATGGGCTAAACAGAGTCCTATAGACTGAGTCCAGAAATCTGAGGTATATCCATGGTGTCCAGCTGGACTCTGACCCAATGCCACAGTGCTCAACAGGACACAGCTGTGTCAGACCTCAGAATGTTGTGTATATCCAGTAGGTTATAAATGGAAGGTTTTTAAATGTTTTTGTTAAAGTAGAACTGGTTTTTGCAAAAAAAAAAAAATAAATAAATAAATAAAAATAATCTTCCCCTTTTTATTTTAATAAAATGATGCTGGAATAGGCCTATGTAATTATGTCCATCCGCCAGGGCTCCTGTTTTAGGTCGTTCCTCTATGTTACAGCCTTACCCGTCATAGGGTAACCCTATAGCCACCAGGCCCCGTGTCTTAGGTTGGTCTGTGCATGAGGAAAGTTGCCTGCCTCTGGATACGGAGATGCTGTGTGACAGTAATTGCTAAATGACCTAAGGCGAACTCTACAAAAGAGGCCAGCCAAGTTTTTTAAGGAATGAATTAACGGAGAAATCATGATCACCCTATCGCATGCAATGAGGAAACCTCAGCAATGTCCAAGGGCTGATCAATGATCGTTGAGTCTCTCTCATCCCAGTGCAATGGATCCATAAATCCGTGGGGTGCAAGAGCAGAGAACTCAGATGCCAACTAATTCTTGAGCATAGATAACCAAACTTCAGGGGAGGTGCCGTTTTCAATGGCTAAAAGTGCCTGAGTTATAATCACCTTGTCACGTTTTTGTTGAGTTCTGAATTTGCAAACCAACCAAAGCATGAACACCAGTCCACAGCATATGGCAGCACAAAACAAAATCACTCCCACTCATTCCTTAAAGTAAGAAAATGCAGAGGTAAGCCAAGAGGTGAAGTCTCCAAGAGTCACTGGTTTCACTCTGGTTCCATTAAGGTTCAGGATCTGTATTTGCAGCTTCGTCTGCAACCTTTCCAGCTCCTGCGACCAGTTCCCCTTCAGATAATTCAATAAATCTGTACTTTTAATGAAAGAATTGTTAATATACCTAATGGGAGTAATGCACACATGCAGAGTTGATGCCATACAACTCATTTGTATGACATCCATCATCTGTTCCATGTTGTGTTGTAAAATATCTACTCTTTGATTCACTAACATTAGTCCTGAGGTGACATGAGAATCCACCCTTTGCAGGGTAAGCAATGCCTCAGACGTTTTTTCTGTTATCTGACTTATGGTATCAGCAGTATTGACTTGATTGGCCATAGCAATTCCTGCAGTAACCGCGGATGCTGCAGACACTACAATGGTAGTAACAATGGCGGCTGTGATTCCAAAATCTCTCTTCAGCTGAACAAGACTCATGATTGGGAACTTCTCTGGATCTGCCTCAACAGGCACAGGGACAAAGGTTGGTAAATGTACCACTAAGGCTAAGAAATTAGTTCCATTCCAGCATTGTGCCAAAAAACAAGTGACACTTGTACAATCTAACCATTCTGTATTATTTTGAAATTCAGCTAATATAAAGAAAAATGGAGGATTAACACAAACTTCTACTGGAGAAGTAGTCATATTTCTGATAACTCTATTAGATGTCACATTATCTAAATGAGCAGATATATTGGAAACATTCAATATCTCATGAAAGGCTCCAGTCAGCAATGCAAAGGCTGACAAACTGTTACTAGCACCTGCCTCATTACTTAAAATCCATTGGTAATATGGCCAAATATTTTCTTTCCCTGTAGCATCTCTTTTATCATTCATTACAGCAAAATCTAATGGAGGTGACAAAACAAAACCCTTTGCTATTTCTTTCCGAGGAAGAACATTTGATTGACAAGGTGAAAAAACTATAGGAAATGCAAGGTTCGGATATCACCAAGGCATGCTGCGTATAGCAGTAGCATTGCCAACAGTCCATTGTGATCTTTTGGGAATAGTAACATTTCCCTTTATCATGATAGTGGTGATGTTTATAGGTGAAGTTACATTATTTCCAACATCACCTGATCCTGATTGTGCTCCTTGAGCCATTTGTGTTAAAGCATTAAGTAACACTCCAGAGCTCACTTATTTTGGTAAATGGGATCTGCCCAAATAGAGATAATCTTTTTCTTTAAAAATATACAGGGTGTAAAAGGTTTACCCACATTATGCACAAAGCATAGTGTATAATTTAAATGAAAACTCGTACTATTATACACCCGTGGCTCTTGAGGAGTTTGTCTTGCACAAGGCGCATCCAAAAACATTGAGTTGCAAAAAACAAAGGCATGGTAGAAGAATTGGAATGTATCGGTAAAGGTACTGGCCATGATCTTACTATGGCCCACAAAGGCATACTTATCCCGGTCTCAATCATCAGGAGTAAGAATAACAGGATCATCTTGAGATTCATCTTGCTCTTTCACGGTCCTTGTCAGTCCCGTCGGAACCCAAAGTGGATTATCTTCACCCTGTGGAAAAACACAAATAGCTCCCCTGGATCTGATTAATATGGGATCCGGGCCATACCATTTATTATCAAGGACATTTTTTCCATTTGACCATTTCATTGGGTGGTTGAGGCCATTGTCCGTGCCTTTCAGCTGGTGATCTCCCAGCAACATCCAATTTTAAGAAATTAAGAGTACATATTTTAAGGAATAGAGCCATCTTTGGCGTCATAGCCTCTATTCCCCCTCTTTGTTTTTGCAAGTATTGTTTCAAAGTACGATGAGCTCTTTCAATGATGCCTTGGTCCTGTGGATTATAGGGCAATCCAGTAATATGTTTCACTTGCATTTGTTTGCAAAATTGACTAAATTTAGGAGAAGTATATGCAGGACCATTATCTGTCTTCAGCACTAGGGGCTTGCCCCATGCAGCCCAAGCCTCTAAGCAGTGAGATATCACATGAACTGCTTTTTCCCCTGTCAAGGGAGAGGCATGTAGGACACCAGAACTGGTATCGATGGACACATGCACATATTGTAATTTACCAAAAGCTGGGATATGCGTCACATCTATCTGCCAAACATCTAGGGGTCGCAATCCGCGAGGATTAATGCTCACGAAAGGTGCATTAATAAATTCTACACATTTACCACATTATAGAACAATGTAGAAGCAGGGACATGATAAAGTTGATGAAAATTCTTAGCACTTTCTATAGAACTTTGTGATAGGAAAACCATATCTCTGGTTGCTGAATCAGCAATTGCATTTCCCTTAACCATAGGTCCAGGTAAAGATGTATGTGCTCTAATATGTTGAATATAAAAGGGATGCTCATGCATCAAAATACAATCTTGTATTTTCATCAAAATTTCAGATACTGAACTAGACTGCTTAAAATTTCCAGCAGTCTCTAATGCTAATACAGCATTAACTACATAAACAGAATCAGAGATAATATCTATGGGCATAAGGAACCTTTTAAAAACTTCTAAAACCACCAAACATTCCACCAATTCAGGGGCTCCTGGTGTAAATTGCAACCTTACAGCTTTTTCATTTATCACACAACTTCCAATTCCTGTTTTGGATCCATCTGTATAAATATCAATAGCCCCCTTTATAGGGGCATTAGCCATCAGCTTTGGAAAAAATCACTGGATGCAATAGCATAAAATGTAATAAAGGATGTTTAGGATAATGATTATCAATTAAACCAAAATAAGCACATCTAAGAATGGCCCATTCATCTATAGTAGCACACAATATTTGCATTTGTGCAGCAGTATATGAAATAATTATGCTATCAGGCATTTTTCCAAAGTGAGTAATCGAACCTTGTATACCTTTATGGGCCATATTTGCCACCATGGTGGGATAATGCTCCACAGTCTCATTAGGGGATACATGTGGATGTATCCATACCAAAGGACCATCTTGCCATAACACAGCAGTTGGCAAAGTTATGGTTCGTAATATGCATAGGCACAAAGGTTCTTGCTCATTTATACAGTTCAACCGTGCCTTTTGGATAGCTGTTTCTACCTTCCTAAGAGTTTCAGAAGCCTCAGGTGTTAGTTGTCTCAATGAGGTTATATGTGATTCTCCTTCTAAAATTTGAAATAAAGGTTTTAATTCCAAAGTAGGGATCCTTAAATAAGGTCTAATCCAATTTATATCTCCTAATAATTTTTGAAAATCATTCAATGTCTTTAAATGATCTTTTCTTATACTAATCTTTTGTGGGGAAACACATTGTGAAGTAATAGTGGCTCCTAAAAAATTACTAACATTAGACTGTTGTACCTTTTCTGGTGCAATAATCAAGCCATTATTTTTTAAAGCTTCATTAAGCAAGCCATAAGCTGCTTTTAACTTCTCAGAGGGTAAAGGTTACTGAGGCACGCCACGGAATGGGCAAAGGCTCCTCAGTGGCCCCTAGAAAAAAACCCAGCCCTTTCCTATCTGCTTTTTCTGTGGCGTTAACTAGAGAAACTCTACCTTGTAAATTGTTTCCAAGACCTAGTCCAGGTATATATCCCATTCCTTTCATCATTTCCTTGCTTTTCTTAGAGTAATCATTAGTCGGTATAAAGTTGAAAAAGCCCTGTCCTTCCTTCTTATGCAAACTAGGAAGAACCAACAATTGAGCAATGCGATCTCCAGGAGAAATGGCCACAATACCTCGGGGTGCAGAACACATAATCTTAACTTGTCCCTCATAATCTGAGTCTATAACTCCGGGATGTATTACCAATCCTTTCAAAGCAGAAGAGGACCTACCCAAATACTAGTAGACCCACTGTATTCTTTGGTAAGGGACCTATAAAATCTGAGGGAATAGGTTGGCACCCCATTTGTGGTGTAAGAATTACTCTGGAGTTGGCACAGATGTCCAATCCTGCTGAACCCAGAGAGGCTCTCCTCGATCTTTGGGTGACCTCATGGACACTGTGGTCTTAAGTGCCCCATACATTTGGGGGCTCTGGGGACGGGGGCCCCTCACTCCGTTTTTTTGGCTGTTGCACTTTAAACTGAGGTATTGGCCTTCCTGTTACAACTCTGGTTGATCTGCATTCATTTACCCAATGTCTTTCTTTCCCACATTTTGAGCAAATGCCTGGTAATTTTTTTTTAAACCTATTCTTTCCATCATTTGTACACTGCTTTTGCACATGACCTGTTTTTGTAGTCTCCCCTCCCCCAGCCTGAAACCTGCTTGCTCATGGGTGGAGCTTCCTGCTCATTCGTTCTGCCACGCCCACTGCTGGAACCTGCGGAGCCACACACGTGCACCTTTCTACTGGACCAGAGATTATTCGGCGGGAATTGGGTCCCCTCCCCCTTCCTTCATAACTAGTGTCGCAACAATAAAATTTGAGCCTTGATCAGAGTAACTGTCTTGGCTACATTTCTTTCTCTCGCCACCTAGCCCCTCTTCTCTTCCAGGTTTCCAAATTGCCTTTCCAGGCTAGAACCCAGGTTGTGGTCTGCTGGCCGGACACAACATGTTTTCTTGTATTTGTTCATGTTGTTTAGAATGACTCCAACCCTGAGTTCCCAATTTTAAGCTAACTTTCTGTTACAAGCAAAAGGCTGCCTGCCCCTTTAAGAGCTCCATTTGCAATCAGCCCTCAGCAGGACTTTTTCAGCTGTACCTGACTCCCAGCCACAGTGCTTATATCACTTTCTGCTGTGCAAATTGAGACTGCTTTTTAAACAAGTTAAAGGATGGACAGCCAGCAGATAAAGTTTTAACCAATTATATTTTTCAACATGAAACACAGAACAACAATCATTCAAACAACAAAACAAAAACAAACATGAATTGACAGACATATGGACAATTTGGTGCACCAAAAACAGATAATAGACAGACAGGGAATAGAACTCAAAGGAACCCAGATATCCTAACCAGAGCTAAGAATATCTCCATAGGAACCAGAGAGGAAGCAGGACGTCTCCCGTTTTCCATCTGTCCCTAGGGGAGCTCTGAAATAGCTTATTATCATTTTTTAAATATTTCTTACTTTACTTATATTTCTGTGCATGCCTTCTTTTTCATTTCTCTCTGTTTCTGATATGCTTCCCTGGTGCTCCTGCAAAAGACGTTGCCCTTCCTTAACAGCTAGCTCACATTTCTTGTCCTGGATACAAGCCTTAATCAGCTTCCATAACGGCCTTGTTCCTGCTCTCACTTTTCCTTCTGCTTCCTCTCTCGCTATATCTTTTCCCAACTTTTCCCAACTAGGTAGTGTCAGCGACCCAGTGGGGGCAAACCAAGGAGCGAGTCTATCTATCTCTTTTAAAAACCTGCTCACTGTACTTTCAGAAATTTTTAAACCCCATTCTTTGAGCAAGGCTTGCACCGGCCCTACTAATGGCATAGACTGGCCAGTACACATCCTCGTCCTGTACTAAAGCATCCTTGAGGTACTCACTTATCTATGTGAGGTTCTTGGCCCCAAGGTTGATCCACGAGTTTATCTACACTCCCTTTAGGATCTTATGTGTCTGCCAAGCTACTCCCAGCAGATACACTCATGTCCAGGGTGATGAAAAATTAAGGTAATAGCATAATATCAAGGCTAAGAAAGCAAGCAAGCAACACAACCCCAGCGACAATTACCGGACCTACTGCGTGGGAAAGCATACCTCTCAGACACTTCCATTAATTTCTTCTTACTTACCGGTACCACTGTTCCCCAGCTGAGGAGTTCTGAATTCACGCAGTTGAATCCTTCTCAACAGTCTGTGTTGTGGGAACACTTCATTAACTGCTCCTTCCCCGTGATGCAGTTCTGAATCCTCCCTGTAACAGGGGGTCTTTGCTCATGCCTGAAGATGTTACTTCCCGGGTTTTCGGCACCATTTGTGGGTGCCTGACTCGCCAGCAAGAACGACACCACAATAGGATCCTTCTGCACAAGTTTATTGGGAGAGCTCAATTACAGAGGTGAAAAGACCCCGAGCCAAGAAATGGCTCTGCTTATATAGGCCTAGGAGCGACGTGTCTATACCTGATTGGTTATGCTACCAGTACCTCATTAATATGTGTTGGGCCAGGCAGTGACTCGGCAAAAACTCTTATGTACATGCGAACATTGGTTGTTTACCCATAATCATGGGCGGTGGCCAGTGGTAGCCAGAACCATCTTGTAATGGCATTTGCAGCTTCCCACATACCAGACTTCAAAAGATGTGCTAGCTCTAGAGTTCAATCCACACTTCCAAGGCTTAGGCTATGTCACTCACATGGTGTCTCAGAAATATCTGCTACTCTAGTACCCAGTGGGTCCAATGCCCTCTTCTCACCTCTTTGTGCACCAGGAATGCATGTTGTTACAGATGTGCTTGCAGACAAAACACCTTTATATATATAATAAAATTGTAAACTAAGTTTTGTTACATATACTATATGAGTGTGTGGGTAATATTTGTGTGTGTGTGTGTGTGTGTGTGTGTGTGTGTGTGTGTAAAACAACCACAACACCTGTGTGAAGGTCAGAGAACAACATGAGAGATTCTGATTTCTCCATCTATCTGAGACTGTACTCAGGCAGTCAAGCATGGCAGCAAGACCCTTTACCCACTGTGACACCCAATCAGTTTTACAGAGCTAGTCTCTTAATAGTGTTGTAGTAAAATTGCTGTTCTCTATGTAACCATAGGACAGTGAGGGGTCATCATGGTACAAGCATCCCATATGATATGCATGTATGGAAAATGAGACTTGACTGAAGAACACATATCCATCCCTTTTTTTAAAAAATCAATTCATTTATTTTATGTATATGAGTACACTGTAGTTGTACTGATGGTTGTGAACCATCATGTGGTTGCTGGGAATATGAAATCAGGACCTCCAATTGCTCTGGTTCTGCCCTGCAGGACATTCGGGAAAGCAGTCAGTGCTCTTCTGTCCAGCCCCATTCCTTTCTTTCAATCCTACATCCCAAGTTTTGGTCTATGCCTATTTGATTTCCCACATTCATTATTTCAACATTGTCCTCAGTAGATTCTTTTGGTTCTCATTACCGTAGAAAAATCAGAAATCAGTAAAAAGTGTCCTTTTGTTTGTTTGGTGTGGTGAATGAATTATTCTTGGAGCAGTGTGTGGTACTATCCAAAGGTGTGGTCTTGTTGAATTACAGATACATCACTGTGGAGGCAGGGCTTTGGGGAAATTAATATATACTCAAGCTCTGCCCAGGGTAAGACACAGTAGTCTCATCTTGCTGCCTTCAACTTGGGAGAGAGAGGCAAGCAGATATCTGATCTAGGAAAACCTAGTCTGTAGAAAGAGTTCCAGGGCAGCCTTGAGTACAGAAAAGCCCTATTTCAAAAAGAAATAATCAGCTTTCTTATGTTTGTTAGTCATCCTTCAAACAAGATGGTACTAACCAGGTAGGTTGTTGATTAGGGTCCTGGTTATGGAATGGTCTGGAAGTACAAATTTTTCTACCTGGATAGTTTAATCTCGGGAGCAGAGGTAACCTGGCCACTACCATGTCTAAAACCTCTTCTGGGCTTCCTTGGTGACTTGGCTGCTCAGAAACTGGGGACTTTCAGGAGGTGCCTTCCCTGCCAGCTTACCTCCCTCCTTCCTTCTCTGCAAGAAAGCAAGTCCCTCTTGCTTTTGATTGTATATGGGATTTCACTAACTACCATCACATCTCTTGGTAGGTTGTAACCCAGAATTGTAAGCCCAATAAGGCCCTCCAATTGGAAATTCTGTTTTGTCATATTTTTTTAAGATTTATTTATTGTTATATGTAAGTGAGTACACTGTAGCTGTCTTCAGACACATCAGAAAACGGCATCAGATCCCATTACAGATGGTTGTGAGCCACCATGTGGTTGCTGAGATTTGAACTCAGAAGAGCAGTCACTGCTCTTACCCTCTGAGCCATCTCGCTAGCCCCCCTGTTTTGTCATTTTTACAACAGGCACAGAAATGAAACTAGAACAAACAGATAATGTTTACTAGCCTGGTACTAGCCTTGAAATAAAAAATTAGAGTGAGTTGTGCTGACTATGTGTTAGAGGTAGCAAATATTTGAGTCTTCTTCAGGCACTATGATATAGATTAGTAGTACTATACTGGGAAAGGTTGAACTTGAAATATATGCACACAAGAAAAACACCAGGGTGTTGTGTGTATTGTGTTCTTGTTGTAGCAATGGGGAAAAGTGTTGACTCAAAACAGCCAGGCTTGTTGTCTACAATGCCTCTTCTCACCTCTTTGTGCACCAGGAATGCATGTTGTTACAGATGTGCTTGCAGACAAAACACCTTTATATATATAATAAAATTGTAAACTAAGTTTTGTTACATATACTATATGAGTGTGTGGGTAATATTTGTGTGTGTGTGTGTGTGTGTGTGTGTGTGTGTGTGTGTGTGTGGTATCATCGGTGACTTGAAGAAACTGATAGCGGCTTAAACTGGAACCCGCTGGAATAAGATCATTCGTAAAAAGTGGTACATGATTTATAAGAACCGCGTGTCTCTGGGAGACTATGAAATCCATGATGGGATGAACCTGGAGCTTTATTACCAGTAGAGCAGAATTCTTCCTCCTCCTTGCCCCACTCTACCCTGCCCTCCTATCCCATCCTCATTTGACACTGGTATAGATGGTCATTTTTTGTTTGTTTGTTTTTGTTTTTTGAGACAGGGTTTCTCTGTATAGCTCTGGCTGTCCTGGAACTCACTCTGTAGACCAGGCTGGCCTTGAACTCAGAAATCTGCCTGCCTCTGCCTCCCCAATGCTGGGATTAAAGGCATGTGCCACCATGCCGGACAGATGGTGATTTTTAACAGCTCACATTAATAAAAACTTTGCTGCTGTTAAAAAAAAAAAAATTCAATCACTTGAAAATGTCCAATATCTTTTAAAATTCAGAGTCTCTTAACTGTGGGCTCCACTAAAATGCCTTCTTCACGAAGGAAACATACCAGCACAGTCACAATCAAAACAAAATCATTCTCCAACCACCCAATGACTTCAATCCACTCAGGATCTTCTGGGCTCCTCCAAGAGCTTGGGTCACCTCTCCAGTTCTGCCCTATGTAGCATACACCTTGTCTTCTAGGCTCCAGCTGCCTATCCTCCACTGCTGCTGCTGTTCTTGGTGGTCATCTCATGTAAAAACACAGCAGGCTTGGAAGATCCCACCATGTATATCCAAGGGGAAGTGCTGCAGACCCTTTTTGGTCCCTGCCTGCGTAGAATGGGTCTCTGGTTGCAGGTGGACAAGGAGTTGGCGAAATAAATGACAGGAAGATCAACACGAGAGGTTGTGTAGAATCTGAATGTAATTGTCAAGTTGAGTATCAAAACTTTTTATACAGAATAACAAGAAACGAGGAGAGATACAACCACCAAGTTATAGTGACACAAAACATAAGGAATGTATAAATCAAAAGAAGGTGGGGACCAGGCCGCTGCCACTAAGAAGGGAGCTAGGTTTAATGCTAGTCTATTGTTAAGCCCACCACCAGGGGTTCCTTGTAAATGCCTGATTTGATTTATGTTGTTTTTTTTTTTTGGGCCTAGTTAAGAAACCTGTCTCAGGGTGATTCCCTAATTCTTTTATGGTAAACCCACCTATTCACTGGGCCATTGTGAATTCCCTTGTCTGGGTAAGACTGGCTATTGTCTCAAGTAAACACTCCTCAGACCAGCTCAGAGCTATTTTGGCTCCCTTCTTTGTAATGCCTAATTAGTTTCACAGTCTCTACTCGAAGTAAATTTAAATGTTACTGAATAGATAACCTTCTCACTGAATTCCTACTGAATTCTAAGTTTTGTTGGCTTCAAGGATTTTCTAGGATGTTGGAACACGGGGGAAGGATTAGCTATGTCAGAATTCAATCTTTAAAGGCACTTATAATAAAATAATAGTAAAAGAGAGCACATGGATCCATACACCAGACTAACACAGGGATAGGGTATGAGTATATGGGTTATGAGAATGCCAAGGTTCCAGGAGGTTGAGTTTCTCTGAAACTCTTTGCCTGCTGAGAGCTTCCAGGCCTCTCCGCCTGTCAAGCAGGCTTCAATGGAGTGTGTGTAGCAGGGAAGAACTTGAAGGGTTATATAATTCTACTGCATGTATGGCTGCCTTCTGATGAAAGACTTCACATGGGTCATATAAGTGAAAATCCTGACAAACTGGCTGAAGCATTTTCCATTGCTGATCAGAAGGTTCATCTTTTACAGTTTGCTGAATGTTCTTCCAATCTGTGAGCCCACATTAGATTACCTCAGGTCCAGAGGGACACTAACATGTGTGTGTATGGTGATGGCAGAAGGGTCTAGGTGCAGCGAAAGAGGTGTGAGGAGATGAAGCAGCTGAAGCTGCATAAGGAGTTCCAGGGCTTAGAGGAAGTGACAGAGAAAAGTACCAGAGAAGTCCTGGGTCAGCAGGAAAAGCTGAAAGATGACCATGGGGTGAGAGTGAAAGACCCACAACGTGAGGGCTCCCCCACGTTCTGAATAAGGAGAGGCGACACCCCAAAATCACCCACAAGAAACGGGTCTTGCTGCAAATTGCAAGAGGATTTTTATTCAAGAGCGCTCTTGGGCCCATGGTCATACACCACGCAGGGTAGAGGACCGTGGCGCCCTGAGTAGCTGGGTAAGGGGGTATTTAAAGGAAGAAACCACAACTTAAGGAAGTGGGGAGGGCGTTGTTGGAAGATACCAAAGATACCAGTTAAGAGTCACAAGGAAGTGTAAAGTTACAAGAGTCACAAGGAATACCTGGTAATTGTTAACTCTCAAGACAGCTTCTAAGAGCCCCTAACAATAGCACATTTGCATTGCAGGTTCTGGGTGACTTTCTTTGAATGAGCACTCTTTGAACCCAGGAAGCAGGTGGGTGGAGGAATGTCGCTATGAGTTTTATGATTAGCATACCTTTACAAAGGCCACATTACCAAGCCTGGGCCTAAAGGCCTAGAATTCTGTCTTTATGTTGTTATAATTTCAAGAGCCCAGATTTTCAACCTGTAGCTAGGAGAGGCAGAGTAGCAGGGAGTGAAGCAGGCAGAGCAGGAACAGATTCAGAAGGAAGAAGGCCAGGTCTATCTGCACCGCCTGTACCCCCTGCAAGAGGAGGTCCTGCAGCTCAACCAGCACCTGGATGCTTCCAGTCAGCACAAAGACCTGCTGAATGTGGATATTCTCTGAAGGAGGAGTGAGAAAGGTAAGTTGATTCTTTCTTTCTCAGATAAGGTTTTTCTGTGTAGCCCTGGATGCTCTGGAACTCCTTCTATATACCAGGCTGGTCTAGATCAGATACCCACTTGCCTGTGCTTCCCAATTCAAAGGCAGAAAGGAGACTGCTGTGGCTCACATTGGGCAGAGCTTGGAAAAAAATATATATGTATATACACACACACACACACACACACACACACACACACACAGAGATATATATATATGTATATATATATATATATATATATATATATATATATGTACACATACATACATATATTTCCTCAAAACCTTGCCTCCACAGGGACATAACTCCTCCAACAAGGTCACACCTCCTGATATTACCACAACTGTACCAAGCATAATTCAATCACTAAACTAATAAAGCACACAAAAGGACAATTCTTTTTTCTTATTATGGTTTTCTTTTGATTAGTTATTCTATTTGTTTACATATCATATGACATCTGCCCCTCTAGGACTACTCCTCCACAAACCCCCCATCCCATCCACCCTGTCCCCTCTCTCCTTTGCCTCTATGAGGGTACTCCCACACCCATCCACCTCTCCACTCCTGCCCCACCATTCCAGATTCCCCTATGTTGGGGCATCAAGCCTTCCCAGGACCAAAGACCTCCCCTCCCACTGATGCCAGGCAAGGCCATCCTCTGCTACTTATGTATCTGGAGTCATGGGTCCTCCAAGATGCTGGTTTTAGATTTTTTTTATTATTTTTGTAACTTTTGGAATATTATATAATTCCATCATTTGAAAGATCCCCGAGGGGAGTCCCTCTTCGGGGAGGCATGCACCCAGTAGGACACTGACCTAATCGTTGTAATAACACGAGGCTTTTAATGGCACACACACACACAAACAACAACAAAGCGCTCAAGCCAGCATGCTGGGGTCAAAACTCATGCACCGCTCAGGGGGCAGGGGAGTTCGACCCCGGCCCAAACTTCTTACAGGCTTATAAAGGCAAAAACCACAAACCAAAAAGGGAGGGAGCCAAAGGAATTTGCGCGGTTACACATGATTGGCTTATTTAAATGTCTTGCTCGAAGTGAACTGGTCCTTCTCGGTTCCAGTCTACAGTCTGAAATAGAAAAATGCCTTCTCAGGAATGAATCAGTTGGTTCTTATCCTGGTTTTGAGATAATCAAGATACATATTTTTACAAGGTCATCATGGTCTAGATTTTTACTGGGCCTGTAGATACTCTGAGCCACATCTTTACCACCTCTCCAGGCCTGATCATAAACATTGTAATTTTTGTCTTCTCCACCTGCAAATCCACTGTCCATACTCTTGGATTGGTTGAAGAGCCTTTGGCCATACTGCATTTCATTGGAAGTTTGAGGATTGGGCACAGTAAGAGCAATGACTTCACTGATATCCCTATTTTCATTTCTCTGTGGTTTTGAATTCCTCTCATGCACTGCCCTAAAAAGGTTGCTGCTCAAGGAGAAGAAAGACCAAAGTGTGGATGCTTCGTCCCTCCTTAGAATGGGGAACAAAATACCATGTAAGTAGTTACAAAGACAAAGTTTGGAGCTGAGACAGAAGGAAGGACCATCCAGAGACTGCCCCACCTGGGGATCCTTACCATAATCAGTCACCAAACGCAGATACTATTGTATATTCCAGCAAGATTTTGCTGACATGACCCTGATATAGCTGTCTCTTGTGAGGCTATGCCAGTGCCTGGCAAATACAGAAGTGGATGCTCACAGACTTCTATTGGATGGTACACAGCCCCCCCCCCCTTGAATAGAGGAGCTAGAGAAAGTACCCAAGGAGCTGAAGGGGTCTGTAACCCTATAGGAGGAACAGCAATATGAATTAACAAGAACCCCGATCTCATGTCTCTAGCTGCATATGTAGCAGAAGATGGACTAATCGGCCATCATTGGGAGGAGAGGCCCTTGGTCTTGCAAACCTTATATGCCCCAGTACAGGGGAATGCCAGAGCCAGGTGGGAGTGGGTGGGTTGGGGAGCAGGGAGTGGGTAGGTTATAGTGGGCTTTGAGGATAGCATTTGAATTGTAAATGAAAAAAATATCTAATAAAAATGGTTTAAACAAAAATTAAAAAAGAAAGGAAGGTTTCTGGTCCTGCTGCCTCTCTTCTTGCCTGTCATGATGGATTTCATCCCTTTCACTGGCTTCTTCATCCTCTTTTTCCTCCTGAGGTTTCATCCCACCATATTGCAAGAATGTGGGGCCAAGCAAGCTCTGACTGAATACTCTGAAATCATGACTCAGAAAGAATTCTTTTTAGAAAAAAACTTCTGTCAGCAAACCTGGTCTCGCTGTGAAGAACTAATCTGAGGAGTTCTGGATTTGGCATTTATAGGTGCATTGTCTGGGGCTGGGAGAACATTATCCATCTCCAAGCAGAGAATCTGATTTGAATATTTGACTTTAAATGTTTTCTCTGGTAGCTCAATAGCTATATCATCTGGTGTTATCATGTCTTTTTAGAAAAAAATTTAGACTTATATATTCTATTTTGTGTGTATGAATGTTTTGTTTGCATATATGTATGTATGCATGGGCACCTTGTGTATGCCTGCTGCCTTTGGAGGTCAGAAAAGGATGTCAGATACACTGGAACTGGAGTTACAGACGGTCATGAGTCAGCAGATGCTGGGAACGGAACCAGGTTCTCTGCAAGTGCTATAAGAAAACTTAACCACTGACCACATCTCTCTCTCTAGCACCAACCACTTTCCCTTCTTCTTCTTGTCCCTCTTCCACTTCCTCCTCCTCCTCTTCCTCCTCCTCATCTTCTTTTGTTTTTTGAGAAATATTTTTTTTCTGTGCAGCCATGGCTGTCCTAGAAGTCACTCTATAGACTAGGCTTACCCATAACTGCCATCCAAATGCTAAAGATGTGTGCCACCATGGCCCGGCTCATCATGGATTCTTAACTCTGCTGGTAGTTCCTCTCCCAGATGTGGCTCTATGATCTTTGTTGTCAGCTGTGTGTGTCATGCCTTCTCTCCTTTATTGCTGCTGGTGAGCTTAGATAACAGTTGCTGTTGTCCCCCTTCCCCAAGCTCCATGGTGATATGCACCCTGATATAGCTTGTTTGGTTTATTTCCTCAGGATTTAGTGTCACCAAGTGTTCTCAGAGGGAGGCCACTGACATGGTGCCTGTCCTCAACGGTAAACTGAGTTAAAGAGTCAGATAGGGAAAGGGGCTTTGTAAAAACAGGCAGTGGGATATGAAACCACTTCTGTTTACCAAGTGCATTTTGGAGCCTATTGTTTTCTTTTATGTGTTGAGGGGTAAAGACAGACTGTTTCATCTAGACCCAGCTTTGAAGGAGCCTCAAGTCATGGAGTCCACACATGCTTTCAAAAACAGTCTAAAGCCTGGCACATGTCAGGACTGCTGCCCTGGTCAGATGCAGGAGTGAACACTGGGGCCTGGGAGTCAGGAGGAGTATCCTAAGGAGGCAGGATTTGAATGGAACCTTAAGTTTAAATAGCCAGAAGGAGGCAGGAAAGTGTCCCTGGGCACTTTTATAAATCAGTCACTAAGCTGTGCAATTCTTTTCTTTTCCTGTCTGAGGACAGTTTTATTAGAGTTTAAAAGGAAAATTTCGGGTCAGGCCAGTTGTCATTCCCAGTAGCTGCCCAGAAGAGGGAGACAGAGAAGAGAAAGACAAACCCATGCTGTTTGAGTTAAGCTGGTGCAGAGGCAGCCACAGGGCAGACAAGCAGCCACATGGTGTGAATGGCACATTTAATAGAGAGTGAACAAGCCAGGTTAGGCAGTGATTGTGCTCACCTTTATCCCAGTACTCAGGTGGCAGAAGGAGGCAGATCTATGTGAGTTCTAGGCCAGCCTGGTCTACAAAGAGAGTTCCAGGACAGGACAGCCTGGGCTACACACAGGACAAAATCAAAAACCAAAGTGTGTGTGTGTGTGTGTGTGTGTGTGTGTGTGTGTGTGTGTGTGACAGAGAGAGAGAGAGAGAGAGAGAGAGAGAGAGAGAGAGAGAGAGAGACAGAGACAGAGAGACAGAGAGACAGAGAGACAGAGAGACAGAAAGACAGAGAGAAGAGACAGAGAGACAGAGGCAGAGTTGGTGGGCATACTTAGGCTCTGGCTACCATCCAAAGAAAAAGACAGTAAAGAAGAATGGTAAGTATTGAGGTTTGTTTTTTTTTTTTTTTTTTGGTGAAAAACCAAACTTCAAAAACTCACTTTAATCACAATCTAACAGCACCAGGTGCAATGTCTGGGGACAGACTCTGGGTACAATGCTGTGTGGCAACCACACACTCACATGGCTCTGAGAAGGCCCCTTAGGGGGACTTACCTTCAGGGACTGAGCCAAGGAAGGGGGGAAGGGACTGGGGTACTCCATAGGGAAAGGCGCTACTTCTTGGCAAAAGAGATCTTCATAGCATTGTTTTGTGTGATCTTAAAGCCTTGCAGGGCATCTATTGCTGCCCCAGCTTGCACTTCATTGTCAAACTCCACGAAGGCGATGTCATGGCGCCCAGGGACCAGATGCACCTCCTTGAAGACAGGGAACTGGGTAAAAAACATGGAGAGCATGAGCTCGTTGGTCTCCTCAGGCTGGTTGGTGAAGAACAGGATGATTGCGTGGATTCTCGGAGAGAGGCTGGGCAGGCGGCATCTGCCCAGGCATGAGCTGCTGTGGGGGCATGGCCCCAGGGGGGATCTGGCCAGGAGCGAGGATTGTTGGCGGGATCATGCCAGGTATGGCATGTAGGGAGGCTGTCCTGGCATGCGGTGCATGATGCGGGGTGCCTGAGGCATTGGTGGCATGCCCGGTACAGGCTGGACAGCACCCACCACAGGGGCAGCTGCCCCACCCTGAACAGCCTTTTTGGCAGCAGGTGTCTCCTGACTCTTGGGCTTCCTCTTCTCTCCTTTGCGATCTCTCTCCACAAAGGTGCCCGTCATCTTGGCAATGATGTCCGAGTCAGTCTTTGCGTACTGGATGCGCATGGGCTTATCATAGAAAGGGAAGCCCTGCATGGAGCGCAGGGCATTGGTGGCGCTGGTGACCTCCTTGAAGATGACGAAGGCCTGGCTCCTCATCTTCAGGCTCCGAGACACCAGGATATCCAGGATCTGGCCAAACTGGGAGAAGAAGGCATACAGGGACTTCTTGAGCTCATCCTTCTTGATCTTCTCATTGAGATTGTTGATATAAATAGTGTGGTTTAAACGGGTCTCAGGAACTGGCATGGTGGCCATGGTGTGAGATGTTCAGGTACGGCTTAAAGAGGAGGAAAAAGCGACTTTAGCCCTAAGTTTCCCAAATTCTTTGTTCCAAAGGGCTGATGGGATCTGCTCAGGGATCGCCCTTCCAAGAGAAAGTCGGGTAAGACCGGAATTGGGGGAGGATGTCACAGCTTAGCAACAAAGCCAGCATAGGACCCCCTTCTCCAACTCGCATGCTAAGGGAGAGCTCAAGTTTTGTGTTTTCACCCCAGCTTGTAACTTGTTAAAATTAGAAAAGCCAGTTCTGTATGTCTGGGATACCTATAGACTACCAAACATGATCAGAAATTGACAAAATCCTCATTTTTTAAAAGAAATTTAATTAGGTATTTTCTTCATTTACATTTCCAGTGCTATCCCAAAAGTCCCCCATACCCTCCCCCCCACCACTCCCCTATCTACCCATTCCCACTTCTTGGCCCTGGCATTCCCCTGTACTGAGGCATATAAAGGCATATAAAGTTTGCAGGACCAATGGGCTTCTCTTTCCACTGATGGTCAACTAGGCCATCTTCTGATACATATGCAGCTAGAGTCAAGAGCTCCGGGGTACTGGTTAGTTCATAATGTTGTTCCACCTATAGGGTTGCAGATCCCTTTTGTTCCTTGTGTACTTTCTCTAGCTCCTTCGTTTGGGGCCCTGTGATCCATCCAATAGCTGACTGTGAGCATCCACTTCTGTGTTTGCCAGGCCCCGACATAGTCTCACAAGAGACAACTATATCAGGGTCCTTTAGCAAAATCTTGCTAGTGTATGCAATGGTGTCTTTGTTTGGAGGCTGGCGAGATGGCTCAGTGGTTAAGAGTGCTGACTGTTCTTGTTCTTTTTAAGGTCCCGAGTTCAAATCCCAGCAAGCACATAGTGGCTCACACCCATCCATAACGAAATCTGATGCCCTCTTCTGGAGTATCTTAGGATATCTACAGTGTACTTACGTATACTAAATAAATAAATCTTAAAAAAAAAAAGCCAGGTGTGATGGTGCAAGCCTTTAATCCCAGCACTCGGGAGGCATAGGCAGGCAGATTTCTGAGTTGGAGGCTAGCCTACTCTACAGAGTTAGTTCCAGGACACCCAGGGCTACAAACAGAAACCCTGTCTCAAAAAAAAAAAAAAACTTTTTTAAGAGTTATTTATTTATATATTTATGAGTACACCACAGCTATCTTCAGACACACAAAAGAAGAGTGCATCGGATCCCATTACAGATGGTTGTGGACCATCCTCCAGTTGCTGAGAATTGATCTCAGGACCTCTGGAAGAACAGTTAATGATCTTAACCACTGAGCCATCTCTCCAGCATTTAAAGACTCATTCACAGGGTACAGATAAATAAAAACACACTGATGAATTCCTCAATCTGACAAGATTCTACCAAACCCACTGTCTCAGTTGCTTTATTGTTGCCCCTCCTGCCACACAGTGTGATGAAAGATATCAAGCCCAACAAAAGGAGAAAAGCCAAAAACATCAGAAAGCCTCTGGGGACAGAAATCTCCCTGCATTGCAGACATTTCTCCAAGAACTGCTTGAGACAGATGAAACAGACCATCAATCCTGAGCTCGTGATGGCTTCAATCCTGGGCAAGTAGTCCTTGGGGATGAGAAGCATCATCTTCCAGTACTGGACCTGGTCCTGCTTCATGAGCGCATTCCCACACAACTCCAAGAAGTCAAACAGGAGAGTGGAATTCTCATCTGAGAGAGGCTCCATGTTTAAGATCTGTGCCAGCCATCACTTATGCCATGAGCATGAGCTTTCTGCTGCTTTCTATAGGAACACTGGAGCTAGCTGGTAGCAGCATAGAAACAGATCATCCCAGACATGGCTTTTAGAAAGTTGTACACTTTTTCAACCTTGGAAGCCATCACTTGGTAGCCAAGCATCCCTTGAGAATCCTCCAAAGTCATCCCTTCCTTGAAAGCTGGGTAGAAAGGAACAGAGTATGGACGCTTCTCCTGGAGGTGAGCAAGAATGACGTCTCCCACTTTGGGGTGAAGCAGCCAGATACCAGTTGCCACCACTGCAATGGGGAATGCTGCTTCATGGTGAGAGGCCACTTCTTCCTCCCCTTGTTTCACAGATTTCTCTGCCAGTATATGCTGGACAAAATCAAGCCCCTTAGTGTTAAGAGTGAGGGACATGGAATGCCCGCCAGATTAGACAGGCTTTCCAGAGAGCAGTTTTTGGATCTTATCAAAGAGCTCTTTCAGCTTTGAACTTGTGATGCTGGAAGATCTGGCTCACTATGGTGGTGGCTGACTTCTGCAAGTCCATCCGTATCTTTGTTGTCTGACTTCCCTTGCTGCTGCTCAGGTCCTCGAGGACCAACAAACAATTGGTAGAAGCATTCTGAAGTTGCTGGCACCATGGCATCTTACTACCTTGTACCTTCCCCTGCCAGTCTTTATTGTGTGAACCTGTTGGGCTTGGGCTGAGGGACAGAGATCTGGGCAGGATCCCCTGGCCCCTGCTACACCTGTGACTCCTGACATTTGGCCAGGAAGTCCTCCTCATCCTTCTTCTTCATTTCAGAGACTCTGGTGATCTCCTGCTCCAAATTCAAGAGGAGGTCCTGCATTTCCTGCAGGGCCAGGTCAGCCTCCACTTGGTTCTCTGCTATGCAATAGCCACTCTTTAAGGTGTTGAGAATGATTCTCAAGATAAGGACACAAAGCTGGCTTCCCTGGGTCTGGAGGGCACCAGGTCTACATTCAGCAGCTCTTTGTGCTGACTGGAGGCATCCATCTACCTGATGGTTGAGCTGCAGGACCTCCTCTTGCAGGGGGTACAGGCTGCACAGATGGACCTGGTTTCCTCCTTCCTAACTGCTCCTGTTCTGCTTGCTTCACATGGTGGTTGTGGCGGTGGTGGTGGTGCTGCTGCTGCTGCTGCTGCTATCCCTCTCCAAGCTTTAGGTTGAGAATCTTGACTCTGGGGAGATGGAGCTCAGCTTTCAGGTCTCCTGATGGCCCAGGGCTTCTCTGTTACTCTTCTCCATCACTTGCTCTAAGTCCTAGAACTCCTTATGCAAACTCAGCTGCATCAGCTTCTCAAACCTCTTTAGCTGTTCAGATCTCTGAGAGGCCTCGCACCTTCCCCTCTTGTTCCTGCACTGCCTCAGGTCCTCTGTTCCTCTCATCCTGAATGCCAATTAGAAAACTGGATGCAACCTTCCATTTTGATCACAAGAAAGGACTGAAGTGCAGTGGGTTCTGTTTATGGGGACTCATGTGTGCTCTGGGTTCCATATGGTGTTGAGGGTGAGGGGGGTTGTGGGGTACTTCTGAGCAGAGAATTTAGTGGTGAGGATTAGTATAGGCCTGAAGCAGATCCAAAGGATCCTGAATTTTCAGAGGAAGGAACATTCTCTTGCATGTGCCCTGAGGTGTTGGGTAGGATGTGATCTACCACACATGCAAAATAAAAAGATAGTTTGGGAAGAGGCCTGCATTGTTCCAAAACATCCTGGTAGCCACTAATGTCTGTAATGCCAGCAGCCTTTTCTGGAGTTGGGGAGTGCCCTCCTGGTTTCCTAGCAGAGAGCATGGGATTGCATTGACCTTGTTTTTTCCTTTCCAGAAATCATGTAGTCACTTATTTTTGTTATATACCAGAGATATAATGAACATATTAAAAAGAAAAACTCTTTTTAAACCAACATGTTTTTAATATGTCTCTGTTCCTTAACTCCTCCCTTCAGAAAACAGGAACCTCATTTTCATTGCTCTGTGGCTGCTTTTCTCTTAACCTAAGCTTAGATTAAGGTAAACTTAGCTTGTATAATTATGTAACTAACTTTAATCAATACACAGTAATTCCTTTTCCAAAACCTCAATATAGAAGCTAACTTCTTGAAAACAGCTTAACACAAAGGCCCTACTTTACAAAGTATAGAATATTTTATGTCCTATTAACAGCTACCTTCTTTGAAAATGTCTTTTTTCCAAAATCAGAAGAGATTGACTTCTCTTTTTTATTTTCATTCTTTTTGGGGGTATGCCTTAGAAAAGTGAAATCATATGTAAACATTGTCAACTATTATATTTTTAAAGTGAAGATAATGAAATATCCTGTCTAAGTACTTAATTTCTGCAATGACTAATTTTTAAAACTCAAAATTGCTACCCATGTAATTTAAAAACTGCACTGTAAGGTGCAACAACTTGTGTGTGGCAACAACTTAAAGGATAAAGTGAATGTATAGAATATGAATGTATAAAATGGCATGGCTCCATTAATACAAAAATAGCTATATTTTGTCTGACTCCAAGTGCAGACGCACACATCTGTAACTCTGCTGAGAAATCTCAAATGCAGCCAGATGCTTAGAATATAAAGGTCTGAAACAGGTGTGCTGGACTAGGACTTACTTCAGCCCAGGATGGCCACCTGGCAGAATTGCTGACACCACACACTCACATGCCAGAAATGAAGGGTCACAAATGGAATGGCAGGATCTCTCTCTCTCTCTCTCTCTCTCTCTCTCTCTCTCTCTCTCTCTCTCTGGTTTTTTGAAACAGGGTTTCTCTGTGAAGTCCTGGCTGTCCTGGAACTCACTCTGTAGATCAGGTTGGCCTTGAACTCAGATATCCACCTGCCTCTGACTCCCAAGTGCTGGGATTAAAGGAGTGTGCCACCACTGCCTGGCTGGAATGGCAGTCTCTTAACAATGCACTCTGCTGTGCCCTAAATTCAATTATACTGATAAGTACAAAGTGTTAACTTGTCACTTAAGATAATCAACATCTTTGGTTTTTAAAAAAATATAATACTTCAAAAAATAAAATTCATCAATTTGCATTAACAAGCCACATGCATGCCAAATGAAGATTTACTTAACAGCTGAACATCAAGATGCCAATTGAGTTGAGCAATCTTCAGAGAACTTGGAATATAGCATGCTTAGATTATGTTATAGATCATCAATGTCTTCATCATCATCTCCAATTTCATCAAACACGATTTCATCATCATCCCCAGGACCAAATGTGTCCATTTTATTCATTTTGGCATGTTCTGGAAGTTCTCCATAGGCCTTCAGACTTCTTGCTTCATCTGGATTATACTTTAAGAGTACATCAG
The DNA here is from genome assembly GCF_000001635.26 of Mus musculus. NCBI lineage: Eukaryota > Metazoa > Chordata > Mammalia > Rodentia > Muridae > Mus > Mus musculus. The sequence continues at coordinate 88,329,512 of NC_000078.6, read as the reverse complement.
CTTTGTTATCTTGATAGTCTTGTAGACCAACCAATATAATGTCTGAGGTATTTATCCAAACCTTTTTTCTCAACTTTCCTCTTATGTGGCACAGCCTCTTTACACCATCAAAACACATTGCTTCCAACAATCCACATCCCAGCATTTTGGTCACCTGAGCATACTCTTGCCCATATTTTTTAAACACCAACTCTCTTTTCTCAGATTCATTTTCATTTTTACCTCTGTGCCTGTTTTTCCCTCCTTTGCCTTTATTCTGGCCATGATGGAAAAGACAACCACAGGAGGTGGGAGAGGGACTCCTGGCAGACAGTGGCTGACAGTGGCTGTGACTCCTTTTCAAGAGCTATTATACTACTAGGATGCATGACAGGATGTATCTAACAGTGGCAGATCTAAAAGCAACAGTGTAAGTATAGAAGATCCACAGGCAGCCAACAGTGTTCCAGAGTCCTGTCCTCTGATTACTATGAAATAATTCTTAGGCTTCTGGCCTGGTGCTCAGGAAGTTGTAGTTGCCCCAGTAGTGACAAAATGCAGCAGGACCACTTTACTCTTCCAGCCCCAGCCTTGACCTCCTAACAAAAAAATATTTTTAATTAATTTTGCTTTGAAATCTATTTGAGAAATAATTTTTCCATCAAAATTTCTGCATACAACATTCAATTATACCACTTAACAAAAAATTTCATCTCATCATTCCAAGGAATCATGTTCTATAAAATAAAGATCAGGCTAAGATTTCATAAAACACTCAATAGACCCAGATACCATTTTAATAGATTTTTTTAAAAAGAAGTTTAGAGTACCCAAGAATACAACATCATTTGTGTTTCCCCGGCCTTTAATATAAACGAATGGTGGCTTACAACCATTTGCAGTGGGTTCAGATGCAATCTTCTGGTTGCTGTGTATGCTGTTAATGAAGACAGCTAGAGTATGCTCATAAAAATAAATAACTCTTTTTTTAATACTTATTTATTATTATACATAAGTTCACTATAGCTTACTTCAGACACACCAGAAGAGGGTGTCAGATCTCATTATGGGTGGTTTTGAGCCACAATGTGGTTGCTGGGATTTGAACTCAGGACCTACAGAAGAGCAATCAGTGCCCTTACCAGCTGAGCCATCTCACCAGCTCAATAAATAACTCTTAAAGAAAAATTTTTTCAGTTCACAAAATGAATGAAAACTTGAAGAAGCCACAGGTTTTGTTACTGAGTTCTACTTTGGGACACAAAATAACACATGAAAGCAATTGCCATAGAAACGTATGACAGTAGCAGGAAGGAAGGCCTGGTGCATCCAGTGAAAACAGAACAGCAAAGGGCAACCAGAAAGTTCATCTCCATCTTCTTAAGATGTAAGAAATGCTTAGTAACAAACCAACTAGCTAGAGCAGGAAAAAACTAATTAACAACATCCCCAGAAACACTACTGAGTTCATTTTGTGGTGGCCATCTCCTTCTGGGTATGGGGCTTCCCCTTAAGAGTGGTTTTGTATATAGTGAGACCCCCTTCAAGAAAACTAACTTTTCCTTTGGGAGCAGTTACTAGAAATAGTGTCTGGAACTAAACCAGGGCCTCTGCAAGAACATCCAATGCTCTGAACAACTGAGCTGTTTCTCCAGTCACTATTTGCTAGTTTTTACAAATGACATTTAAAAGCATACAAATCTCTGTGCTGTTGTTAAAATACTCCAGCAAAACACAATTTCTAGGCGGAGGGGCTTCTCTGGTTTACAATTCCAGGTTATAACCCACCAAGGGATGTCAAGGCAGCTAGTGAAATCCCACACACAACGAAAAGCAAGAGGGACTTGCTTTCTTGCAGAGAAGGAAGGAGGGAGGTAAGCTGGCAGGCAAGGCACCTCATGAAAGACCCCAGTTTCTGAGCAGCCTAGTCTCCAAGAAAGCACAGAAGAGGTTCTAGTGATGGTTGAGGCAAGGTTACCTCTGCACCCAAGCTTGAACTTTCCCAGTAGAAAAATGGGAAATGTATGTACTCTCAAACCATTCCATAACCAGGACTGGAACCAACAACCTACTTGGGGAGCTCCATCTTCTCTGAAGGAGGACTAAGACACAAGTAAGAAAGACGATTATTTCTATCTGAGATATGGCTTTTCTGTGCAGTGCGGGCTTCCTAGAACGCTTTCTTCAGACCAGGTTGGCCTAGATCAGGTATCTGTTTGCTTCTGCCTCCCAAGTCAAAGGCAGCAAGGAGAGACTACTGTGTCTCATTCTGGGCAGAGCTTGAGTATATATTCTTTGTTCCAAAGGCCCACCTACACAGTGATGCACCTTTAATCCAACAAGGCCACACCTCCAGATAGTACCATACCCTGCTTCAAGCATAATTCAATCACCATACCATACAAACAAACAAAAGCACAAGTCTTACCACATACTGATTTTCTATGGTAATGAGAGACAAAAGAGACCACTGAAGAGAATTTTAAAATAATGAATGTGGGAAATCAGAAATGCATAGACAAAAATCTGGCACAAAGGATTGAAAGAAAGAGATGGGACTGGATAGAAAAGCACTGAATACTCTTCAAGATTGACCTTGACTCAGAGATCTGCATGCCTATCTCCTGGGATTAAAGGTGTGTACCACCATGCCTGGATTTAAGCTTTTCTTCACCTAAAACTTGCTCTATCTCTCGCTGATCTTGACCTCAGAGATCTGCTTCGCTTTATCTCCCGGGATTAAAGCAATGCACCACCATACTGGATCTAAATCTCATTGTGTCACATCTTGCCACAAGGTCAAAACTCCCTTAATTCAATTTAATATCTTTGAACTCAGAATTCAGCACCATATCTCTTCCTGGTGCCCCACCCCCTTTAATACTATTTATTTTGTACTTTTCCTTTCTAAGCTAGTTATGCATATTCCAAATGTTCTTCATGAGATGTAAGCAGAGAACAAAGTCTATGATGGACATTTCTGAGACCTCCTGTGCCAATCTAATTAATCTGAATTTCTGTATCTTAGTATCAATCTGGCTTTTCAGACTATGATAAAGAGTAGACATACTGTTCACCAAAATGCTACCAAAAAAAAAAAAAAAAACCAAAAGCAAAACAAAACAGTCTCTAAGCCACATACTGAAGTTCTTCTCCACTGAAATCTCTTGGGCCATTACTGCACAAGTCAGATCACTCTCAATAACAGAGTCCTATATTCCTACTAAGATAGCCCAGTAAGCCCCATTTGAAGCATTCCACTGCTTTCCAAATCCAAAGTCCCCAAATCTACATTCTCCCAAAGAGAAGCATTTTCAGACCTGTCACAGCAATACCCCATTCCCTGGTACTAACTTATGAATTCGCTGGGGTTTGACTGCCATCAGCAAACACCATAATCAAGGCAACTTCTATAAGGATAACACTTCATTGGGATTGGCTTCAATATTCAGAGTTTCATTGCATTATTATTAAGGCAGGATAGTAGTAGCATCCAGGCAGGCTAAGTGCAGGAGGAGCTGACAGTATTATATCTTCATCTGAGCGCTGCTAGCAGAATACTGACTTCCAGGCAGCTAGAATGAGGGTCTTAAAAACTCCATGATCATGGTGACACATCTACTCTAACAAGACCAGAATTCGAATACTACAACACCCTGGGCCAAGCATATCCAGACCACAAAAGTTGTTGTTGACTGCATCTTTGCAGGCAGAGAATCCAGTCTTTCCCTTTTTGTGGATCTTTGTGGCCCCACCAGCCAACACCTACAACTTCCTCTAGCACATGTGGTGTTTGTTGTTCTGGGTGTCCTGTGTTGGTCAAACCTGCTTTTCCAAGAACCAATGCTAGTGAACTGATAAAAGCTCACTGAAGCTATGCTGTTGGGTTTTGTTTATAATACATCTACCAGTTTTACAGAAATGAATTGCATCCAATTCAAGTCTTCTTGCTTGTGCAGTGAGTACTGCACGGAGTGAGCAACCTCCTCCTCACCCTGTCAGCTCACTGCAACTTCCTTACAACTTTGAGTTTCTAGGGTTTAAAACTGAGACAGAGAGAAGTTAGGTCTTCTGAAGGTTTGGTTTGTTCTTTGTATGTTTTTTAAGTTGCTGGGTAGGAGGGGCTGAAACTAAGGTGACTTGCTAAGTTCTAGAGGCAGATGAACTAGGGCACTCATGAAAATCTAGCACAAGGGTATCAAACCCACATCCCACATAATTAAAGGAAAGCATTGCTTGTAGTAAGTCATTTAAATTAATATATTTTGGGGTTTAAGAGACCAGTTATGAGCAGTAATTGCCACCACCCAAATGGTGGCAGACAAGCATGTGCTACTCCAGTACCCAGGGGGTCCAATGAACTCTTTTAACCTCCATGGTCACCAAGCATGCATGTGGTTACAGATGGACATACACAAAAACACCTTTATATACATATAATAAAATTATAAAATAAGATTTGTTGCACGTAGTGTATGAGTGTGTGGGTTTTTGTTTTTGTGTGTGTCTGTCAAAGTACCTCAACACCTGTGTGAAGGTCAGAGAACAACCTGAGATTATGTTTTCCCCATCTATCTGAGAATATTCCAGTAGTCAAGCATGGCAGCAAGAGCCTTTCCCCACTGTGACAGCAAATAAGCTTCACAGATCTACTCTGTTAATTGTGTTGTAAGTAAAATTGCTGATCTCTATATAACCATAGTCCTATGAGGACAATGAGGGATCATCATGATACAAGCATCCCATATGATATGGCTTTGTGGAAACTGAGCCTTGACTGTAGGAAAACATAGCCATCTCACACCAACCACACGTTTTTTTTTGTTTTTTTTTTTTTTGGTTTTCTGAGACAGGTTTTCCCTATATAGCCCTGGTTGTCCTAGAACTCACTTTGTAGACCAGGCTGGCCTCGAACTCAGAAATCTGCCTGCTTCTTCCTCCTGTGTGCTGGGATTAAAGGCGTGTGCCATCTCACCTGGCTCCTTTTTTTTAAGATTAATTAATTCATTTATTTTATGTATATGAGTACACTGTAGTTGTACTGATCTTTTTGAGCCATCATGTGGTTGCTGGGATTTTAATTCAGGACCTCTGCTCCCTCTGATTAGATTTGTTTATTGTTATAACTAATTACATTGTAACTGTCTTCAGATGTGCCACAAGGAAGCATCAGAGCTATTTATGGATGGCTGTGAGCATACATGTGGTTTTTGGGATTTGAACTCAGAACCTTCCAAGAGCATTCAGTGCTAACAACCACTGGGCCATCTCTCCAACATCATGCCTTTCTGCCTCCTGAGTGCTGGGATTAAAGGCGTGGGCTACCACGCCCAGTTAAGAAGTGTCTTTTTGTTTCTTTGCTTGTTTGGTGTGGTGATTGAATTATGCTTGGATCAGGGTGTGGTACTATTGGGAGGTGTGGCCTTTTTGGATTAGAGTTGCATCACTGTGGAGGCTGGGCTTTGGGGAAATGTATATATACTCAAGCTCTGCCCAGGGTCAGACACAGTAGTCTCATCTTGCTGCCTTCACCTTGGGAGACATAGGTAAGAGGATATCCAACCTAGGCCAATCTGTTCTGTAGAAAGAGTTCCAGGACAGCCTCAAGTACAAAGAAAAACCCTATCCCAGGAAGAAAGAATCATCGTTCTAAGGACTCTTAGTCTTCCTTCAAAGAAGATGGTACTCACCAGGTAGGTCATGGATTTGGGTTTTGGTTATGGGAAGTTCTAGGAGAACATATATTTTATATTTTTCTTTGAGGATTGATTAAGCTAGGGAGCAGAGGAAACCTGGCCACAACCATGGCTAGAACCCCTTGTGGGCTTCCTTGTTGACTATGGTGCTCAGAAGCTGGGGTCTTTCATGAGTTGCCTTCCCTGCCAGCTTACCTCCTTCCTTCCTTCCTTCTCTGCAAGAAAGCACGTCCCTCTTGCTTTTGGGATTTCACTATCTGCTTTGACATCCCTTGGTAGTTGTAACCTGGATTTGTAAACCAGATAAGCTCCTTCTCCTGGAAATTGTGTTTTGCTGGAGTATTTTAGCAGCAGCCACAGAAATGAAACTGGAACCAACAGATGATGTTTACTAGTGTGGTCCTAGTGTTGGTCCAGAAAAGTAAGAATGAGTTATGCTAAGAGTTAGAGGTAGCCAATATTGCAGTTTTCTTCGGGCACTGTGATATAGGTTAATAGGACTATAAGGGGAAAGGTAGAATTTGAAATGCATGCACACACACACACACACACACAAAATACCAGGGGTGCAGTGTGTGTCTTGTGCTCACCATAGCAATGGCCAAAAGTAAAGTCTAAAAAAGGCTGGGCTTGGAGAACACAAAGCTTTCAGTTAGCTTTCATTTGTATGTTTTAAATGTCATACATACATAGCATAAATGCTAGTAAAAACTAGCAGATATGGGCTGGAGAAATAGCTCAGCTGTTCAGAGCATTGGCTGTTCTTGCAGAGGACCTGGTTTGGTTCCAGACACTATCTCTAGTAACTGCCCCAAAGGAAAAGTTTGTTTTCTCTAAGGGAGTCTCACTATGTACAAAACCACTCTTAAGCAAAAGCCCCATACCCAGAAGGAGATGGCCAACAGAAAATGAACTCAATAGTGTTTCTGGGGATATTGTTGTTGTTGTTGTTGTTAATTTGTTTTGTACTATTCTGGCTGGTTGGCTTGTTACTAAGTCTTTCTCACATCTTAAGGAGATGGAGATGAACTTTTTGGTTCTCCTCTGCTTTTCTGTTTTCATTGGATGCACCAGGACTTCATGTAGTTGTCATATTTGCCTGTGTCAACTGCTTTCATGTGTTATTTTGTGTCACAAAGTGGATCTAAGTAACACAACCTGTGAGTTTTCAATTTTTCATTCTTCTGTGAACTGAAAAAAAATTTTAAGTGTAATTTATATCTATGACCATACTGTACTGTCTTAGACGCAAGAACCAAAAGAAGGCGTCGGTATCCATTATAAATGGTTGTGAACTATGGTTTTTGGGAAGAGAATGCATGACCTCTGCAAGAATAGTCAGTGCTTTCAAGCACTAAGCAATCTTTCTAGTCCTGAAATTGTTTTTGTTATTCTCCAAGCATGTCCATTTAAAGTGCAGTGGTACATATTTTGAGTGTTCTTGTGATATATTAACGGCCTGAACACCAATGAACTTGTAATTTGGGTACTCTTAACTTGTTAAGAATGTATTAAAATGTTATCTGAATCTACTAAGTGTTCTATGAAGTCTTAGACTGCTTTTTTTATATAGAACCACGTTCCTCAGAATGATAGTTTCAATTTTTTTATTAAGCTATACAAGTCAGCCACCTAGGAGGAACAGAAATATGAACTAACCAGTAACCCCAGAGCTCCCTGGGACTAAATTACAAATTAAAGAAAACACATGGAAGGACTCATGGCTCTAGCTGCATATGTAGTAGAGGATAACTGAGTCAGTCATCAATTGTAGGAGAGGCCCTTGGTCCTGTGAAGGTTCTATGCTCCAGTATAGGCGAATGCATTGACCAGTAAGCAGGAGTGGGTTGTTTAGGGAGCAGCAGGATGGTAGAGAATAGGGGGGTTTTGGAGGGGAAACTAGGAAAGGAGATAACATTTGAAATGTAAATAAAGAGAATATCTAATTTTTAAAAGCTATACAGTTCACTGTTGTGTGCAGAAATTTGATAAAAAAATATTTCCCAAATAGATTTCTAATGACAACTTCTTTAATCTTTTTAAAAGGTCAATGCATTAACTGCAAAAGTAAAGGAGTCCTGCTGCATTTTGTCACTACTTGGGAGACTACAACTTCCTGAGCACCAGGCCAGAAGCTGAAGTACTATTTTGTAACTATCATAAGCCAGTACTCTGGGACATTTTGTGGCTTGTGGATCTTCTACACTTATATCAGTTGCTTTGAAATCTACCACTGTTAGATACTTCCTGGCACACATCCTAAGACTGTAGTAGCTCTTGGAACTGAGTCACAGCCACTGTCAGCCACTGTCTGCCAGGAGTCCCTCACCCGGATCCTGTGGTTACCTTTTCCATCATGCCAAAGAATAAAGGCAAAGGAGGCAAAAACAGGCGCAGAGGTAAAAATGAAAATGAATCTGAGAAAAGAGAGTTAGTGTTTAAAGAATATGGGCAAGAGTATGCTCAGGTGACCAAAATGCTGGGATGTGGACGGTTGGAAGCAATGTGTTTTGATGGTGTAAGGAGGCTGTGCCACATAAGAGGAAAGTTGAGAAAAAAGGTTTGGATAAATACCTCAGACATTATATTGGTTGGTCTACGAGACTATCAAGATAACAAAGCTGATGTAATCTTAAAGTATAATCCAGATGAAGCAAGAAGTCTGAAGGCCTATGGAGAACTTCCAGAACATGCCAAAATCAATGAAACGGACACATTTGGTGCTGCGGATGATGATGAAATCGTGTTTGATGATATTGGAGATGATGATGAAGATATTGATGACATCTAACCTAATCTAAACATGCTATATTCCAAGTTCTCTGAAGATTGCTCAACACAATTGACATCTTGACCTTCAGCTGTTAAATAAAACTTCATTTGGCATATGTGTGTCTTGTTAATGCAAACTGATATATTTTATGTTTTGAAGTATTCTATTTCTTTGAAAACCTAAGATGTTGAGTTATCTATCTTAAGTGACAAGTTAACACTTTGTGCTTATGGGTATAATTGAACTTAGGGCAGAGCAGTGTGCACTGTTAAGGGACTGCCATTCCATTTGTGACCTTTCATTTCTGTCCCTTGTTGTATACCCTCACTTGATCCTTTAAGTTGTTTCCACCCATAAGTTGTTGCCTCTTACAGTGCAGTTTTAAGTTAGATGGGTAGCAATTTTGAGTTTTAAGAATTAGGCATTGCAGAAATTAAATGCTTAGAGGTGGTGATCATTTTCTTGTGTTTAAAGATATAATACTTGACAATGTTTAGATAGAATCTTGTAAGGCATACTCAAAAAAAGAATGAAAATAAAAAAGAGAAGTCAATCTCTTCTGATTCTTGCATAGAGAAATTTTCAAAGCAGGTAGTTGTTAAGAGCACATAGTGTTTACTTTTGTAAAGAAGGTCCTTTGTGTTAAGCCATTTTCAAGAAGTTAGCTTCTGTATTGAGGGTTTGGAAAATGAATACTGTGTATTGAGTAAAGTTAGTTACATAATTGTACAAGCTTAGTTTTCCTTAAACTAAGCTTAGGTTAATGGAAAAGGAGCCACAGCTTAATGAAAATGATGTTATTGTTTTCTGAATGGAGAAGTCCAGAAACAGAGACACATTAAAAACATGTTGGTATATAAACATTTTTTCTTTTAATATGTTCATTATATCTCTGGTGTATAATGAAAATAAATGATTCCATGATTTCTGAGAAAGAAAAATATCAATGCAGTCTGATGGTCTCTGCTGGCAAACCAGATAGGGACTCCACCTGCAAGCACTATGACCACAAATGTCTGCTGTGCTACCAGGATGTTTTGGAAGAATGCAGGTCTCTTTCCAAACCATCTTCTTACTCTGGATGGGTTGTAGATCACACCCCCCCCCCAATACCGCATGGCACTCATAAGAGAATGCTCCTTAAACTGATAATTCACCATCATAGGAATCTGTATCAGGCCTGTATCAATTTTCACTACTTATAGAGTTGACTTTCAAGGATTGAGTTCAACATAGCTCATGTATCTGTATGGAAATTTACCACCTTTTTTCAACCATTCTGATCTTTCCTACCCCTTCATTTTATTTGGGGGACCGGGGGGGGGGAGGTTGACAGGGTTTCTCTGTATAGCTCTGGCTGTCCTGGAACTCACTTTGTAGACCAGGCTGGCCTCGAACTCAGTAATCTGCCTGACTCTGCCTCCCGAGTGCTGGGATTAAAGGTGTGTGCCACCATGCCCGGCCTTTTTAAAATTTTTTTAAAGACTTATTTATTTTATGTATATGAGTACTATAGCTGCCATCCCCCACACCAGAAGATGGCATTGTTATGAGCCACCATGTGTTTGCTGGCAGTTGACCTCAGGACCTTTGGAAGAGCAGCCAGTGCTCTTAACTGCTGAGCCATCTCTCCAGCCTTCTTTCCTACTTGTTCTACTTCATTCCTTTCTTTTTGTCAATATTTATTTTATTGATGTATATTTGCATGAGCTTTATGTATTCAGGTGCCTACAGAAGATGGAAGATATCATGAGCCCTAGAAATATAGTAGCAGGCAATTATGAGCTCTTTTAAAGTGTCCAAAACTATTCACTAATTTAATTGAGTAATTAAACTAACCTTGAGTTACCATATCTGAACAGTGAATTAAAATATTCAAAAGTTTTTCTAGTATAAAAAATTAAATGCTTTAGTTATAAATGAGCTCTATCAATATACACAAAGTATATACTTCAGACAGTCACAAAAGTGTGAGCAGAAGGCTTAGCAAAAGACATTTCATACAATTAGTTTTCAACAACCCCTTGGTTGTCCATATCTACAAAGAAACTCAACCAAAACCCACCCAAATTCCACATCACATAAAAACACATACTTACCAGAATTTTTAGCAAGTATGGTTTGGGAATTTGTTTTTGTTTTTGTTGTTGTTTGTTTGTTTTTATAAGGCCCCCAGGGCAAGTGATTTACAGTTTAACTGCCACTGTGAACTGATCAGGATATGGTCCAGAATTGGGACCTCTGGCGATCTACAGATGCTAGAGATTTAGATCTACTTGAAAACCATGTTTCTGGCATTTCTCGGGCACAGGAGACTTAGTACCAGAAAGGGACTTGCTCCTCCTCCGGTTTTTAATAACACAAATAAATGTATGGTGCCAATGTAAACCCTGCAGATCAACCAGCAATTAGATACCTCCAGTCAGCACAAAGACCTGCTGAATGTGGACCTGGCTGCCTTGGACAACCAGCTGTGTGGCCTCATTTCCAGAATCATTCACAGCACCTTGAAGAGTGGCTATCCCACAGCAGAGAACCAAGCTGAGGCTGAGCTGGCCATGCTTGAGATGCTGAACCTCCTCTTGAATTTGGAGCAGAAGATCACTGGAGCCTCTGAAGTGAGGGAGGAGGAGGCCCTGGTTCAAGTGGAAGGAGTCACAGGTTCATTGGGGGCCAGAGGCTCCTTCCCAGAGCTCTCTACCCAGCCCAAGCACAGCAGGGACACAGATTGAAGACCAGCAGGGAAAGCTTCAAGATAGTAAGATGCAGTGGTACCAGCAACTTCAGGATGCTTCTGCCAATTGTGTTTTGCTTTGAAGACCTGGCCAGCAGCAAGGACAGTCAGACCAAAAAGATAAAACTGGACTTGCAGAAAGCAGCCAGCATCCCACTGAGCCAGATCTCCAGCATCGCAAGTTCAAAGCTGAAGGAGGTCTTTGACGAGATCAAGACGAGATCCATAGCCTGCTCACTGGAAAGCCTGTCCAATTGGGTGGGCATCCAGTGCCTGTTACTCTTGACCCTGAGGGGCTGAACTTTGTCCAGTACAAACTGGCAGGGAAATTTGTGAAACAAGGGGAGGAAGAAGTGGGCTCTCACCATGAAGCGGCATTCCCCATTGCAGTGGTGGCCTCTGGTATGTGGATGCTTCACCCCAAAGTGGGAGACCTCATTCTTGCTCATCTCCACAATAAGTGTCCATACTCCATTCCTTTCTACCTACCTTTCAAGGAAGAGATAGATTTGGAGGATTCTCGTCGGATGCTTGGCTACCAAGTGATGGATTCCAGAGTTGAGAAACAGGACAACTTTCTAAAACACATGTCTAGAACACCCTCATGAAGCAGTACCAGATCCAGTTCTGAAAGATGATACTTCTCACCCAAGAAGACTACTTGCCCAGAGTTGAAGCCATCACAAGATCAGGACAGATGGGCTCTTTCAAATATTTCAAGCTGTTCTTGGAGAAATGTCTTCAATGCAGAGAGAGAGGTTCATGTCCCCATAGGCTTTCTGACAGTCTCCTTCTGGCACACTCAATGTCCTTTGTGTGGCAGGAGGGGCAACATTAAAGCTACTTACACAGCAGGTTTGAAAGAATCATGTCAGATGGAGAAATTCATCAGTGTGTTTTTATATATCAGTACCATTGAATGAGGCTTTTAGGGCTGGAGAGATGGCTCAGCGGTTAACAGCACTAACTGTTCTTGCAAGAGTCCTGAGTTCAATTCCCAGCAACCACAGGGTGGCTCATAACCATCTGTAAAGGGATACAATGCACTCTTCATGTGTGTATCCGAAGACAGCTGTAGTGTACTCATAGAAATATAAATAAATAAATATTTTTAAATGAGGGTTTTATAATAACAGCCTTATGTCAGTCCCTTGTCAGGTTTCATAGTATTCATATAGGTGTCACAGGAAGATACAGAACTGGCCTTTCTAATTTTCACAAATTACAAGGACTGGTAAGAAAGGGCACTTAGCACTTAGCTGCACCCTTTGTCTCTTCCTATAGATTTCAACAATTTAAGCTGTTTCCAAATTACCATCTCTAATTCAGATGTGCAATTGGTAGACTAAGTCCCACATTCTCAGGGATCCCATGTGTGAACAACAATGAATAATAATCAGTAAGTGTACGCCCATTTTCTCTGGTAAAATTAGTTTGCATTCAGCTGTCCTCAATCATCTCTTATGACTCTGAGACTCTGAGACATGGGCAGGTTTTTGGCCCAGATCACATTTTCTTTTCTTTTCTTTACTTTTTTTTTTCCATTTTTTAAAATTAGGTACTTTCTTCATTCACATCTCCAGTGCTATTCCAGAAGTCCCCCACACCCTCCCCCACCCACTCACCCCCCACCCACTCACACTTCCCGGCCCTGGCATTCCCCTGCACTGAGGCATAGAAAGTCTGCATGACCAATGGGCCTCTCTTTACACTGATGGCCGACCAGGCCATCCTCTGATGCACCTAGAGACCCGAGCTCCAGGGGGCACTGGTTAGTTCATATTATTGTTCCACGCATAGGGTTACAGTTGACCTCAGCTCCTTGGGTACCTTCTCTAGCTCCTCCATTGGGGGCCCTGTGATCCATCCAGTAGCTGACTATGAGCATCCACTTCTGTGTTTGCCAGGCCTCAGCATAGTCTCACAAGAGACAGTTATATCAGGGTCCTTTCAGCAAAATCCCGCAAGTGTATGCAATGGTGTCAGCGTTTGGAGGCTGATTACAGGATGGATCCCTGGATATGGCAGTCTCTAGATGGTCCACCCCTTCATCTCAGCTCCAAACTTCGACTCTGCAACTCCCTCCATGGGCATTCTGCTCCCAATTCTAAGAAGGGGCAAAGCATCCACACCTTGGTCCTCTTTCCTCCTGAGTCTCATGTGCTTCGCAAATTGTATCCTAGATCTTGGGTATTCTAAGTTTCTGGGCTAATATCCACTTATAAGTGAGTACATATCATGTGAGTTCTTTTGTGATTGGGTTACCTCACTCAGATGATGCCCTCCAGGTCCATCCATTTGCCTAGGAATTTCATGAATTCATTCTTTTTAATAGCTGAGTAGTACTCCATTGTGTAAATGTACCACATTTTCTGTATCCATTCCTATGTTGAGGGTTATCTGGGTTCTTCCCACCTTCTGGCTATTATAAATAAGGCTGCTATGAACATAGTAGAGCATGTGTCCTTCTTACCGGTTGGAACATCTTCTGGATATATGCCCAGGAGAGGTATTGCAGAACCCTCCCGTAGTACTATGTCCAATTTTCTGAGGAACCGCCAGACTGATTTCCAGAGTGGTTGTACAAGCTTGCAATCCCACCAACAATGGAGGAGTGTTCTTCTTTCTCCAAATCCTCACCAGTATCTGCTGTCACCTGAATTTTTGATCTTGGCCATTCTGACAGGTGTGAGGTAGAATCTCAGGGTTGTTTTGATTTGTATATTTTCTGTCTATCTGAGAGGGTGAGATCTCCTGAGTCTAGGGTAATCAAGGACATGGGGGACAAGTTTCTAGGGTCACACACTGGGCTATCTTGAAGCCCTCTGAGTTGGAGTTTCTTTCTTCTTTCTGTTGTCAGAAGGCCTCTCTATATACAAATAGTCCCATAGATATGAGCAGTGGCAAAGGTACTTCAGCCATCTGTATCTCTTTTCTTTTCTCAGCTCTAATGCCTTGGTTAGAGGTGCCAGTTCAGCTTTCTGGGCTGATATTCCTGCCGAGAGTGACTCTGCCCATATGAACTTGGTGTTTGAAATAACCACTGCCCCAGCATACCTCTGTCCATCCTGAGTTTAAGCTGTTGTCATTGGTGAACCATTTTACCCCTGCATCCATCAGAGCAGTTAAGCAGGGACCCATTAATCAAGCTCAGGGTCAGGTAGGAGAGCAGCTGAAAAGTCATCCTGAGGGCATTTGAGAAGAGAGACTGATAATGAGTCATTCTGGCATCATCTTTAACCAGAAGTCAATTGCTGTAGTGACACCATCCCTCAACTGAGGGTCCATGCCTAACCTCTGGATATGGTCTCTATAGATTCTCCCTCCCCCTTCTGGGGTATTTTAGCTAATGTCATTCCCATGAGTTCCTGGGAGATTACTGCTTTCCTGGCATCTGCGACTTTCTGTTGGCTACTCCCAGTTCTCCTTCCCTCATTGCTACACACCTCAGTTCAATTCCAGACCCTCTGTACATCTCATTTGTCTCCTCCCATACCTGATCCTGCCCCCCCTTTTCTCCCTTGCCCTTATCTCTTCCACCAGAGTCACTGCTACCCTCTACCTCCCGTGACTGTTTTGTTCCCCATTCTAAATAGGACTGAATCATGCACTCTTTGGTCTTCCTTCTTCTTGAAATTCATCCAAATTTTATTTTAGGGCACAAGGAGGCCTTGTGCTTTTATTTTGATCCTGTTGCCACCGGGAAATCAATTATCAACTGATGAAGAGACATTATCTTCAGGTTTTAACAATACAGAATGTTGAACTGTATTAATTACCAACAAAAAAGCTGGTTGATTTCCCTTTTACTTTCAGAGTTACACAGGGATTGCAGAGGGGGCATTTTTATCTTTAACCCCCTCCCCCGCTTATCTGTTTCTTCTCAAAGTGTCTGTTTTAGCCTTCTCTTAGAGTCTTTTGTCTGTGACTGCCAACAGAATTTTTGTGTGGTCTCAAGTCTGTTGCTTTTGTCCTTTTATGTGCTTCTCTTGTATAGTCTCTCTTCTATTAAATACTCTCTCTGCCATTATTACTAAGTCCTTCAGATTCTTTTTTCTTAACCTCTCAACTGTCTGGAGATTTTTCTTAATACCTGGTGCTGTCTGGATAATGAAAGCTAGAATGACTGCTACTTTTACTTCCAGTGATGGCACTGTGTTCTTGAAATATCTCTATGACCCTCTCAAAATAAAGCTGTAGGGCATTTATTTTCTTGCTGCCTAATGTCATATACTCTGCCCAAAGGAGTGGTCTGTCTTGTGGCTGGCTTAAGACCTGCCAGCAAAGTAAGTGTCTCCTCTTTCCTTCAACAGGGTTAAAATGTCAGTCTGGGTGAGTCAGAGGAAGCGAGCATGTGTGTGTGGGGGGTGCTATATGTTTAAGCGAACCTGTAGAATGTGGTAGACATAGCCTGTTAATAAGTCTGACAAACTCAAAGTTACATCAGCAAAGTCATCTCATCAAATTCACCTCATCAAGGTTACATCATCAGAGTCACTTGCCAAAGTCATCTCCTCAAAGTTATCTTGTCAAAGTAATCTCACAACAAGGAACACAAAAATACAAATAAAACCTTTCCTGTCTGTGGAGCAGAAACAAGAAACAATCAGAAAATGTTGCTCATGAAATAGACTTCTTGATGACACCCAAAACACAAGTCCAACCATTTCTCTCTATCAGGTAGAAATGAGAAACAGCCAAAAGTTGTGAACAAACAAAAGAAAAGAAATAGATTGGTGGGCATCTCTCTGCTCCCATGAAAACAAGTCCACCCCAGACCAAGACTCAGGACCTTTCCTCTATCTGCAGTAGCCACAGCTCACAGATACATCTATCTCTAACTGCAACTGGCCACAGGTACAAAATCAAGGAATTGTTTCTAGATGGGTGGACCTTTTAGTTCTCTGAGTCACGCCCACCCAAACTGGGACTAACGAGTCTCCTAGCTCCACCATTGCCAAGGCTTCCAGACACATCTGTCCTAACCTCAAATAAACCACAGAACAAATTCAAGGCCTTGTTCCAAGAAAGATGTGGCAACATTTAGAATTAATGAACAGAAAAAGGCACAACCAGAAACAGAAACTAACCAAAACTATTAAAAGATATAGCCTGAAGTAACAAGAACAAACCAGAAGGTGGTGCTCACAGAAGACAGATGTGGTGCCACTCAGAATCTTTGAACAGAGACAACCTGCAACCACAACACAACCATTAAAAGATATTGCCTGAACTAACATGAATCAACCAGAAGGCAGTGCTCACAGAAGATGGATGTAGTACCACTCAGACATGGAAAAAAAAATGATGCAGCATGCAGTAATAAGAACAACTAGAAAGTGGTGCTCCACATGAGGCAACTTGCAGTACTAATGTTTACTCAGACCTGGGAAAAGTGACACAGCAACATAAGTCAATTCTCTTTACACACGTTTTTTTAGCTCAGTAGATCTCATAGAAAGTTTCTAACACTCAGACAAATTAGGCACCACACAAATCACTGCACAAGTACTCACCTGTTCAGATAACATAGAAAAATTCTGGTACTCAGACAAATTCCTCAGCATGGCTTCAAACTTAGAAGAATTACCACGGCAACACAAGCCACCAGGTTCAACACAAATAAATCATCTCAACACAGCTGGAAGAGTTCCCACATTTATCTTTACAAAAGGTTGCTGCTGTTCTGCTCTGCAGATCTCAGAGAAAGCTTAGAGAAATTCAGGGATCAGATAGGCAAGAAGCAGGAAGTTTTACGCAATGTTACAAACATAAAAACACAAATACCTAGATGAGTTTTGCTGCCTTCAAGACCCTCCAGATAAGTAGTTCTGTGTGTCATGTGCAACTTCCCAGCCAATGTAACAAAATATAATGCCAGGGAATTGATAGTGGCCCCAAAACACTTTCAGGGCCTGATCTGATGCAACTAACAGCAGGGTCTTTATTCTATTTGAGCTAGCTCACCCACACCCCAATAACACAACTGTCACACAGAATGATTTGGTGGGGGTGGGGGATTTGTCTGGGCAAGGCTTTGTAGTAAGCAGCAAGCTGAGGGTACATGTTCAAGAATCTTATTACAAAGACACTGTGGCCTTTAACATAATTGGCTGGTGCTGGCAGTCATATCATAAACTTAATTTCTGCATCACTCTGCATTAGTGGTTGTTAAGATGGGGGTGGGCTTATAACCTGGGGGTGGAGGATTGTTGTAGGATTAACCTGGAGATGCTGGTCATTTGGGTGTAACCTGAAGAAACTGGTCTGGTTGGGGATTAGTCTAGAGAGTGGAGCTAGGCTCAGGTTTTGTTGGGGAGTATCCTGGCTAGTTTTGTGTCAACTTGACACAGCTGGAGTTATCACAGAGACAGGAGCTTCAGTTGAGGAAATGCCTACATGAGATCCTGCTGTAAGGCATTTTCCCAATTAGTGATCAAGGGGGAAAGACCCCTTGTGGGTGGGGCCATCCCTGGACTGGGAGTCTTGTGTTCTATAAGAAAGCAAGCTGAGCAAGCCAAGGGACACAAGCCAGTAAAGAACATCCCTCCATGGCTTCTGTATCAGCTCCTGCTTCCTGACCTGCTTGAGTGCCAGTCCTGACTTCCTTGGTAATGAACAGCAATATGGAAGTGTAAGCTAAATAAACCCTTTCCTCCCCAACTTGCTTCTTGGTCATGATGTTTGTGCAGGAATAGAAACTCTGACTAAGACAGGGAGCAACTTGGAAACTAATGCTAGGTAACAGCCTGTTAGTTTACCTGACTTCAAACTTAAGTCAGGTTCTTTAAAAAGGAGTCTGAACAAGGTTTGGTATCTCCAAATCTTCTGGGAAGTATTTTCTGAGTGCACAAAGAAGCTGTGTTCCAGAGATAGGCAATGTTTTACCTTGTAATGCAGCTGTACTTGGTAATGAGCAAGAGTCACCCAGGTGATACTGATTTTGAGGTCATGAAGAGCAGCTCAGCCTTGGGACTGTGTGAGATCATGGAAGGACATTGGTGAAAGTGATCCTCACTTACAGTTGATGTCTCAGGACTTATGGGGTCATGCAAAGGATTTGAGACTTGGAACCTTGAATACAGCCTATGAGAAACTATTTGTGAAGCCTTGTTGCTGCTGAAGACCCCAGTGTATTGGAGATGCCATTACTATGGGATGATCATCATTAACAGCAGCAGTGATGGAGTGAATCAACCCGAGCTTAGGATGCTATAATGGGCAGAGCTGGTGAAGTGATGCCAGGCCTTTGGAGTTGCCCAGAAGATCATGTGTGGACCTCAGACATTGAAACAAGGTATAACATTGAAATTGCATTGGAGACACTAAGATGTTCATGATGCCAGAGCCATGGGGTGTCTGCTTTGGAAAACGGCTGATAGGGTGTAGAACGAGCCCAGGGGAAAGAAGTTTGATGCAGTCAATAAAGCCAATACAGGAGTAGATCTGAGTGCAGCTTTGACATTAGACATGGAGATTCAAAGTTTTGAGTTTGCCCAGCTGATTTCCTGTCTTGCATTTAAGAATTACAGTCATGGGCTGGTGAGATGGCTCAGTGGGTAAGAGCACCCGACTGCTCTTCCAAAGGTCCGGAGTTCAAATCCCAGCAACCACATGGTGGCTCACAACCATCCATAACAAGATCTGATGCCCTCTTCTGGAGTGTCTGAAGACAGCTACAGTGTACTTACATATAATAAATAAATAAATAAATCTTTAAAAAAAAAAAAAAAGAATTACAGTCATGTGATTGGATGAAACTGAGAAGAGACCTTGAACTTTGGACTTTTAACATTGTTAAGACTGCTATAGGCTATGTGGGCTTAGGAAGTTAGAATAAATGTACTTTTTTATTATGCTATGATTAGATATGGCCATGGTCAATAGGTAGTGGCACTTTTAGGCATTGTAGCTGTCTTAGTTAGGGTTTTACTGCTGTGAACAGACACCATGAACAAAGCAAGTCTTATAAAAAACAACATTTAATTGGGGGCTGGCTTACAGGTTCAGAGGTTCAGTCCATTATCATCAAGGTGGGAGCATGGCAGTATACAGGCAGGCATGGCACAGGAGGAGCTCAGAGTTCTATGTCTTCATCCAAAGGCTGCTCGTGGAAGACTGACTTCCAGGCAACAAGGGTGAGGATCTTATACCCACACCTACAGTGACACACCCATTCCAACCAGGTCACACCTATTACAACAAGGCCACACCTTCAGATGGTGCCACTCCCTGGTCCAAGGATATACTAACCATCACAGTAGCCTTGTTGGAATAGGTATGTCACTGTGAGTTTAGGCTTTAATAACCTCATCCTAGCTGCCTGAAAGTGATTCTTCTGCTAACTGCATTCAGAACAAGATGTAGAACTCTCAGCTCCTCCAGCCCCATTTCTGCTTGGACAAGGCCATTCTCCTGCCTTGATGATAATGGACTGAACTGCTGAACCTATGAGCTAGCCCCAATTAAATGTCATCTTTGTAAGTGTTGACTTGGTCCTGATATCTGTTCAAGGCAGTATAACCCTAAGATACTTACAAAACATTACACAAATTTTTATCATTAAGTTAGCCAAAAGTATTCTGAAATCTCAAATATCAAGTTTTGACTACCCATGGCTTTGAGATTTGATCCTGCAGCCCGTTTGGACTGAGCTGTTCTTTGTGTGGGGAAATAGGAGAGAAGCATTGCTATTGGCTGGCTGCTTCCTTGCTAACACTGATATTTCCTATTTAAATGTCTTTGGGAACTCCAGACTCAATTCCTTCCCAGATTTCATTATTCCTTTGGAACACTGGTAATTCACCCCTTGCTCTGAACCCTGCCATTTACTTTGATAATCTTCATTACTACCTAGTATTTTGTGGCTCAGAAGGCAGCCTTCTGATATCTGAGGCCACTCCTTTGCAGTCTGTCTTAGCTATGGATTCTATTGCTGTAAAGAGACACTATGACCAGGACAACTCTTTTTATTATTATTATTAAATATTTTCTTCATTTACCTTTCAAATGCTATCCAAAAGTCCCCTACACCCTCCCCAAGCCCTGCTCCCCAAAACACCCACTCCCAATTCTTGGCCCTGGCATTCCCCTGTACTGGGGCATATCATCTTCGCAAGACCAAGGGCTTCTCCTCCCATTGATGGCCGACTAGGCCATCCTTTGCTACATATGCAACTAGAGACACAAGCTCTGGGGGGTACTGGTTAGTTCGAATTGTTGATCCTCCTATAGGGTTGCAGACCCCTTTAGCTCCTTGAGCACTTTCTCTAGCTCCTTCATTGGGGGCCCTGTGTTCCTTCCAATAGATGACTGTGAACATCCACTTCTGTACTTGTTAGGCATTGGCTAAGCCTCTCAGGAGAAAGCTATTATCAGGGTCCTGTCAGGAAAATCTTGCTGGCATATGCAATAGTGTCTGGATTTGGTGGTTGTTTATGGGATGGATTCCCGGGTGGGACAGTCTGTTGATGGTCCTTTCTTCAGTCTCAGCTCCAAACTTTGTCTCTGTAACTCCTTCCATGGGTATTTTGTTTCTCATTCTAAGAAGGAACAAAGTATTCACACTTTGGTCTTTGCAGTATGTGCTTTGAGCTTTACTAATGTTTCTTTAATGAATGTGTATGCCCTTGTATTTGGAGCATAGATATTCAGAATTGAGAGTTCCTCTTGGAAGATTTTACCATTGATGAGTATGAAGTGGCCCTCCTTGTCTTTTTTGATAACTTTGAATTGGAAATCAATTTTATTTGATATTAGAATGACTACTCCAGATGTTCGAAGCCTTCACCGCACTGCCGATGCTCTCCAATGCCAGTGCCACCTCTTGCTTGCTGAACTGAAGCCGAAGGAGAAATGGGGTAATTAAGGAGGTGTCCATACCATGTCTTGTACAAAGCAGACTGCCCGCAAATCCACAGGTTTTAAAGCACCCAGGAAACAACTGGCTACAAAAGCCGCTAGCAAGAGTGCGCCCTCTACTGGAGGGGTGAAGAAACCTCATCGTTACAAGCCTGGTACTGTGGCACTACGTGAAATCAAATGCTATCAGAAATCCACTGAACTTCTGATCCACAAGCTCTCCTTTCAGTGTCTGGTGTGAGAAATTGCTCAAGACTTCAAAACAGATCTGTGCTTTCAGAGTGCAGCTATTGGTACTTTGCAGGAGACAAGTGAGGCCTATCTGTTTGGCCTTTTTGAAGATACCTATCTGTGTGCTATCCATGCCAAACGTGTAACAATTATGCCAAAAGATATCCAGCTAGCACGCTGCATACGTGGAGAACGTGCTTAAGAGTCCACTATGAGGGGAAACATTTCATTCTCAAAAAAAAATTTTTTCCTCTTCTTCCTGTTATCAGTAGTTCTGAATGTTAGATATTTTTTCCATGGAGTCAAAGGTACCTAAGTATATGACTGTGAGTGGAAACATAGAGGACAGAATCAGGTATTGGCAGTTTCTCCTCATTCATTTGTGTGTGAATTTTTAATATAAATGCAAGATGTAAAGCATTAAGGCAAGGAAAATGTTTCAGTGAACACATTTCAATAGTACAAATTTATAACATTTAGAAAAAAAACCTGTTAAAATTTTCTGGACAATGGCAGCATTTGGATTTTTTTAAAATAAGTAAATCTCTTATTGACAGAGGAAAAAAAAAATGGCTACTCCAGCTTATTTCTTCAAACTATTTGCTTGGAAAGTTGTTTTCCAGCCTTTTACTCTGAGGTAATGTTTCTCCTTTTCCCTGAAGTGGGTTTCCTGTATGCAGCAAAATGTTGGTTCCTGTTTATGTAGCCAGTCTGTTAGTCTATGTCTTTTTATCATTAAGAAAAAGTAATTGTTGCTTCCTGTTGTTTTTGTTGTTAGAAATGGGATTCTGTTCTTTTGGCTATCTTTTTTTAGGTTTGTTGAAGGATTACTTTCTTGCTTTTTTCTAGGGAGTAATTTCCCTCCTTGTGTTGGGCGTTTTCCCTTTATTATCCTTTGAAGGGCTGGATTCGTGGAAAGATAATTGTGTGAATTTGGTTTTGTCATGGGATACTTCAGTTTCTCCATCTATGGTGAGAGTTTTGCCCAGAGACAGTCTGAGTTTCAGTTTAATTGGATATGGCTCAGGAAGTTGAGGCATCCACCTGTGTAGGAACAAGGCCTTGATTTTGTATCTGTGGCCAATTGCAGTTAGAGGTATCCATGGCTACATCGGGGCCAGGAGATGTCTTGAGTCCTTGTCTGAGGTGGGTGTGGTCTCAGGGGAGCCGAGAGATGGCCACCAATCTCGTTCTTTTCTTGTGTGTGTGCACCACTTTTAGTTGTTTTTCCTTTCTACCTGATAGAGACAAATGACTGGAATTGTGTTTTGGGTGTCATAGAGTGTTCCTTTTCATGAATACCACTTTCTGGTTGTTTCTTATTTCTGCTCCATAGACAGCAAAGGTTTTATATGTGTATTTGTGTTCCTCATAATGAGATGACTTTGACAGATGACTTCCTGCATGAGCAATAAGTACTATATGGAGTAAGCAACATCCTCCTCAGCCCTTGTCATCTCACTTCAACTTCCTAATAACTTCAAGTTTCCAGGGTTTAAAGATGAGATAGAGTGAAGTTAGGTCTTCTGATTTTTGTTGTTGTTGTTGTTTATTTGTATTTTCCTGCAAATTTTGGGGGTAGGGGGCTGAAACATAGACAACTTAGGTAACTTGCTATGTTCCAGAACCAGATAACATAGGGAAACAAATGAAAATCCAACAAAATAGAACCAAACCCACACCCCAAATAACTAAACGAAATCATTGCCTGGGGTAAGTCATTTAAAAATAAATTTCATTAGGTTGAATAGACCACTTAAGAACACTAATTCCTGACACACACATGGTATCTCAAATATCTGCTACTCTAGTACCCAGTGGGTCCAATACCCTGTTCTTGCCTCCTTGATACCAGGGATACATGTTGTTACAGATATACTGGAAGACAAAACACCTTTATATATATAATAAAATTGTAAACTACATTTTGTTACATTTAGTACATGAGTGTATGGGAAACATGTTTGTGTATTTGTATAAAACAACAACAGCTTTGTGAATGTCAGAGAACAACCTGAGAGATTCTGTTTCTCCGAGACAGTACTTAAGGTAGTCAAGCATGGCAGAAGAGCCTTTACCCACTGTGACACTCAATCAGTTTTACAAACCTACTCTCTTAATTGTGTTCTAGTATAATTGCTGTTCTCTACATAACCATAGCACAATGAAGGATCATCATAGTACAAGCATGACATATGATAAGTCTATGTGGAAAATGAGACTTGACTGAAGAACACATATCCATCCTTTTTTTTAAAAGATCAATTTATTTATTTAACGTATATGAGTACATTGTAGTTGTATGGATGGTTGTGAACCATGATGTGGTTGCTGGGAATATGAATTCAGGACCTCTGATAGCTCTGGCTTGGCCCTGCTAGCTCCAGTCGGACATAGCTGTCCTCAGGTGCCAGAATAGGTCGTCAGATACCTTTATTGGTGGTTGTGATCCTCCATGTGATGTCTGGGATTTGAACTCTGGACCTTTGGGAGAGCAGTTAGTGATCTTCTATCCAGCCCCATCACTTTCTTATAATCCTACACCCTAGGTTTTGGTCTATGCCTTTCTGATTTCTCACATTCATTATTTTAACATTGTACCATAGAAAACCAGAATACAGTAAAAAGTTTCCTTTTGTTTGGTTTGGTGATTGACTTATCCTTGGAGCAGGATGTGGTAATATCAGAAGATGTGGTCTTGTTGGATTAAACATGCATCACTGTGGAGGCAGGGCTTTGGGGAAATGTATGTATACTCAGGCTCTGCCAAGGGTGAGACACAGTAGTCTTATTTTGCTGCCTTTGAATTGGGAGAGGGAGGCAAGCAGTTATCTGATGTAGAAAATCCTAGTCTGTAGAAAGAGTCCCTGGGCAGCCTGGAGTACACAGAAAAGCCCTATCTCAGAAGGAAATAATCATCTTTCTTACTTGTGTCTTATTCCTCCTTCAAAG
The DNA here is from genome assembly GCF_000001635.26 of Mus musculus. NCBI lineage: Eukaryota > Metazoa > Chordata > Mammalia > Rodentia > Muridae > Mus > Mus musculus. The sequence goes on along the minus strand of NC_000078.6, from coordinate 88,305,286 downwards.
AAGATGGTACTCACCAGGTAGGTTGTTGATTCAGGTTCTGGTTATGGAATGGTCTTGGAGTACAAATATTTTGCATTTTTTCTACGGGGATTGTTCAAGCTTTCACATCTGATACAGGATCCATGTTTAAGATGTGTGCCAACCAATGCCAGCCATGATACAAGCCATGATCGTGAGCCTCCTTCTGGATTCCATAGGGCCACTGTAGTTGGATGATGGTGGCATACAGATGGATCACCCCAGACATGTGTTTTAGAAAGTTGTCCTGTTGCTCAACCTTAGAATCCATCACTTGGTAGACAAGTATCCTTTGAGAATCCTCTAGAGTCTTCCCTTCCTTGAAAGCTGGGTAGAAAGGAACAGAGTATGGACATTTCTTGTGAAGATGAGCAAAAATGAGGTCCCCCAGTTTGGTGTGTGCTGCAGACAGATCTCACTTGGGTCCTCAATTCACAGGCAAAACTCGGGTTCCGGTGGTTAAAGGCAAGCAACGAGTTGGTGCAGATGACAGACACAGAGAGAGTGCGTATCGGGATGTAATTTGTCAAATCAAGCATCAAACTTTTAATACAGAAGAAAATAGGGAAGTTAGGTGAAACATTGGCAAGGTACAATGAGGGTACCAGATGCTTAATTACTATTACATGAAACAGAGGAATGCAAACTTAAAGGCTGTCAGGAACTGGGCAATAAAACAACTGAGACAAAGTCAGCTCTATCTAAGGTCAGCTATATTCTTAGAAGCCAGGTGTGAGGTCTTTCCACTCCCAGGCCAAGGGCTTTCATGTCCAAGCCATAGTTCTAATTAGGGAGTTCCACTCTAGCTAACCCTCTCATGAATAATGCAATACTCTAGTTCCTCCTCAAACCACAGCCTATTACTACTTGCTAAACCATTGTAAATTCCTGTATATGGAAGTGACTCAGCTTTTATTCTAAGTGATTGTGTGGGGAGACTTTCTACTAATAAGTAATGTAGTCTGGCATACATTCTAAAATAAGAATTCTAAACTTACGTTGCTAAGCTTGCCCTGAGATTTCTAACTCTATGTAGTAGATAATAATGCCTGATTTCTCTCACTATCTCTCTTAGAATACTAGAGGCAATTTTGAATGTTACTGAATAGGCAATATTCTTACTGAATTCCAAGCCCAGGGTCAGCTCAAGGACTACCTAGGGCATTGGTGAAGACCAGGAAGCAAAGTTTGATTTTGCTTAGGTATTTGGCAAGACATTGTGTGGAGACACCTATAATATAACAATCTTGAAAGAGAACACACAGATCCATTTGCAAGGACAAGTTTGGAGCATTCGTTATATGAGATGCGACAGTTCTAGGAAACTGTTTCCATGAACTTTTCACCTCGGGACTGTGTCCAGGTTTCTAGGACTGTCATGCAAGTCACTACTGGAGTGGGTGTAACAGGGGTGGAGCATCCAGATACCAGATGCCACCACTGCAATGGAGAATGCTTCTTCATGGTGAGAGCCCACTTCCTCCTCCCCTTGTTTCACATATTTCTCTGCCAGTTTGTACTGGACAAAATCAAGTTCCTTAGGGCTAAGAGTGACAGACACAGAATGCCCACACGATTGGACAGGCTTTCCAGTGAGCAGGCTATGGATCTTGTCAAAGACCTCCTTTACTTTGAACCTGTGATGCTGGAGATATGGCTCACTGGGATGGTGGATGCTTCTGCAAGTCCATCTTTATCTTTTTGGTCTGATATTCCTTACTGATATTCAAGTCGGCAAAGACCAACAAACATTTGGCAGAAACATCCTGAAGTTGTTGATAAAACTTCATTTTATAATCTTGTACCTTCCCCTGCAGGTTTTCTCTGCTGGGCTTGGACTAGGTACAGAGGTCTGGCCTGGAACCCCTGTCCCATGTTGCAACTGTAACTCCTGGGCAGCCTCCTCCGCTTCCTCTTCCTCCTCCTGCTCCTACTCTTCCACCACTTCCTCCTCCTCCATTTCAGAAATTCTGGTGATCTCCTGCTCCAAATTCAAGAGGAGATCCTACATTTTCTACAGGGCCAGCTCATTCTCAGCTTGGTTCTTTGCTGGGGGATAGCAGCTCTCTAAGCTGTTGGGAATGATTCTTGAGATGAGGCCACACAGCTAGTTACTCTGGGTCTGCAGGGTAGCCAGGTCCACATTCAGCAGTTCTTTGTGCTGACTGGAGGTGTCCACCTGCTGGATGAACTGTGGGGCCTCCTCTTGCACGGGGTACAGGCTGTGCAGATTGACCTTGCCTTCCTCCTTCTGAATTTGCTCATGCTCTTCCTGATTCACTTCCTGCTGCTCTGCCTCTCCTAGCTTTTGGTTGAGAATCTGGGCCCTCACCCCATGCTCAACTTTCAGCATCTGATGACCCAGGGCTTCTCTGGTATTCTTCTCCATCACTTCCTCTAAGCCCTGGAACTCCTTATGCAGCTTCAGTGGCTTCACCTCCTCACACCTCTTTAGCTGCTACACCATTCTGCCATCAAAATACACACACATGTCAGTGTCCCTCTGGGCCTGAGGTAAATTGATGTGGATTCACAGATGCAAGAACATTCAGCAAACTAAAAGACCAACCTTCTGATCAGCAATGGAAAGTGCTTCTTCCAGTTTGTCAAGATATGATCCATGTGAAGACTTTCATCAGAAGCCAGCCATATATGCAGTGGTATTGTAAGGTATTGTATAACACTTGGAGTTCTTCCCCTTTGATAAATATGTTGGGATCTTACACATCTTCTGTGTTTGTACATGAGATGAACACCAAGAACAGCATCAGCAGTGGAGGACAGGCAGCTGGAGCCTAGAAGTTGTGAATGATCCTTGAGATGAGGCCACACAGCTAGTTACTCTGGGTCTGCAAGGTAGTCAGGTCCGCATTCAGCAGGTCTTTGTGTTGACTGGAGATATCAAAGGGTAGAGCAACAAAGGGCAGAGCTGGAGAGGTGACCCAAGCTCTTGGAGGAACCTACAAGATCCTGAGTGAATTGCAGTCTTTGGATGGTTGGAGTTTGATTTTGCTTTTGACAACTCTTTAGATAGACTTTGTTTCTATGATAATGAAAGACAAAAGAGACTACTGAGGACAATGGTAAAATAATGTGTCTCTTAGTCAGGGTTCTCTAGACTCAGAAATGATGTAACTCTATATTGATGAAATTTATTGTGATGACTTACGGTCTGTGGTCCAAATAACCCAGCAAACATCAGCTGTGTATGAGAAGTCCAAGAATTCAGTAGTTTCTCAGTTCCACGAGGCTAGTTGTTTCAACTGGACTTCTGTAGAAGGAGGTTCCAACAGATATGCTGGCAAGACGATCCTTGCAAGCAGTGGAAGAAGTGTTAGTTTTCCTCCTTCAAATGTCCTTAAGTAGGTCTCTAGCAGAAGGTGTGCCTAGATTAAAGGTGTGTACCACTACACATGGACCTGGGACTTGCTTTGTCCCAGGCTGACATTGAATTCAGAGTCCTTGGATAAAGGCCTTTACTACCTTGCCTGGACTTAGGTTTTTCATGGCCATTACAGCTCAAAATCTGCCGCCAAGATCCAGGCCAGAAAGTTGTATCTTCTCGCCTGATGATTTAGATCCCAGGTGAGCCCTCCCATTCTGGATTGTAGTTCATTCCAGATAGTCAAGTTGACAACCAGAAATACCCATTATAGTGTGGGAAATCAGAAAGCTATACACCAAAACCTGGGATGTAGGATTGAAAGAAAAGGATGGATATGTATTCTTACAGTCAAGTCACATTTTCCTTGAAGGCCTATATCATTTGCGATGCTTGTACCATGATGGTTCCACAATGCCCTATGGTTATATAGAGAACAGCAATCTTACCATAACAAAGTTAAGAAAGTAGCTCTGTAAATCTGATTTTGTGACACAGTAGGTAAAGACTCTTGGTGCCATGCTTGACTACCTGAGTACAGTCTCAGATAGATAGATGGAGAAAACAGGCTCTCTCAGGTGGTTCCCTGACCTTCACACGGGTTTTGTGTCAGGTTTACACACACAAACACACACACTATCAGACAAACATACACACTACGTGTAACCGAACTTATTTTATAATTGTATTTTATGTATATTGGCTTTGGTCTGCATGTACATCTGTAAGCACATGCCTGTCTGATGCCTGAGGAGGCCAGAAGAGGGCATTGGATGCCCTGGGTACTACAGTAGCAGAAGTTCGTGAGCCACCATGTAGGTGCTAGGAATTGAACAAAGGTTCTCTGGAAGAGTAGTCAGTGCTCTTGACTGATCTCTTCAATCCAACAAAGTTTATGTTTAAATGACTTGCCATAGTCAATGCTTTCCTTTAAGTATGTACAGTGTGGGTTTGGTTCCCTTGTGCTGGATTTTCATGAGTTTCTATAACTCATCTGGTTCTGGATTTTATTTTCCTCCTTCCAATGTCCTTATGTAGGTCTCTAGCAGAAGGTGTGGTCTAGATTAAAGGTGTGTGCCACTATACATGGACCTGGGACTTGCTTTGTCCCAGGCTAACATTGAATTCAAAGTCCTCAGATTAAAGGCCTATACTACCTTGCCTGGGCCTAAGTTTTCATGGCCATTACCTAAGTTGTTTGTATGTCAGCCCTGGTCCCCAGCAATTTACAAAAACAAAAACAAAAAAACAAAAACAAACAAACAAAAAACCCTTAAAAAAAAAAAAAGCCAGAAGGCCTAACTTCTCTCTGTCTCAGTCTTGCTCCCTGGAAACTCAAAGTTGTGAGGAAGTTGCAGTGAGCTGACCAGGACTGAAGAGGAGGTTGCTCAGGCAGTGCAGTACTCACTGCTCAAGCAGGAAGACTTGAGTTCAATGCAACTCATGTAAGAAAAAAAGATGGATGTAATATAAGAAAACCCCACTAGCATAGCTTCGGTGAGCTTTATCTAATCAGCTCACTAGCATTGATTATTGCAACAAGCAAACTTGCCCAACAGAGGGCACCCAGCACAACAAACGCCACATGCCCAGTGTGTCTGTGCTAGAGGGAGGTGCTGGTGTTGACTGGTGGGCTCTCAAAGATCCACAGGCAGGTAAAGCCTGAATTGTCTGCCTGCCAAGAAGCATCCAACAGCAACTGTCAAGGTCTGAATATGGTTAGCCTAGGGAGTGGCATTATTTCCAAATGTGGTCTTGGTTTTTGTTGTTGTTCTTGTTGTTTTGGTTTGGTTTTGGGTTTTTTTTTTTTTTTGTTTGTTTGTTTGTTTTTTTGGGTTTTTTGGGTTTTTTTTCTTTCTTTCTTTCTTTTTTCTTTCTTTGTTTAGACAGAGTTTCCCTATATAGCCCTGGCTGTCCTGGAACTCACTTTGTAGACCAGGCTGGCCTCAAACTCAGAAATCCACCTGCCTCTGCCTCTGCCTCCCAAGTGCTTGGATTAAAGACATGCGCCACCATGCCCAGCTATAAATGTGGTCTTGTTAGAGTAAGTGTGTCACTGTGGGAGTGGTCTTTAAGACCCTTATCCTAAGTACTGTGCTGGGAGCAGAACTTCTGCTCTGAATCCCAAATGAATCAGCCCTCACCCCAGTTGCAGGTAGATTCCCCAGGTATTCTGACACATCCAGGATCACAGGTGAGACCCTAACCACCCACCCCGCAAACAAATACACAATGCCTGCCTTAACTGGGACCTCCAGGATCCTGCCCAGCCAGAGACCAGAGTCACTTCTGTTTTGCACCTTTACCTGGGATAAAGCAACTTCTCTGGATCCCACCCTACTTATCCAACACTCTAGTAGCAACTCAACACCCCAGGGGTTCTGACTCTTCAGGGATCACAGGATCATAGGAGGGGCAGGCACCAGTCAGATAACACCAGAGATAACCAGAAGGTGAGAGGCAATCACAATAATATATGCAACAAAAACTACTTGGCAACCTCAGAATTCAGTTCTCCCATCACAGGAAGCACTAGATACCCCAACACAATTAGAAAGCAGGACTCAGATCTCAAATCTCATGTCATGAAGATGATAGAGGACTTTAAGAAGAACATAAATAAGCCAGGTGTGCTGGTGCATGCCTTTAATCCCAGCACTTGGGAGCCAGAGGCAGGTGGATTTCTGAGTTACAGGCCAGCCTGGTCTACAGGGTGAGTTCCAGGACAGTCAGGGCTATACAGAGAAACCCTGTCTCGAAAAAACCAACAAAAACTACAACAAAAAAGGACATAAATAACTCTCTTAATGAAATACAAGAGAACACAGGTAAACAAGTAAAAGCCCTTGAAGAGAAAAGACATAAATCCCTTAAAGAAATACAGGAAAACATAAACAGGTGAAGGAATTGAACAAAATTATCCAGGACTGAAAAGTGGAAATTGGAACATTAAACAAAACATAAAAGGAGACCACCCCTTACCCCTTTTTCGAGATGTAAAACCTAGGAAAGAGTGCAGAAGTCACAGATGCAAGCATCACCAACAGAATACAAGAGATTGAAGAGAGACTCTCAGGTGTAGAAGACATAGGAAAAAACAAACAACAATAAAGGAAAATACAAAAAGTCAAAAGATCCTAACTCAAAACACCCAAGAAATCCAGGACACAATGGAAAGACTGAACCTGAGAATAATAGGTATAGAAGAGAATGATGATTCCGACTCAAAGAGCCAGCAAACATCTTCAAGAAAATTATAGAAAAATCTTCCCTAACCTAAAGAAATTGATGCTCATAAACAAACAAACAAACAAACACCATCTCAAAAATTTTAACCCAGAAATGTTCCTGTCCAAAGAACAAACAGGAATAAAAAATGGATCAGTGGCCGAAGGAAGGACCATGTGGAGATCCCCCCCCCCCCCCCGATATCTATCCTGTCTGCAGACACCAAACCTCACACTGTTGCAGGGGCCAAGAGGCACTTGCTGTCAGGAACCTGGTATGACTGCTCATATGGAGGTTCTACCAGCAAATGACAAAGAGAGGTGTGAAGGTGTGAATGCTGGAGTCAACCATTATACTGAGTTCAGGGACCCTGTTGGGGGAGCTGATGGAAGGACTAGAGGAGTGGAGGGGGATTGCAACCCTATAAGAAGAACAACATCAACTGGCTGGACCACCCAGCTAGACAAAGAAGTAGGCTCAGATAAGAATATTTACATTTGGGCTCAAACAAAGCTCAAGGTAAACCCAACAGAGGAATATGTGACATTCCTGATTAGATCCTAGGTACTTGATCATTAAATCCTAGGTACTAGGACTTCGTTTATTGTCTTGTTTGATCACTTTGGTTTTTGCCTCATTAGACTGCTTTGTCTTTGATCCAAGAACTGACCCTATTCTTTGCATGTACCTAGAATAGTGTAAAAGCAGACTTTGAAAAAATAAACCTGCTTTGAACTCAGTCATGTTATAGTGTTGCCTAACTGTCTTTTGTTTTTCAGTCCTCACTACCTCCCTGGAGGCCCTGTTGACTGACTGAGCTGACTAGGTCAGATTACCCACCAGGGCCTGTGACCTCCCCAGCTATAGGCTTTTGACCATGTGCACTGTACCAGGTATGACATTAGCATGGTGCTCAAACATCTCTCAGAGCAGAGTCCAGAGAACCTTAAGGTCGCACAGTCTGAGTTCTTCATTTATCTTCAAGTGCTACAGCAACATCAGATTGCCTTGGGGTTTCTGTTCCTTGCAGCTGCTCTAAGAATCTAAATTTATCCATGAGTAAATGCTCAGTGAAAAACAATGCCTTGGTGAAGAGAAAAATCTCTATCACAAAACCACAAATTTTGTTCTGCAGGAGGCAAGCTACTCTAGAGACATTAATGACAGTTGTCAAGCTATAATAGAGACAATAATGACAGTTATTGCAAATGTTTACCAAGATAAGAACTATAACCTAAAAGAATAGATAAAATATTTTAACCGTTTCCCTCAGTGGCCATGACCTCCAAGAAGAGTGTTGTTTGTTGATTTGTGGTTTTGACACAGGCTCTCATTCTGTACTCTGGATTTTTTTTTTCGTGCTATGAACTATATAGTCTAGACTGGTCTTAATCTAGAGGCAAAACTCCATATTTAGTCTCTCAAGTGCTGGACATACAGTATCCCATCCAAGAAATATTATTCTTTCCTTCTGTTTTAGAGATTAGGAGACAGGGGCAGAGAAATTTCATTACTATCCCAATGTCACAGAGGTTAGAGATATTAAAAACAGGCTTGTCTGGCTTCCACACAATTGTCAGTTGATCTTATAACTTAGACTCTTTAATAAATTTGGCAAATTAAAAGTGTTGAGAAGGTTGTTCTGAGTGTAGTGGTTTCTTCTACAAGTAACTGCTTATAACCAGTTAGAGATTTCTTATTGGTTGTGGCTGCACTCCTTTAATTGCAGCACTCAAGAGGCAGATAATGAGACCATCAAAATGAAATTGTTTTAGGGAAAAAGAAAATTTCCTCATTACTCCCATTACCAATAGGGAAGGATAGGTATAGAACCTTTGTTTTGGAAAGGAGTTTGGCTGTATTTGCGAAGTTGAAAATATTTATATCCCCCTGACTTCTCGTTTAAGACAGGATCTTTCTATGTAGGTCTGGCTGTCCTGTAACTCTCTTTGTAGACCACGCTGACCTTGAACTCACAGAGATCCACCTGTCTCTACCTCCCAAGTGTTGAAATTAAATGTTACAATCTCTTGTTTTTTAAGAGGGGGTCTTGACTATGTTGCCAAGGCTGGCCCTGAATGCCTGGGATTAAGAAGTACTCTTGCCTGAGCATCCACAGTTTGGGGACTACAGGTGTAGGCCATATATCAATTTAAATAAAAACAAACAAACAAACAAACAAACCATCAGTGGTGCTATTAATGAAGAATGTCAAGGATGCCTATTGCAGCAAACATTTTAGTAGCCACAACAGGGGAGTGAGTGTCTGGAAAGATTGGCTCAGGGGCTAAGGTGGCTTGCAGCTCTTCTCAAGGACCAGATATTTTGTTGCCAGTGTAACAGGGCCACAGAACTTAGCACAGCTGACTCCATGATGAAAATATCATTGTGGATGTACAACTGACCAAACACAGCACCACCTTCCAAAATGCACACAGAGCTAATCCACCAAAGTCTGTACTTCTGGGAAAGTCTCTACAGGCACCAATCTTGCTTTTTGTCTGTCATTGGGCTTCTGGCTAACTAACTAACTAACTAAAGTGTGTTAACCCAGGATATTGTTTTGTGCTTAAAAGCTCATGTGAAAAGGCTCAGGGCTACACCAGAATCTTGAACACCAACCCGCTATTAAAGATGTTCTTTTTTTTTAATTAGGTATTTTCCTCGTTTACATTTTCAATGCTATCCCAAAGGTCCCCCATACCCACCCCCCCAATCCCCTACCCACCCACTCTCCCTTTTTGGCCCTGGCGTTCCCTTGTACTGGGGCATATAAAGTTTGCAAGTCCAATGGGCCTCTCTTTGCAGTGATGGCCGACTAGGCCATCTTTTGATACATATGCAGCTAGAGACAAGAGCTCCCGGGTACTGGTTAGTTCATAATGTTGTTCCACCTACAGGGTTGCAGTTCCCTATAGCTCCTTGGGTAATTTCTCTAGCTCCTCCATTAGGGGCCGTGTGACCCATCCAATAGCTGACTGTGATCATCCACTTCTGTGTTTGCTAGGCCCCGGCATAGTCTCACAAGAGAGAGCTATAACTGGGTCCTTTCAGCGAAAGCCAGAATGGCCTTGAACTCAGAGATCTGCCTGCCTCTGCCTCCCAAGTGATGGGATTAATGGCATGCACCCCCTTCAATGGGAAATTAAACATTTTGAATGTGAACCTGTAGAATACTCGATATATGAAAAACTTCAAACATCCTTGAAAGTAGGAAAGCTGGAATGTATCACCAATACTAATAAAACGAAACATTATTTTCATGGAAATGATTGTGTTGCCTGCATGCATGTCTGTGTTCCACATGTGGACCTAGTGAAGGAGGAGATCAAAAGAAAGCAACAGATCCTCTAGGACTGGAGTTACAGATGGTTGTGAGCTGCCATGTGGGTTCTGGGAATCGAACTCCAGTCCTCTGTAAGAGCAGTAAATACTCTAAAGCACCGAGTTACCTTTCCAGCATTCCCACCTTCATTTACTATTTTATCAAATAAGTTGGATCGTGTCATGTATAAATTTTCCCACAGCCTTGACTTATACAGGTTTATTTGTTTGTTTATTTATTTGTTTGTTTGTTTATTGTTGGGAGCCGCCCTCACATTTGCCATTATAAGATGGCGCTGACAGCTGTGTTCTAAGTGGTAAACATAATCTGCACACGTGCAGGGGCAGTTTTCCCGCCATGTGTTCTGCCTTTCTCGTGATGACAACTGGGCCGATGGTCTGCAGCCAATCAGGGAGTAATACGTCCTAGGCGGAGGATAATTCTCCTTAAAAGGGACGGGGTTTTGCCATTCTTTCTCCTCTTGCTCTCTGGCTCCTGAAGATGTAAGCAATAAAGCTTTTGCCGCAGAAGATTCCGGTTTGCTGCGTCTTTCCTGGCCTGTAGCGAACACGTGTAAGAGTTTATTTATTTATTTAGTGTGTTTGTGTGTGTGTGTGTGTGTTCACACATATATATACCATATGTGGAGGCCAGAGGAATTCCTTCTATCCTTCCACCATGTGGATCTCCAGCATCCTATTCCAGTTGTCAGGCTTGGCCATGAGAGGCTTTATTCTCTGAGCCATTATGCTGGCCAGTCATTTAACATCTTCATATTATTCAACGCTTTATAAAGAATTCTGTTTGTTTCACATAGATGCTTCTTCTCATACAGAGAGCTGATAACATTCATCTCTTTGCCTTGTTTTTGCACAAAGGTAGGACAAGGCTAAACAAAGTGGGGGTGTTTGCATCTATTTGAAAGATCAAATGTCTTTCTTGCCTTCACTAGTGGTTGATGTTACACCTTTCTATTATAAAGTATTGCAAGGTGGTTATGGTTTAATGTTCTCATTTGTCTTTTCTTTTCTTTTTTTTCTTTTTTCTGTAAAAATACTTCTTTAAAGGGAACATTTCAGTGAGACACAGTGTCCCACATATAAAAGTCAAGCACTAGAAACACATAGGCAGGAGGACCAGGAGTTTAAGGGTAGCCTTGGTTACAGAAGACTTTGTGATGGTTTGAATATGCTTGGCCTAGGTAGTGGCACTATTAGAAGGTGTTGCCTTGTTGGAAGAACTGTGTCACTGTGTGGGGGAGGGGGGTGTCTTGGAGACCTTCCTCCTAGCCACCTGGAAGTCAGTCATCTCCTAGCAGCCTTTAGATCAAGATATAGAACTCTCAGCTCCTCCCTTGCCATGGGGGATTAGATGCTACCATGCTTCTACCTCAATGATAAAGGACTGAACCTCTGAACCTGTAAGGCTGACCCAATTAAATACTGTGCTAGTAAAAGTTACCTTGGTCATGGTGTCTCTTTACAGCAGTAAAATCCTAAGTAGGGCACACCCTGTCTCAAAACAACCAATCAAACAAACAAACAAACAAACAAAAACCCAACAACACTCACTCAACCATTCAGAAGAAAGAATTCCACATAATTTTCCTTTCATGAACTATTTTACTGCTCTAGCACAAAGGTGAAGTTGAAAGTCTATATCTTTGAGAAGTTACTTATGTCAAATGATGTTTAGCTGGGGCACACAGGTGAAAAAAAAAAGATGTCTTGCTAAAGCAAACATGTGAAAGAAAGTTTTCCTAAGTCAGAAACAGGTGAACAGGTGTTTTGAAATAGCAAACATGTGAAGGGTCTGTGAGGAAGGAGTATAAATGTGACCCCACAGACAGTGGGAGACTAGCACTGAGCCTTGGATTGGTTTGTTCCACTTCTCTATTCTTCACTAAAGACAGGTACAGTTTGGTTTGCCTTATATAAGCATTGTTGACCTCAACTTGTAATATCGCAGTCACTGAAAGACTCACCAAAGAAATGCCTATGAAGTTTCTGTGGCCTTGCATCAGGCCTCTTGGACATCTCTGCGTTATTTTCAGGATTGAGCAACAGCTGCTGGTTTGTGCCTGGAGTCTATCTGCCTCGAGGTCTGCAGCTGTGGAGTCGTATTTCCTGTTTGCTATGTGAATGAACTCCTGCCATAAAGATCAAGTTTGTTCCCAAAGAACTATTGCTGAACAAGCCCACTTTCCCCATAACTTTTCTCTTCCACTACCTATTTGCTGGGTGGTGGGCTAAAGGGAGGTTTAACATGTATTAAATGTAGGTTGCAAAAATTATTCCTACACAAAGGGAAATGGTTGGTTCACTTTAATAGCCACAGTCAACATTTATATGTGTAAAATATATGATCTATAAAATATACACATAGAAGCCGGGCATGGTGGCACACGCCTTTAATCCCAGCACTTGGGAGGCAGAGGCAGAGGCAGGTGGATTTCTGAGTTTGAGGCCAGCCTGGTCTACAGAGTGAGTTCCAGGACAGCCAGGGCTACACAGAGAAACCCTGTCTCAAAAAAACAAAACAAAAAACAACCAAAAAACCATACACATAGATCTTTTGTGTTAGAGGGACTTGTGATTGAACTCAGGGATTATACTTGATAGACAAGTGCTCTATGGATTGGCATCTCCAAACTTCCTGCCCTCTACTATAGTGATGAGTATCAAACCCAACCCTTTTCATGCCAAGTATTTGCCATACCGGTAGTTAATTTTTTTATCACTGTGACCAAGCACCTGCTACACACAACTAAAAGGAGGGAAGATTTCATTCCCAGTTTGAGATGGCTTAGTTTATGGCCCACCAAATCCTCTGCACTGGGTTCATGCAAAGCAGTGTGGCAAAGAGCAAGTGGTAGGGGAAAGTAGTTTGCCTATCAGTAGACAAGAGACAGAGACCAACAGAAAGGAGCCATTTTATACAAAAGCACACTTCTAAGGAACAGAGATCCATCTGCCTCTACCTCAGGAGTGCTTGGATTAAAGGTGAACAACACCTTTCCTGAGAAAGCCTGGTTTCTGAAGTTTTTTATGACCCTCCCCACTTTTCTCCCTTAATCCACTGCCCCACCAGAGAAGCACTGCTCTTATGATAAACAGAGGAATACAGTGTGAACAGAGGAACATGGTGTGGCAATTTTGAGAAGTCACTCTAACTCCTGTAGTACTTCTCTCTTAGTCTGTTGGTTATCTTTTACTGCCAACTTGAAGGAGTTTGGGATCCCCATGGAAGCAAAGATATAGGTATGTCTGTGGGATTTTGTAGATTAGGTTAGTTGAAGTGGGGAGACCTAAGAGAGACGTACTCAAATGTGGATGGTACCATTCACCAGACTGAACACCAGTGGAAAAACAAAGGTGGCTACCTTACTCTACTTCCTGACCACTGAGATGACCAACTTTCTCTGTCACATCCTCCTGTTACCATGATGCTCTTCACATAGGCCCACTCCCCTGGGGGCTGGCTGATTATGGAGAGAAATCACAAGAGCATGAACCAAAATAAACCTTTCTCTCCCCTTTTAAGTATTTGGACAACGCTGTTGAACTCTGGGCATGTAGCCTACATTCTAGGGCACAGGAAAGGGAAGGGTATAGAAAGCTTCTGGGATAAACACAGAGACTATTCACTTCAAGGGCTTACTCAGTGCAGTTCTGCTTAGTAGCATCATATTTTCAGTGTGTGGAAATCTACAGGGGATCAGACCTTGCTATACAATAGAAGAATCATGGACTATGATGGTTAGAAGAGCCCTAGAGTTCCACCCATGAAATTCTTTTGTTTTATATGAGAAGACCCAAGACCCAGTGGTCAATTAGTAGTGTGGGGAGGGTTGGAATCAAATTTTTAAATTTCCCCCTGTCCCCTAATTTGCGAGATGTAGTCAACGACTAGTTAGTTATAAAAGAGTACCATTCTTCATTCTCTCAATTCTTATTAAAATAGCCTGAAGATCCTAGGGTGTAATTTCTTTAGCCTTAGATTGTTGCCTGAGATTATTTTCCTTCTGAATTCATCACTGGTTCAGGTGGACCTTCCAATTTCAGAAGGTTGCCTTGAAATCAGCCTCATGGGGCTTGGACTCAACTCTGTTTATGGTAGTGGTTCCCAATCTGTGACCCCAAAGGGGTCACATATCAAACAACCTGCATATGAGATATTTATGTTATGATTTATAGTAGTATCAAAACTACACTTATGAAGTAGCAACAAAATAATTTTACAGTTGGGAGGTGTGATTGTTTGTATATTCTCAGACCAGGGAATGGCACTATTAGAAGCTGTTGACTGGATAAGAGATGGCTCAGCAGTTAAGAGCACTGACTGTTCTTCTGAAGGTCCTGAGTTCACATCCCAGCAACCATATGATGGTTCACAACCATGCATGATGTGATCTGAAGCCCTCTTATGGTGTCGGAAGGCAGTGACAATGTACTTACATATAATAATAAATAACTGAATCTTTAGGAGATGTGGCCCTTTTGGAGTAGGTTTGTCACTGAGGGTGTTGGGGTGAAGACCCTCATCCTAGATGCCTGCAAGCCAGTATTTTGCTAGAAGATTTCAGATGAAGATGTAGAACTCTCTGTTCCTCCTGTACCATGCCTTCCAGGGTGTTGCCATTTCCTACCTTAATGATGATGGACTAAAGTGTTGGAGTCCGTCAAAAGACCCTCATTCACAAAGACCACAGAGATCGACATCACTGCAAACCACAAGAGAATTTTTATTTATCCAATACGTTAAGGAACCCCCCCCCCCTCAGCACGCAGGCAAGAGGAGAGACCCCGAACAAAGAAAGAACACACTTTTTATACCTTGTAAGGGGCAGATTTAGGCAACAGGGCTAGCTGGCTTAGTCTCATTGGTGTAGTAAGTAACACTTTCAGGCATTGGTTGGTTTGTATAGGGTGACTAAGTAACCCTTTGGCCTAGTCCCTCACTCTGACTGCCCTTGTGGTTGGTCAGTATGTTTTGAACTTATGGGTCAGCTATTAACATCACAGCTATAAGTCACAGCTATTAACATCACAGGGAATTCTAGCGACAAGGTCAAGGCAGGTTTTGGTTTTTGTCAGAATTCAGTGTGGAGCAGGGTAGGGGAACTTTTCTGGGAACTGCTAATCTTGTTATGGTTATTTTTCTGAGAACAGTTCATTTTGTTTTGGTAGCTGTAGACTTAGTCATTTTGACCATTAGTTTGAAAATTCCCTCAGAAAGGAAGGGGCTAGGTTGTCTTGAACTTATATTGGATTCTACAGAACCTCTCTGAACTTGTAAGCCAAACATAGTGAAGTATTATCCTTATAAGCGTAGCCTTGTTTATGGTTTCTGCTTACAGCAGTGAAACTCTAGTTCAGGCAGAAGTTGCTATCACAGACTGTGTTATTGCTGTGATAGTTCTGACCATGTTTTTGTTTGGAACAATGTGGATTTTGGGACTTTAGATATGAAAAGCAGTGGAATGCTTCAATGGGGCTTGACGGGCTATCTTAGTAGGAATATGAAAGACTTTGTTACTGAGTGTGTTCTGAATTGTGTAGTCCTGGCCCAAGAGATTTCAGTGGAGAACTTCAATTCATGGTCTAGAGACTGTTTTGTGGTCTTTGGGTGAAAAAATGTGGCTACCTTTTTCCCTCATCTAAAGAATCTACCTGAGGTGAAGGCTTAGAGACTCATATTAATTGCAATGACAAAGGGAGTCTCCGAAATGCCCAACATAGACTTTTTTCTCAGCTTAAGTCTCATGAACAGCATTTTAAACAAGCATAGCAAGCTGAGAAAATCAAAGTATAAAACACATGGCTTGAGTATTAAAAGGGTATCAGGAAGTAAAATGGAGCTGAATTCTGTGTTCAAGGATATAACAAAATAAGGGAGTGGTATTTTGAGGCAAGATCCTACCCAGCTAAATTTAGATCCAGGAATAGTGGTGTACACCTTTAATCCCTGGACATAAAGCCAAGCCGACCTCTGAGTTCAAGACTAGCCCAGGACACAGCAAATTCTAGGTGAAGAAAATCTTGTTTGTTTGTTTGTTTGTTTGTTTCTTGAGACAGGGTTTCCCTGTGTAGCCCTGGCTGTCCTGGAACTCACTCTGTAGGACAGGCTGGCCTCGAAATCAGAAATCCACCTGACTCTGCCTCCCAGGTGCTGGGATCAAAGGCGTGTGCCACTACACCCAGCTGAAAATCTTAAATCCAGGCATGGTGGTATACACCTTTTATCCCAGGAGACAGGCATGCAGATCTCTGAGAAGAGCCACAACAGCCAAGTTTAGGCAGTGAAGGAGTTGGAAAAGAAGCTGGAGATAATATTCTAGGACAAGGGGGTGTTTTCCAGTGGGGAACCCTCACACCTTTTTGCTGTTGTTGGAGTCCACCAAAAGACCCTCACTCACAAAGACCACAGAGACTCTACATTAGGGAAAAAGAATCATCTTTCTAACGTCTCTTTGTCCTCCTTCAAAGAATATGTTACACACCAGGTAGGTCATGGATTCGGGTCCTGGTTATGGAATGTTCTGGGAGAACATACATTTTTCCATTTTTCTATAAGGATTGTTTAAGCTAGGGAGCAGAGGTAACCTAGTCACAACCATGGCTATAACCTCTTGAGGGCTTCCTTGGTGACTTGGCTGCTCAGAAGCTGGGGTCTTTCATGAGTTGCCTTCCCTGCCAGCTTCCTTCCTTCCTTCTCTGCAAGAAAGCACATCCCTCTTGCTTTTGGGATTTCACTATCTGCTTTGACATCCCTTGGCGGGTTGTAACCTGGAATTGTAAGCCAGATAAGCCCCTCCTCCTGGAAATTGGGTCTTGCTGGAGTATTTTAACAACAGCCACAGAAATGAAACTGGAACCAATAGATGATATTTACTAGTGTGGTTCTAGCCTTGGTCCAGAAAAATAAGAGTGAGTTATGCTAAGAGTTAGAGGTAGCCAATATTGGAGTCTTCTTCAGGCACTATGATATAGGTTAGTAGGACTATGAGGGGGAAGGTAGAATTTGAAATGGATGCACACAAGAAAAATACCAGGGGTGTTGTGTGTATCCTGTGCTTACCATAGCAATGGCAAAAAGTAAAGTCTCAAAAAGGCTGGGCTTGGGGATCCCAAACTCTCAGTTAGTTTTCATTTGTATGCTTTTAAATGTCATTTGTAAAAACTAGCAGATATGGGCTGGAGAAATAGCTCAGTTGTTCAGAGCATTGGCTGTTCTTGCAGAGGACTTGGTTTGGTTCAAGATGCTTTGTCCAGTAACTGCTCCCAAAGGAAAAGTTACTTTTCTCCAAGGGGGTCTCACTATGTACAAAACCACTCTTAAGAGGAAGCCCCATACCCAGAAGGAGATGGCCACCACAAAATGAACTCAGTAGAGTTTCTGGGGATGTTGTGTTTATTGTTAATTTGTTTTGTCCTATTTCGGATGGTTGGCTTGTTACTAAGCCTTTGTCACATCTTAAGGAGATGGAGATGAACTTTCTGGTTGACTTTTGCTGCTCTGTTTTCACTGGATGCAGCAGGACTTCATGTAATTGTCATATGTGCCTATGTCAACTGCTTTCCTGTGTTATTTTGTGTCCCAAAGTGGATATAAGTAACAAAACCTGTGGCTTCTTCAAGCTTTCATTCATTTTGTGAACTGGAGAAACATTTTTGTAAGAGTTATTTACTTTTATGAGAATATGCTAGCTGTCTTCACACACACCAACCAGAAGATTGCATCAGAACCCATTGCAAATGGTTGTGAGCCATCATGTGGTTGCTGGGAATTGAACTCAGGACCTCTGAAAAACAGTCAGTGCTTTCAAATGCTGAACAATCTCTCTAGAAGATGGCCACCACAAAACCTGAAATTATTTTCGTCATATTCCAACCATGTCCATTCAGACTGCAGCAGTGCATATTTGTGTGTGTTCTAGTGATATATTAAAGGCATGATAAACACAGGTAACCTTCTAATCTTGTGTATTCTAAACTTCTTTAAACTATTCAAATGGTATCTGAATCTACTAAGTGTTTTATGAAATCTTAGACTGCTCTCTCTATCTATCTATCTATCTATATATATATATATATCAACATCCCTTGGAAAGATAAGATGAAATTTTTATTAAGCTATACAATCCAATGTTGTGTGCAGAAATTTTGATAAAAAAATTATTTCCAGCTCTCAGGGCAAGACAGCAGCAGTGAAGTCCAAAAAGTAGGAGCAGAAGCCTCCAGGGCAAGTGAGAGGAGGAATTCCAGTGTCCCCAAGCATGGCCTCTCAAGATACTGGTGTTCCCACGGAGAGTAAAACCAAAAAAAAGAAAACTGGTACCCCAGCCAGCCTCTGCCACAAGGGCAGGGTCCGAAGGAAAGAAAAAAGAAAGACAGAGGAAGACCCAGCCAGGCCCAGAGGGAAGGAAAAGGTTTGTGCAGACAAGAAACTGCCTGCTAGTAGCCCCAGGGGCAAGGCCCAGGGGCCTAAAGGAACCAAGAAAAAGTCATCCTCTGTGACCACAGTGGCCAGCCCAGGGAAAGGGGGGATGGGCTGCACTTCCAACACAGGGCCCCAAGGCTCTAGGCATGGTCCTGGTGCACCACTGACCTGGAAAGTTGGCAGTACAAGGAAGATGCCTTCGGGCAAGTTGGTGGAACAGAAGGCCCGCTCCCTGAATGAAGGAGCCCCCCAGGACACCCCTAAGCTCAAAAAACGGAACCTGAGACACACAGAGCTATTTGGGGCTGAAAGCAAGGAGGAGGACTCAGGACTGGGAGCGGGAGCACCCCAGGTCTGGCCCCGACCCTGCCCAGCATGAGCTCAGATCAAAATCAGACTCCAACTCCAGCCTGGGGCTGGAAGAGATGAAGTTTCCCAATTGTCTCAAGGCCTCGCCACCTGTGACCCCTGCAATGCCCTCCCCATTGTCCTCTTCATTCTCCTCCTCGCTGTCCTCAGGAGACAGCCAGTGTGCAGAGGAGGATGTGGATTACTCGGCTCTGGAGAAGGAGGTGGACTTCCATGTGGACCCTATGGAGGAGTGCCTGCGGATCTTCACCGAGTCCAACAGGGTGAAGATGTAGGACAAGGACTGGCTGACCCAGCAGCCACCCAAGGAGAAGGCTGAGGAAAAGATGCTTGCGGGACTAACCACTTCATTCCCAGGGCAGAAGAGGGAGGTCTCACACCTTTGCAAGCCAGGCAAGGGGGCAGAGGCCCCAAAGAAGACCCCCGTGGCTCCTGCAGCACAGTCCGTAACTGCTCAGGAGGTGTGGTACCTGCGAGCACAGCAAGCACTAAGGGAGTTGGCCAGTTGGCTACAGGCCACCCCAGGGTCAACTGAGGGGCTTTCCAAGAGGGTTCTCCCTGCCAGCAGCAGCCAGGTTTCCCACAGTCCCAAACCTGGCAGTCAGCCACTGAAGACACCCACGCTGTCAAGGATGGCATCTAAGATAACAACCAACTTCACCCCCAAATGCATCGTCCACAGCCCATCACTCCAGAGTCTAAAGAAGCCCGTTATCCCGAAAGAATTTGGCGGCACGGTCCCCATTGTGGTCCCCCAAGGTTATCTCCACCTGTTCATTGAGGAGTTTCTCAAGTTCTGTTCGTCCAAACAGGAGGCCATTGAGAAGGCCCTGAACGGGGAAAAGGTGGCATATGACCTCAGTTCCAGCAAGAACATATACCTGAATGTGGCCGTGAACATCCTTAAGAAGCTAAGGGGGCTGGCCCCCAACACCATGCTCAACCTCAGCAAAGCCAGTGGCCGCAGGGTTGTGTCCCATGAGGTTGTACTGGGGGGCAAATTGGCAGCTAAAACCAGCTTCTCACTGAACAGCCCCAGCAGCCAGCAGGTAGAGGAGCTGAGAGCACTGATACCCAGTGCCTCTGCAGGGTATGCCCTGTACTGCCACCTTAGGGAGTACTTACTCACTCAGGAGCAGCTGAAGGAGAATGGCTACCCCTTCCCCCACCCAGAGCGTCCAGGGGCTGCAGTCATCTTCACTGCCAAGGAGAAGAAGCCCAAGGACCCCTCCCGCAGAATTTGCCATCGCTGTGGCATTGAATTCCCTGTGTCCTCTGCGGGCCTCTGTGTGAGCAGTGCAGAGTGTTACTACCACTGGGGGAGGCTGCAGCTGAATCGAGTGGCAGGGGGCTGGGAGTCCCAGTATGTGTGCTGCTCAGCTTTGGTTGGCTCTGTAGGCTGTCAGGTCGCCAAGCAACATGTGCTCGATGGCCGGACAGAGAACCTGGAGGGTTTTGTGCGCACTTTCCAGAAGGAGTTGCCCAAAGATGCCCATGCGGGGGTCTTTGCTCTCGACTGTGAGATGTCCTACACTACATATGGCCTGGAGGTGACCCGAGTCACAGTCGTGGACACAGACCTACAAGTCAAGTATGATACCTTTGTCAAGCCTGACAATGAAGTTGTCGACTACAATACCAGGTTCTCGGGGGTGACAGAGGCCGACCTTGTGGACACAAGCATCACTCTGCGGGACGTACAGGCTGTCTTGCTGAGCATGTTCAGTGCAGACACCATCCTCATTGGACACAGCCTGGAGAGCGACCTACTGGCTCTCAAAGTCATCCACTGCACTGTGGTAGACACAGCTGTGCTGTTCCCACATCACCGGGGCCTGCCCTATAAGCGCTCCCTGCAGAACCTCATGGCTGACTACCTCAGACAAATCATCCAAGACAATGTGAATGGGCACAGCTCCAGTGAGGATGCCAGTGCCTGTATGCAGCTTGTCATCTGGAAGATCCGAGAAGACGCCAAGACCAAGCCAAGACTCCCACCCAACACTACCATACCATCCCCCTTCTTCCAACCCTTGCTGCCCTTAGCCGGAATCCCTTAGCCCAGATGCACTTGGCCTCTTTTCAATTTGTTCAATAAAAAGTGATAGCTGACCACATGCCTCCAGAGCTTTTGCTTCAGGTCTGCAGTGAGGGCCCAAAGGTGGGACTAAGAACAACCCTCAGTTGAACTCCACACCCATCCAACATGTCACCTACTCCTCCCCCAGTCCTGTCCCATGGAGCCTGCTGCAGCCCAGGGCAGAGTTGGCCTAGCCTCTGTGTCCCATTTAGGCACCCCTACTCCTACCCCAGACCACCGCTCCAGACAGTGGGCTCTGCCTTCTGTTCCTTTGTATATAAGGCAGACAACAGGACAAGCCCTCATGGTTTGACACAGGGGTTGTCTCTTTATTTTACACTATTATTTTTATTAATTTTTAATTTAAACCTGCTAGCCTGCACACATCCTCCTCATTTGAGGGGTCCAATTCTGGGGCTGCTTGGATCCAGGGGCCGGACCCCTCATAGTCAGTCCCATGGGCCTGCATTTTGCCCTGCCTTGTGGGATAACTTCCAGAACTCACCCCAGCCCGTCAGGTCTCTCCAACCTCAGAGCCAAGCCAGCCTTTTGGCCTGGACTTCCAGGGACTCTGGGTTGTCATCCTGCAGGCTACTGCCTCCCTCTGTGAGTAGGAACAGAAGTAAATAAATGTTTGTATGAACTTTAGATTTCATAGTGTGTGGTTCTTTGGGGACAGACAGGATCTGATGCCTGCCTATGTGGCCCCTGTCCCAGTGGCCAGGGTCAAGAAAAATGCAAATGATTCCCTTGCCAAAAGCAACTCTCACCCTGTGGGTGGGCCCATGCTACCCAGATGTGGGAAATTTGTGAGGCAGCCCCAAGCTCTGGGTAGGCTGTGCCTGCCAGCCCTCCCCTAAAGGCACCTTGCTGTTGTCCCTGGTGCAGGCTGATGGCATGCCTACACTCCTTTTTGCCTGTTATGATCTGTTACTCAGACAAGTTCCAGGGTGGAGACTGGGAGCCCTTGCTGCCAGGTGTCCTGAGAAAGGGCCTGACCATCAAGGCCACTCTGTCCCCATGTCAGGAAACAAGTTTTGTAGCACTCATTAGATAGGTGACCTTGGCTTTATTGGCAGCCTCTAGTCATTTATCTGTGGGCAGAGTAGGCTGGCTGGAGTTAGACCCTTGCAGGATAGCTGGGTTGTGATGGTCAGGGTCCTGTGAGAACCCAGTCCAAATGTTCCCTCAAGCCACTTGGAGGGGCTGCAAGTCTATGGCCAGAGCAGATTCCATGGGCTATCCACATAGTGGGGATGCAGGGGCTATCCACATTGTGGGCATGCAGGGGCTATCCACATAGTGGGAATGAAGGGGCTATCCACATAGTGGGAATGCAGGGGCTATCCGCATAGTGCGTATGCAGGTGCTATCCACATAGTGGGAATGCAGGGGCTATCCACATAGTGGGCATGCAGGGGCTATCCACATAGTGGGTATGCAGGGAGCTGCAAGGGCTAAGGGAGCTTCCTTGGATAAGCCAGACAAGTACCCACAGGAGATTTCCTTGAGTACTTTGTCCCCTCTTCTACCATCTGTAAACAAGTTTTTAAAAACATAGATGAATGGTACCAATTTACTCACAAAGCCAAAAAAAAAAAAAAAAAACTTTCCAAAATGTATTTCAAAGGAAAACTTATTTAAAATTATATTTGTGAAAAGGTCAAGGCATTCCGATGGTCTCTGCTGGAAAACACTGTTGGCTCTCAGCAACTCCAGCAAAGTCCACCTGCACTATGAGCTCAAGTAGCTGCTGGGCTACCGGGATGGTTTGGAAGAATGCAGGTCTCTCCCCAAATGATCTTCATACTCTGGATGGGTGTGAGATCACATCCAAACAATACCTCACTCCACATGCAAGAGAATATTCCTTCCTCTGATAATTCACCATCCTCTGGATCTGCTTCAGGCTTGTCCCATCCTCACTACACAAGTCTCCTCTTGGAAGTATCCCACAATCCCCCTTAACCTCAACTCCAAATGCAACCCAGAGCACACATGAGGCCTCTTTCAAAGAACCTATTGTGCTTCAGGCCTCTCCGACAATCAAAACAGAAGGTTGCATTGAATGTTCGAATTGGCATCCAGGATGAGAAGAACACAGGGCCTGAGGCAGTGGCAGGAGGAGCAAGAGAGGAAGGTGTGAGCCCTCTCAGAGTTAGCATTCAAACAGCTAAAGAGATTTGACAATCTGAAGGAGCTGAAATTGCATAAGGAGTTCTAGGACTTAAAGGAAGTGATGGAGAAGAGTACCAGAGAAGCCCTGGGCCATCAGGAGAAGCAGAAAGCTGAGCAGTTTCACCCCAGAGCCAAGATTCTCAACCTAAAGCTTGGATAGTGTGATGGATTGTATATTCTTGGACCTGGGAGTGGCACCATATGGAGGTGTGGTCTTGTTGGAATAGGTGTGACCTGGTTGGAGTAGATGTGTCACTGTGGGTGTGGGCTTAAGACCCTCCCCCTAGTTGTCTGGAAGTCAGTCTTCCACTAGCCTCCTTTGGATGAAGTTGTAGAACTCTCAGCTCTGCCTGGGCCATGCATGCCTAGATGCTTCCATGCTCTCACCTTTGATGATAATGGACTGAACTTCTGTATGTGTAAGCCAGCTTCAATTAAATGTTGATTTTTAAGACTTGCCTTGGCCATGGTATCTGTTCACAGCAGTAAAACCCTAACTAAGACAGAGAGGCAGAGCAGCAGCAGCAACAGCAACACCACGACCACCACCATGTGAAGCAAGCAGAGCAGGAGCAGCTTAGGAAGGAGGAAGGCCAGGTCCATCTGCATAGCCTGTACCCCCTGCAAGAGGAGGTCCTGCACCTCAACCAGCAGGTGGATACCTCCAGTCAGCACAAAGAGCTGCTGAATGTGGACCTGGCTGCCATCCAGATCCTGGGCAACCACCTGTATGGTCTCATCTCCAGAATCATTCGAAACACCTTGAAGAGTGGCTATCCCACAGCAGAGAACCAAGCTAAGGTTGAGCTGGCCCTGCACAAAATGCAGGACCTCCTCTTGAATTTGGAGTCAGAGATCAACATAGGCCCTGAAGTGAAGAAGAATGAGGCCCTGGGTCAAGCAGCAGGAGTCAGAGGTGCATTGGGGGTCAGAGGCTCCTGCCCAGGGCTCTGTACCCAGCCCAAGCCCAGCAGGGACACAGAATAAAGACCAGCAGGGGAAGCTACAAGATAGTAAGATGCAGTGGTACCAGCAACTTCAGGATGCTTCTGCCAATTGTGTTTTCCTTTGAAGACCTGGCCAGCAGCAAGGACAGTCAGACCAAAAAGATAAAACTGGACTTGCAGAAGGCAGTCACCATCCCAGTGAGGCAGATCTACAGCATCTCAAATACAAAGCTGAAGGAGTTCTTTGACAAGATCCATAGCCTGCTCTCTGGAAAGCCTGTCCAATCGGGTGGGCATTCAGTGTCTGTCACTCTTAACCCTGAGGGGCTGGACTTTGTCCAGTACAAACTGGCAGAGAAATTTGTGAAACAAGGGGAGAAAGAAGTGGCCTCTCACCATAAAGCAGGATTTATTATTGCAGTGGTGGCATCTGGTATATGGATGCTTCACTCCAAAGTGGGAGACCTCATTATTGCTCATCTCCACAAGTGTCCATACTCTGTTCCTTTCTACCCACCTTTCAAGGAAGGGATGACTTTGGAGGATTCTCAAGGGATACTTGGCTACCAAGTGATGGATTCCAAGGTTGAACAAGAGTACAACTTTCTAAAAGCCATGTCTGGGATGATCCATTTCTATGCTGCCATAATCCAGCTCCGGTGTTCTTATAGAAACCAGCAGTAGGCTCATGCTCATGGCTTAAGTAATGGCTGGCAAGGATCTTAAACATGGAGCCTCTCCCAGATGTGACGTCCACTCTCCTGTATGATTTCTTGGAGTTGTGTGGGAATGCACTCATGAAGCAGGACCAGGTCCAGTTCTGGAAGATGATACTTCTCATCCAAGAGGATGACTTGCCTAGAATTGAATCTTCACAAGCTCAGGGTTCCTTCATACCTCTAAAGCAGTTCTTTGAGAAATGTCTGCAATGCAGGGAGATTTCTGTCCCCAGAGGCTTTCTGATGTTTTTGGCTTTTCTCCTTTTGTTGGGCTTGATATCTTTCACCACACTGTGTGGCAGGAGGGGCAACAATAAAGCAACTGAGAGATAGGATTTGGAAGAATCATGTAACATTGAGAAATTTGTTAGTGTGTTTTTATATATCTGTACCTTGTGAATGAGTCTTTTAGGGTTGGATAGATGGCTCAGTGTTGAAGAGCACTAATGAATCTTCCAGAGGTCTTTAGCTCAATTCCCAGCAACCACAGGGTGGCTCACAGCCATCTGTAATGGGATCCTATGCACTGTTCTCATGTGTATCTGAAAACAACTGCAGTGTACAATTAGAAATAAAAATAAATAAATCTTTTTTTTTTTAAATGAGGCTTTTGTACTTCACAGCCCTTTGTAGTTCTGTTTCAGGTTTGGTAGTTCTATAGGTGTTACAGACACATAAAAACTGCCCTTTCTAATTTTCACAAGTCACAAGGAAGGTTAAGAAAATAACACTCCTGGGCATATAGCTATACGTAGCTCCAACATGTAATAAGGACACATGCTCCAATATGCTCATGACAATCTTATTTATAATAGCCAGAAGCTGGAATGAAGTCATATGTCCCTCAACAGAGGAATGGATACAGAAAATGTGATACATTTACACAATGGAATACTACTCAGCTATTAAAAAGAATGAATTTATGAAATTCATAGGCAAATGGATGAATCTGGAATATATCATTCTGAGTTAGGTAACCCCATCACAAAATAGCACACATGATATGCACTCACTGATAAGTGGATATTAGTCCAGAAGTCCAGAAGCTCCGAATACCCAAGATACAAATCACAAAGCACATGAAACTCAAGACGAAGGAAGACCAAAGTGTGGATACTTCTATCCATCTTAGAAGGGGGGAGCAAAACACCCATGGAAGGAGTTACAGAGACAAAGTGTGAAGTAGAGACTGAAGAAATGACTATATAGGGACTGACTCACTAGGGGATCCACCCCACTTATATCTTTTTCTTTCTTGGCTCCAACTTGGTCTAGGGGGGCAAACTTAAATTTTCTACCTTACTAGCTCTCTCCTGAGAGGATCTGCCAGTACCTCACAAATACAGAGGTGGATGCTCACAGCCATCCATTGGACTGAGAATAGAATCTACAATGAAGGAGCTAGAGAAAGGACCCAAGGAGCTGAAGAGGTTTCCAGTCCCATAGGAGGAACAAGTATGAACTAGCCAATATTCCCAGAGCACTAAGGGATTAAACCACTAACCAAAGAGCACACATAGTGGGACTCCTGGTTTCAGCTGCATATGCAGCAAAGGATGGCCTAGACAGATATTAATGGGAGGAGAGGCCCTTTGTCCTATGTAGGTTGTATACCCTAGTGTTGGGGAATACCAGGGGCAGAAAGCAAAAGTGAGTGAGTTGGGGGGGGGGGCAGTGGATAGGGGAAGGGCAGTTTTTTTTTTTAAGGAGAAACCCAAAAAACAGAATGGGGATATAGATGAAATGTAAATAAAGGAACTTGAGAAGCAGAGGCAGTCAGTCTTCTGAGTTCCAGGCCAGCCTGCTCTACAAAGTAAGTTCCAGGACAGCTAGGGCTAAACAGAGAAACCCTGTCTCAAAAAATAAAAAACCAAAAAAACAAAAAAAAAAAAAAAGAAAGAAAGAAAGAAAGAAAAAGAAAGAAAGAAAGAAAGAAAGAAAGAAAGGTAGGAAGAAAGGAAGGAAGGAAGAAAGAAATAAAGAAAAACAAATGTAAATAAAGAAAATATCCAATAATAATAATAATAATAATAATGAGGAGGAGGAGGAGGAGGAGGAAGAGGAGGAGGAGGAGGAGGAGAAGAAGGAGAAGAAGAAGAAGAAGAAGAAGAAGAAGAAGAAGAAGAAGAAGAAGAAGAAGAAGAAGAAGAAGCAGCAGAAGAAGCAGAAGAAGCAGAAGAAGCAGAAGAAGCAGAAGAAGCAGAAGCAGAAGCAGAAGCAGAAGCAGAAGAAGAAGGGGCACTTAGCTGCACCTTTTGTCTCTAGTGTCATTCAGTAAGTCTGTGATTAATTGCTCAGCTCATAGCTTGTATAAAGCCAAGGTGTGACTGTATTCTGGAAGAACTCTGCCACATCCTCAATGCTTTCTGGTACATAGCCCCAGGCACTTTAGCAGAATAGCTGCTGATCCCCACCCATCCACTTTCACTTTCCTTCTTTTTTTTTTTTTCCTATACATTGAAATTGACTAAGTGCTTCCCCTCAGACATCTTGGGGATGTCACTCCATGCTTGAACTTTTATGAGACCAGAGAGTGGGGTCTCTTAAGTCAAGCTCCCAGAGGACATTCCTTTTATGAGTTTTGTTTCTCAAAACCAGTACCACCTGGGTGACTCAACACATTACCAAGTCCAGCTGCAGCAGGAGGTACACATAACCTTGCCTATCTCTGGAACACAGGTTCCTTGTGTTCTCAGAAAACATTTCCCCGAAGATTTCACCTTAGCAATGCTGGTCTCTTAATAATCACCACTAATTTCCTAACTCCATCACCAATTGTCTCAGTAGTCTCCTACTCTTGGCTATAGAGCCAGAGCCATACAGCCAAAGCTGACAAGTTCTGCTGCTTGCAGGGGCTGGAACATTTTCCCTTTGTTCTCTTACAACATCACCAGCTTCCTCTTTTCCAACTTCTTCACTGCCTAAACTTGACTGTCCTGAATCTTGGCCTGGAGATTGACCTTGACTCAGAGATCTGCATGCCTGTCTCCTGGGATTAAAGGTGTGTACCATCATGCCTGGATTTAAGCTTTTCTTCACCTAAAACTTGCTCTTTCTCTGGCTGACCTTGACCTCAGAGATCTGCTTGGCTTTATCTCCTGGGATTAAAGCAATGCACCACCATACTGGATCTAAATTTCATTGTGTCACATCTTGCCACAAGGTCACAACTCCCTTAATTCAATTTAATATCCTTGAACTCAGAATTCAGCACCATTTCACTTCCTGGTGCGCCACCCCCTTTAATACTATTTATTTTGTACTTTTCCTTTCTAATCTAGTTATGCATATTCCAAATGTTCTTCATGAGATGTAAGCAGAGAACAAAGACTATGATGGGCATTTCTGAGACCTCCTTTGCCAATGCAATTAATCTGAATTTCTGAATCTTAGTCTCATTCTGGCTTTTCAGACTATGGTAAAGAGTAGCCATACTGTTCACCAAAATGCGACAAAAAAACAAAACAAACAAACAAAAAAACCAGTCTCTAAGCCACATACTGAAGTTCTCTATTGAAATCTCTTGGGCCAGTACTGCACATTTCAGATCACTCACAGTAACAGAGTCTTCTATATTCCTACTAAGATAGCCCAGTAAGCCCCATTTGAAGCATTCCACTGCTTTCCAAATCCAAAGTCCCCAAATCTACATTCTCCCAAAGAGAAGCATTTTTAGACCTGTCACAGCAATACCCCATTCCCTGGTACCAACTTCTGACTTGGCTGGGGTTTGACTGCCATGAGCAAACACCATAATCAAGGCAACTTCTATAAGGATAACACTTCATTGTGACTGGCTTCAATATTCAGAGGTTCATTGCCTTATTATTAAGGCAGGAACATAGTAGCATCCAGGCAGCAAAGTGCAGGAGGAGCTGACAGTTTTATATCTTCATCTGAAAGCTGCTAGCAGAATACTGACTTCCAGGCAGCTAGAATGAGGGTCTTAAAAAGTCCATGACCATGGTGACACATCTACTCTAACAAGGCCAGAATTCAGAATACTACAACACCCTGGGCCAATCATATTCAGACCACAAAAGTTGCTGTTGACTGCATCTTTGCAGGCAGAGAATCCAGTCTTTCTCTTTGTGTGGATCTTTTTGGCCCCCACCAGCCAACACCTACAACTTCCTCTAGCACATGTGGTGTTTGTTGTTCTGGGTGTCCTGTGTTGGTCAAACCTGCTTTTCCAAGAACCAATGCTAGTGAACTGATAAAAGCTCACTGAAGCTATGCTGTTGGGGTTTGTTGATAATACATCCACCAGTTTTACAGAAATGAATTTCATTGAATTCAAGTCTTCTTGCTTGTGCAGTGAGTACTGCACTGAGTGAGCAACCTCCTCCTCAGCCCTGTCAGCTCACTGCAACTTCCTCACAACTTTGAGTTTCCAGGGTTTAAAACTGAGACAGAGAGAAGTTAGGCCTTCTGAAGGTTTGGTTTGTTCTTTGTATGTTTTGTAAGTTGCTGGGTAGGAGGGGCTGAAACTCAGGTGACTTGCTAAGTTCTAGAGGCAGATGAACTAGGGCACTCATGAAAATCTAGCACAAGGGTATCAAACCCACATCCCACATAATTAAAGGAAAGCATTGCTTGCAGTAAGTCATTTAAAAATAATACATTTTTGGGTTTAAGAGGCCAGTTAAGAGCAATAATTCCTACCATCCACATGGTGGCAGACAAGCATGTGCTACTACAGTACCCAGGGGGTCCAATGCCCTCTTTTAACCTCCATGGTCACCAAGCATGCATGTGGTTACAGATGGACATACACACAAAACATCTTTATATACATATAATAAAATTATAAAATAAGATTTGTTGCACGTAGTGTATGAGTGTGTGGGTTTTTGTTTTTGTGTGCGTTTGTCAACATACCTCAACACCTGTGTGAAGGTCAGAGAACAACCTGAGATATTCTGTTTCATTCATGTATCTGAGAATACTCCGGTAGTCAAGCATGGCAGCCAGAGCCTTTCCCCACTGTGACAGCAAATCAGCTTTACAGATCTACTCTGTTAATTGTGTTGTAAGTAAAATTGCTGATCTCTATATAACCATAGTCCTATGAGGACAATGAGGGATCATCATGATACAAGCATCCCATATGATATGCCTTTGTGGAAAATGAGCCTTGACTGTAAGAAAACATAGCCATCTCCCCACCCCCACACTTTTTTTTGTTTTATTTTGTTTTTTTTTTTTTTGAGACAGGGTTTCTCTGTATAGCTTTGGTTGTCCTAGAACTCACTTTGTAGACCAGGCTGGACTCAAACTCAGAAATCTGCCTGCCTCTGCCTCCCGAGTGCTAGGATTAATGACGAGTACCATCACACCTGACTCCCCTTTTTTTAAAAAAATTAATTAATTCATTTATTTTATGTATATGAGTACACTGTAGTTGTACTGATCGTTTTGAGCCATCATGTGGTTGCTGGGATTTTAATTCAGGACCTCTGCTTACTCTGATTGGATTTGTTTATTGTTATGTCAAATTACATTGTAACTGTCTTCAGATGTGTCACAAGGTAGCGTCAGATGTATTTATAGATGGTTGTGAGCATCTATGTGGATTTTGTGATTTTAACTCAGGACCTTCAAAGGGCATTCAATGCTAAAAACCACTGGCCCATCTCTCCAGCACCATCCCTTTCAATCAACCCTACATCCCAGGTTTTCCTCTATGTGTTTCTGATTTCCCACATTCATTATTTTAACTTTGTCCTCAGTAGCCTGTTTTGTTTTTCATTACCATAGAAAACCAGTAGGCAGTAAGAAGTGTACTTTTTTTTTTTTTTGAGACAGGGTTTCTCTGTGTAGCCCTGCCTGTCCTGGAACTCACTTTGTATACCAGGCTGGCCTCGAACTCAGTAATCCACCTGCCTCTGCTTCCAGAGTACTGGGATTAAAGGCGTGGGCCACCACGCCCAGCTAAGAAGTGTCCTTTTGTTTGTTTGTTTGGTGTGGTGATTGAATTATTCTTGGAGCAAGGTGTGGTATTATTGGGAGGAGTGGCCTTTTTGGATTAGAGGTGTGTCATTGTAGAGGCGGGGCTTTAGGGAAATGTATATATACTCAAGCTCTGCTCAGGCTGAGACAGAGTAGTCTCATCTTGCTGCCTTCACTTTGGGAGACATAGGCAAGAGGACATCCGATCTAGGACAATCTGTTCTGTAGAAAGAGTTCCAGGACAGCCTCGTGTACACAGAAAAACCCTATCCCAGAAGGAAACAATCATCGTTCTATCATCTCTTAGTCCTTCGTCAAAGAAGATGGTACTCACCAGGTAGGTCATGGATTTGGGTTCTGGTTATGGAAAGTTCTGGGAGAACATATATTTTCCATTTTTCTTTGAGGATTGTTTAAGCTAGGGAGCAGAGGAAACCTGGCCACAACCATGTCTAGAACCTCTTGTGGCCTTCCTTGGTGACTAGGCTACTCAGAAACTGGGGTCTTTCATGAGGTTCCTTGCCTGCCTTCTTACCTCTCTCCTTCCTTCTCTGCAAGGAAGCAAGTCCCTCTTGCTTTGGAGTGTGTGTGGGATTTCACTAGCTGCCTTGACATCCCTTGGTGGGTTGTAACCTGGAATTGTAAAGCAGATAACCCCTCCTTCTGGAAATTGTGTCTTGCTGGAGTATTTTAACAGCAGCACAGAAATGAAACTGGAACCAACAGGTGATGTTTACTAGTGTGGTCCTAGCCTTGGTCCAGAAAAGTAAGAGTGAGTTATGCTAAGTGTTAGGGGTAGCAAATATTCAAAGCTTCTTTAGGCACTATGATATAGGTTAATAGGATTATGAGGGGAAAGGTAGAATTTGAAATGGATGCACACAAGAAAAATACCAGGGGTGCAGAGTGTATCTTGTGCTCACCATAGCATGGCCACAAGTAAATTCTCAAAAAGGCTGGGCTTGGAGAACACAAAGATTCAGTTAGCTTTCATTTGTATGTTTTTGAATGTCATTTGTAAAAACTAGCAGATATGGGGTGGAGAAACAGCTCAGTTGTTCAAAGCATTGGCTGTTCTTGCAGAGGACCTGCTTTGGTTCCAGACACTATCTCTAGTATCTGATCCCAAAGGAAAAGTTGGTTTTCTCCAAGGGGGGTCTCACTATGTACAGAACCACACTTAAGGGAAAGCCCCATACCCAGAAGGAGATGGCCAACAGAAAATGAACTCAATAGTGTTTCTGGGGATGTTGTTGTTGTGAATTTGTTTTGTACTATTCTGGCTGGTTGGTTTGTTACTAAGCCTTTCTCACATCTTAAGGAGATGGAGATGAACTTTCTGGTGGGCCTTTGCTTTTCTGTTTTCACTGGATGCACCATGACTTCAAGTACTTATCATATGTGCCTATGTCAACTGCTTTCATGTGTTATTTTGTGTCCCAAAGTGGATCTAAGCAACATAACCTGTGACTTTCTTCAATTTTTCATTCTTCTGTGAACCGAAAAAAAATTTTTTAAGAGTAATTTATATCTATGACCATACTCTACCTGTCTTAGACACAAGAACCTAAAGAGGGCTTCAGTACCCATTACACATAGTTGTGAAACACTGGTTCTTGGGAATAGAATGTATGACCTCTGAAAGAATAGTGAATGCTTTCAAGCATTGAGCAATCTTTCCAGTCCTGAAATTGTTTTTATTATGCTCCAAGCATGTCCATTTAAAGTGCCGTGGTACATATTTTCAGTGTTCTTGTGATATATTAAAGGTCTGAACACCAATGAACTTGAAATCTTGCGTAATCAAAACTAGTTAAAAATGTATTAAAATGGTATCTGAATCTACTAAGTGTTCTATGAAGTCTTAGACTGCTTTTTAAATATAGAACCACATTCCTCAGAGTGATAGATTCAATTTTTTATTAAGCTATACAATTCATCCACCTAGGAGGAAGAGCAGTATGAACTAACCAGAAACCCCAGAGCTCCCTGAGACTGAACTAAAAATGAAAGAAAACACATGGAAGGACTCATGGCTCTAGCTGCATATGTAGTAGAGGATAGCCTAGTCAGTCATCAATTGGAGGAGAGGCCCTTGGTCCTGTGAAGGTTCTATGCTCCAGTATAAGGGAATGCATTGGGCAGTAAGCAAGAGTGGGTGGCTTAGGGAGCAGCAGGAGTGTAGAGAATAGGGGGGTTTTGGAGGGGAAACTAGGAAAGGGGATAACATTTGAAATGTAAATACAGAAAATATCTAATTAAAAAAAGCTATACAATTCAATGTTGTGTGCAGAAATATTGATAAAAAATTATTTTCCAAATAGATTTCCAACGAAAACTTTTAATTTTTTTTAAAAGGTCAATGCAGGAACTACAAAAGTAAAGGAGTCCTGCTGTATTTTGTCACTACTAGGGAGACTACACCTTCCTGAGCACCAGGCCAGAAGCCGAAGTACTATTTTGTAACTCTCAGAAGACAGGACTCTGGAACATTTTGTGGTTTGTGGATCTTCTATACTTACATGAGTTGCTTTCAGATCTACCACTGTTAGATACTTCCTGGTACCGATCCTAAGAGTATAGTAGCTCTTGGAACTGAGTCACAGCCACTGTCTGCCAGGAGTCCCTCACCCGACTCCTGTGGTTGCCTTTTCCATCATGCCAAAGAATAAAGGCAAAGGAGGCAAAAACAGGCGCAGAGGTAAAAATGAAAATGAATCAGAGAAAAGAGAGTTGGTGTTTAAAGAATATGGGCAAGAGTATGCTCAGGTGACCAAAATGCTGGGATGTGGACGGTTGGAAGCAATGTGTTTTGATGGTGTAAGGAGGCTGTGCCACATAAGAGGGAAGTTGAGAAAAAAGGTTTGGATAAATACCTCAGACATTATATTGATTGGTCTAAGAGACTATCAAGATAACAAAGCTGATATAATATTAAAGTACAATCCAGATGAAGCAAGAAGTCTGAAGGCCTATGGAGAACTTCCAGAACATGCCAAAATCAATGAAATGGACACATTTGGTGCTGGGGATGATGATGAAATCGTGTTTGATGATATTGGAGAGGATGATGAAGACATTGATGATATCTAACATAATCTAAGCATGCTATATTCCAAGTTCTCTGAAGATTCCTCAACACAATTGGCATCTTGACATTCAGCTGTTAAGTAAAACTTCATTTGGCCTGCGTTTGTCTTGTTAATGCAAACTGATGTATTTTATGTTTTGAAGTATTCTATATCTTTGAAAACCTAAGATGTTGAGTTATCTAACTTAAGTGACAAGTTAACACTTTGTGCTTATGGGTATAATTGAACTCAGGACACAGCAGTGTGCACTGTTAAGGGACTGCCATTTCATTTGTGACCTTTCATTTCTGGCCCTGGTTGTATACACTTGTTTGATCCTTTAAGTTCTTTCCACCCATAAATTGTTGCATCTTACATTGCAGTTTAAAGTTAGATCGGTAGCAATTTTGAGTTTTAAAAATTAGGAATTGCAGAAATTCAATGCTTAGAGGAGATGATAATTTCCTGTGTTTACAAATATAACAGTGGCAATGTTTAGATAGAATCCTATAAGGCATACTCAAAAAAGAATGAAAATAAACGAGAGAAGTCAATCTCTTCTGATTAATGCATAGAGACATTTTCAAGGCAGGTTAAGGCTGTTAAGAGCACATAAAGTAGTGTTTACTTTGTAAAGTTTGTGTTAAGCCATTGTCAATAAGTTACCTTCTGTATTGAGGCTTTGGAAAATGAATTACTGTGTATTGAGTAAAGTTAGTTACATAATTGTACAAGCAAGCTAAGCTTTCATTAAACTAAGCTTAGGTTAATGTAAAAGGACCCACAGCTTAATGTAAATGAGGTTCCTGTTTTCTGAATGGAGGAGTCCAGAAACAGAGACACATTAAAAATATGTTGGTATATAAACATTTTTTTCTTTTTAATATGTTCATTATATCTCTGGTGTATAATGAAAATAAATGATTACATGATTTCTGAAAAAGAAAAAGATCAATTCATTCTGATGGTCTCTGCTGTCAAACCAGGAGGGAACTCCCCAACACAAGCCTGAAAGCACTATGACCACAAATGTCTGGTATGCTACCAGGATGTTTTTGAAGAATGCAGGTCTATTCCCAAACCATCTTCTTACTCAGGATGGGTTGTAGATCTCATCCTCACCAATACCACATGGTACTCACAAGAAAATGCTCCTTACTCTGATAATTCACCATATGAATCTGTATCAGGCCTGTACCAATTCTCACTTCTTATAGAGTTGACTTTCTAGGATTGAGTTCAATATAGCTCATGTATCTGTATGGAAATTTACCACCTTTTTTCAACCATTCCGATCTTTCCTACCCCTTCATTTTATTTGGGGGGCTGGGGGGGGAGGTTGACAGGGTTTCTCTGTATAGCTCTGGCTGTCCTGGAACTCACTTTGTAGACTAGGCTGGGTCAAACTCAGTAATCTGCCTGACTCTGCCTCCCGAGTGCTGGGATTACAGGTTTGTGCCACCACACCTGGCCTTTTTTTTTAAAGACTTATTTATTTTATGTATATGAGTACTAAAGCTGCCTTCAGACACACCAGAAGAGGGCATTGGATACTATTATAGGTGGTTATGAGCCACTATGTGTTTGCTGGCAATTGAACTCAGGACTTTTGGAAGAGCAGTCAGTGCTCTTAACCTCCAAGCCATCTCTCCAGCCCCCTTTCCTACCTGTTCTACTTCATTCCTTTCTTTTTGTCAAGACTTATTTTATTGATGTATATTTGTATGGGCTTTATGTATTCAGGTGCCTACAGAAGATGGAAGATACCATTAGCCCTAGAGCCATAGTGGCAGGCAATTATGAGCTCTTTTAAAGTGTCCAAACTATTCATTAATTTAATTGAGTAATTAAACTAACCTTGAGATACCATATCTGAAAAGTGAATTGAAAATATTCAAAAGTTTTTCTAGTACAAAAATTAAATGCTTTAGTTATAAATGAGCTCTATCAATATACACAAACTATATACTTCAGACAGTCACAAAAGTGTGAGCAGAAGGCTTAGCAAAAGACATTTAATACAATTAGTTTTCAACAACCCCTTGGTCGTCCATATCTACAAAGAAACTCAATCAAAACCCACCCAAATTCCACATCACATAAAAACACATACTTACTAGAATTTTTAGCAAGTATGGTTTGGGAATTTATTTTTATTGTTGTTGTTTGTTTGTTTTTTAAAAAGGCTCCCAGGGCAAGTGATTTACAGTTTAACTGCCACTGTGAACTGATCTGGACATGGTCCAGAATTGGGACCTCTGGCTATATACAGATGCTAGAGATTTAGATCTATTTGAAGAATCATGTTTCTGGCACTTCTCAGGCACAGGAGACCGACTACCAGAAAGGGACTTGCTCGGTCTGGGGCTCCCGCTTGGGCTCGGCTCTGGTTAGGCTCCGATCGAGCTCCGGCTCCAGCTCCAGCTCCTTGATCAAGCAGCAAGCACTCTCACATGCAAAGAAATCTCTCCAGTCCTTGTTACTATTTTAACACCGAGACACCATAACCAAGGCAATCTACAGATGAAGCACTTCATTAGGGCATTGCCTACAGTTTCAGAGGGTGAGTTCCTGATCATCATTGTGGGGAGCAAAGCACTAGGTAAATAGGCATGGCACTAAAACAGTAGCTGAGACTTACATCCTGCTCTAAAAACCAGAGGCAGAGAGTGAGAGACTGGACATGGAGTGGGCTTTTGAAAGTAACCTCAGCCTCTCCCGGAAGATCCAGCAATACCTCTCCTGGGCATATACCCAGAAGAAGTTCAAACTGGTACTAAGAACACATGCTCCACTATGTTCATAGCAGCCTTATTTATAATAGCCAGAAGCTGGCAAGAACCCAGATGTCCCTCAAGAGAAGAATGGATACAGAAAATGTGGTACATTTACACAATGGAGTACTACTCAGCTATTAAAAACAATGGATTTATGAAATTCTTTGACAAATGGGTGTATCTGGAGGATATCATTCTTAGTGAGATAACCCAATCACAAAAGAAGTCATTAGATATGCATTCACTGATAAGTGGATATTAGCCCAGAAACATAGAACACCCAAGATACAATTTGCAAAACACAAGAAAATCAAAATGAGGGAAGACCAATGAGTGGATACTTCATTCCTCCTTAGAATAGGGAACAAAATAACCCTGAAAGGAGTTGCAGAGACAAGGTGTGGAGCTAAGACTAAAGGATGGACTATCCAGAGACTACCCCACCTGGGGATCCACCCCATAATCAGCCCCCAAACCCAGACACTATTGCATATGCCAGAAAGGTTTTGCTGAAGGGACCCTGTTATAGCTGTCTCATATGAGGCTATGCCAGTGCCTGGCAAATACAGAAGTGGATTGTCACAGTCATCTATAAGTTGGAACACAGGGCCCCCAATGGAGAAGCTAGAGAAAGCACCCAAGGAGCTGAAGGGGTTTGCAAGCCTATAGGTGGAAGAACAATATGAACTAACCATTACCCCCTGAGCTTTTATCTCTAGCTGCATATGTAGCAGAAAATGGCCTAGGCGGCCATCACTGGGAAGAGAGGTGTTACCTCCTTCAAGCCTAGCTAGGCTGGCCTCAGACCATCAACCTCTGAGGTGGAGCCACCTGCTGTGCTGCTTCTCATCACTCTCCTTTGATGTGCCACTACCTGCTACCTGCTTGACATGGAACCAGTTCTCCAAGATTTTCTGGAGTTAGCACTGAACTGTGATATTCGCAATTTCCTACTAAAAGTCTGATCTGACAACTTCAAAGGAACTTTGCATGATTGGGAATGGGTCTCCCCTATTCCTTATAAAGTGTCTTCAACAACATTAAATTGGAGTCTTGATCAGAATACAGTCTTGACTCTATTTCTCTCTTTACCCGCCTAGATTTCCTCTTTTCTTTCACTTCCAAGAAGCATCCTAGGCTCGAACCCAGACATGAGAGCTGCAGGTCGGCCCCAACAGAGAGGCTCCTTGGTATTGCAAACTTTATATGTCCTAGTTCAGGGGAATGCCAGGGCCACGAAGTTGGAGTGGGTGGGTAGGGGAGCAGGGTGGGTGGAGGGTATAGGGAACTTTCAGGATTGTATTTGAAATGTATATAAAGAAAATATCTAATAAAAGAAAGTCTCAATTAAAAAAAACAAAAGAAAGAGAGAAAGAAAGAAAGAAAGAAAGAAAGAAAGGAAGGAAGGAAGGAAGGAAGGAAGAAAGAAAGAAAG
This sequence comes from Mus musculus, assembly GCF_000001635.26. Lineage (NCBI taxonomy): Eukaryota > Metazoa > Chordata > Mammalia > Rodentia > Muridae > Mus > Mus musculus. Next base: position 88,267,363 of record NC_000078.6, on the reverse strand, counting down.
AAAGAAAGAAAGAAAGAAAGAAAGAAAGAAAGAAAGAAAGAGAGAAAGTGTCTTAGTTAGGGTTTTACTGCTGTGAGCAGACACCATGACCAAGGCAAGTCTTATAAAAACAACATTTAATTGGGGCTGGCTTACAGGTTCAGAGGTTCAGTCCATTGTCATCAAGGTGGGAGCATGTCAGTATCCAGGCAGGCATGGCACAGGAGGAGCTGAGAGTTCTATGTCTTCATCCAAAGGCTGCTAGCGGAAGACTGACTTCCAGGCAACTAGGGTGAGGATCTTATACCCACACCCACAGTGACACACCCATTCCAACCAGGTCACACCTATTCCAACAAGGCCACATCTTCAGATGGTGCCACTCCCTGGTCCAAGGAAATACAAACCATCACATTCCACTCCCTAGTCCTCATAGACTTGTTCAAAAACATGAGTCTATGGGGGCCATACTTAAACATAGCATAATGCAAAATGCATTTAGTCCAATTTTCAAAGTCCTCATAGTCTATAGCAGTCGCAAGAATGTTAAAAGTCCAAAGTTCAAGGTTTCTTCTGAGATTTATTCAACTTAATTAACTGTAATCCCCAAAGCAAGGCAGAAAACCAGCTGGGCAAACTCCAAACTCTGCATCTCCATGGCTGATGTCAAAGCGGTCTTCAGATCTCCACTCCTTTTTTCATCTTTGTTGACTGCAACAAACTGCTTTCTCCTGGGCTGGTTCCACTCCCTGTTAGCAGCTTTCCTCAGCATGTATTCCATGGCTCTGGCATCTTTAACATCTTTGAGTCTCCAAGGCAATTTCAATGTTACAGCTTCTTGTTTCGGTGTCTGGGATTCCAATTGATCTTTTGGAATCCTCCTAAGGGCTGGCACCACTTTTCCAGCTCTGCCCTCTGTAGCACTCTATGCTCACGTTGATCCACTCAACTACAGCTGCTGTTCTTGATGATCATCCCATGGTACTGATATCTCCAATACACTGGGGTGTTCCACTCCAACTAGGCTTCACCAATAGCCTTTCATAGGCTCTCTTCAGGGTGCCAAGCCTCAAATCCTTTGCATGGCCCCTCCAGTCCTGGGCCATCAACTAAAGCTGAGGCTTCACCTTCTCCAATGGCCTACCCTGGCCTCTCACAGTGCTAAGCCTCAGCTTCTCTCCATGATCCCTTCATTCATTCACAAGCAGTACCACCTTAGTGACTCTTACACATTAGCATGTCCAGCCGCAGCATGAGGTACAACCTTGGGTATCTCTGGAACACAGCTTCTTTGTGCTCCCAGAAAACAATTTCCAGAAGATTTCACCTCAACGATGCTGGTCTCTTCTTAATCACTGCTAATTCCTTAGCTCCAGCTAACCAGCATCAATTTTCCCAGTAGTTCCTTCCATTCTTAACTCTAGAGCCAGAGCCACATGGCTGAAGCTGCCGAGTTCTGCTGCTTACAGGAACTAGAACATGATCCCCCTGTACTATTACATTATCACTAGCTCTATGTTTTCTAAATCCTTCACTGCCTAAGCTTGGCTATCCTGGTTCTTGCTCTGTAGATTGACCTAGAATGCAGAGATCAGCATGCTTGTTTCATGGGATTAAAGGTGTGTACCATCATGCCTGGATCTAATTAAGCTGGGTAGAATCTTGCCCCAAGGTCCCACTCCCTTAATCTTTTATCTCCTAGAACACAAGATTTTGCTCCATTTCACTTCCTGGTACTCCTTTAATACTCAAACCATATATTTTATATTTTTCCTTTCTAAGCTTGCTATGCTTGTTCAAACTTCTCTTCATAAGACTTAACCAGAGAACAAAATCTCTGCTGGGCTTTTTGAAACTTCTTTTGTCAATGGAACTAATCCAAGTCTCTTCACCTTAGCCTCAGGCAAATTGCTCAGACAAGGGCAAAAAGTAGCCACGTTCTTCACCAAAATACCACAAAACCAGTCTCTTTGCCACATTCTGAAATTATCCTTTGAAATCTCTTGGGCCAGGTCAACACAGTTCAAATCACTCCCAGCAACAAAGTCTTCCATATTCCTACTAGGATGACCCATTAAGCCCCATTTAAAGCATTCCACTGCTTTCCAAATCCAAAGTCCCAAATTCCACATTCTTTCAAATAAAAGCATGGTCAGGCCTATCACAGCAATACCCCAGTCCCTGGTACCAACTTCTGTCTTAGTCAGGGTTTTACTGCTGTGAATAGACACCATGACCAAGGCAAGTCTAATAAAAACAACATTTAATTGGGGCTGGCTTACAGGTGCAGAGGTTCAGTCCATTATCATCAAGGCAGAAGCATGGAAGCATCCAGACAGGCATGGCCCAGGCAGAGCTGAGAGTTCTACATCTTCATCCAAAGGCTGCTAGTGGAAGACTGACTTCCAGGCAACTGGGTTGAGGGTCTTAAGCCCACACCCACAGTGACACATATACTCCAACCAGGTCACACCTATTCCAACAAGACCACACCTCCAAATGGTGCCACTCCCTGGTCCAAGGAAATACAAACCATCACAGAAAGAAAGAAAGAAAGAAAAAAGAAAGAAAGAAAGAAAGAAAGAAAGAAAGTCCCAAAGCTCACCCTCAATGACACACTTCTTCCAACAAGGCCATACTTCCTAATCCTTCCTAAACAATCTACCAACTGAAAACCAAACATTCAAATTGATGAGCCTACATGGGGTAGGGAGGCCCTCTCATTCAAATCACCAGAGTAGCCCTGTTTTCCTAGCCCAGCATATGTAAAGTAAGGTCAGAAGAACATCTGAACAGTAATCAGTCTTTGTGCTATTTCTAAAAGCAGATTGTTAGACCTCACCCTATGTACACTGAAAAACCAAGTCAGCTGTAAGATTCCATCTGTGAATAAAATACTGGGTGATTTTACTTAAAAGCTCAAGTTAGCAAATGTTCTTCTTTACCTACATCCCAAATGTACTCAGACTTAAGAATAGTATAGGCATCCACTCCACTTTAGTATTCAGTTGATTATTGATAAATGCTGCTAGAGGGAGAAGCACGTGGAAGCTAGATTGTTAGAGCTTAATCAAAAGCATAGGTTAATGGTTAAATCCATCTCCAAATCTCTTGGATGCCTATCAGGACAAAGGTAGATTTTATGACCACTCCTATGATTTTATGAGGAATGCTCTCTTACAGGCTCATGTGTCAAACACCTGGGCCCCAGCTGCTGGCAATGTTTTGGGAGGTTCTAAAAAATGTCAAGAGATGGAACATAGTTGGAAAAAGCAAGACTTTGAAGGTTGGACTGGTCCTGGCCAATCTCTCATTCTCACTTCCTGTCCACCAAGAGAGGAGCAGCCTCTGCCACATGCTCCTCTGTTCATCATGCTCTCTCTGTCCAAGAGCATAGGATGACAAATCACCCTGATGTGAAACTATGAGTAAAATAAATTCCTCCTCATCTAGTTGATATCACACAATATAACAATGAGAAAAAGAGCTATTATGATACAGCCTGTCATGGATTTAATATGAATGGTTTTATTGGCTTATATATTTGAATAAGTGGTCCGTAGATAGTAGTGCCACTTGAGAAAGACCTTGGAGATGTAGCCTTGTTGAAGGAAGTATGTCTTTGGGGGTAGACTCCGGATTTCAAATGCTTAAGCTAGGCCCAGTGTCTCTCTCTTCCTGCTACCTCCCAATCTGAATGTACAACTCTCAGCCCTCTCTCCATAACCATGTTTGCCTCCATGCTGCCATGTTCCTTTTATGATGAAAATGGACTGGACCTCTGAACTGTAAGCCAGTCCCAGTTAAATATTTTCCTTTATAAAAGTTGCCGTGGTCATGGCAGCATGGAACCATAAGATACAGTCATTCCTCTAAGACCTCAAGACCAAATCAGAGGTAAACACAATGACTCAACTATCAGAGTAATTCTCTCCCCCTGGTAGGTGCCTGTGTTGGGTGGCTGGTTGGTTGGTTAATCGTCTGGTTGGTTGACTAATTTGAGACAGAGTCTATGTAGCCCTAGCTGGCCTGGATCTCACTAGGTAGACAAGGTTGGCCCCAAACTCACCACCACCTTCAGGCTCCCTGAGTTGATTCATAATGTGGAAACTTAAATCCAACTATTTGCTTCTGTGCTCTCAGCTATCCAAAGATCTCAGCTCACTCATGAAGTGTCTTAACAGATCAGCCTTCCAGATATCCAAAAGACTTTTGGCCCTTCCTCCCTACCTTCTACTCACTCTATTTCAACTTGCTAATTTCTACCATACCAAAAGATGCACACCTAGAGAAACTACTTGCAGCTTTGTGTGCTACCCTACCTCTGAGGCAACTATTGTCAACTCTATTCAAACCCCAAACAATCAAAAAGAACATGCAAAGTAATGGGCCAGGCCAAATATGGTCCCCAGGATGTCACATCCAGACTGTAGTCAAACACACCATAGGTCATCCAAAAACTTTACTAACTGAATTAATCAATAAATGGATCAACTGTACCCCATGAGACCTGGTAGAATCATGAACATCACAGTTTCTCTAGATGAATATACCTTGGGCCTCCAACTCAATAGCCATTGTGCTCCCATGAATCCCACACTGCCTCCCAATCTGCGCTCCTCCGAACCCCACCCTCCTGCTGTAGCATTCTCCATAGCAGCTCCTAATGGACTGCATGCACTCTGCTCTACCCTTGACACTAGTTCTGCATATATCAAAGGGACAGGGAGGGAACCCCATTTCCAAATATCCTCCATAATAAAAGTGGTAGGGATTGAAATCCATAAAATCTCTGATATAAGAGCCCAACTGTGTCTACATAGATTGGAGTTGGAGTTTTCCATAAGGTGTCAGAGCCTTAAACATGCAGATGAGCTGCCTCCCTCTGGGTATGTTAAAAGGCCTGTTATGTGTAAAATATGTCTGCCAATGAAAACTACCTTTCATTATTAAAGCTTCTGCTAATGAGTCACCTGCCCTGTTCTGTGTCCTTGCCTTGCCTTTTACCTGAGTTACCTCTCATGAAGCCACACCCCTTACATGAGGTCTGAGCCTACCAAGAACCTAAAACCTCATCACTAGGTAATATGATTAGCAATAAGTAACCTTTAGAGTTCCTCCCCACACGTGGGGTCTGGTGGCACACACCTTTAATCCCACCACAGAGCACACTCACCTTGTTACTAATCCACATGGAGCAGTAAGATGAGGTATCAAGTGTCATCCTCTCAGGTATAAATGAGGACACTGAGGCACTCGAGGCACTGAGAAGGTGAGAGCTCAGGCCAGGGTGGCTCAACTAGCAAAGTGGCAGGCAGGGAGTGATGTGGACAGGCCTTCCCATTGTAAGGGGAAGGCTTTTTTGTTGTTGTTATTGTTGTTGTTGTTAAGATATATTTTAGCCTGTGTGTGCATGTGACCATGTTTGTCTGTGTCTCTGTATATATAAATCTGTTTGTGTCTTTGTGTCTAATCTGTGTGTAGCTGGGTGTGTGTGCCTGCTCGTCTGTGTACATCTCTGTGTGTGTGGCTGCGTAGTTCTCTTTTTGTTATGTCTATGTGAGCATGTGTGAATGTTTGTATGTATCAATATCTGTGTGTCTGTCTGTGTATCTGTATCGGTGCTTGAGTCAGCAGACAAAGCAAGCCATGAGGAGCACACCAGTAAGCAGCATGCTTCCATGGCCTCTGTATTGGCTCCTGCCTCCAGGTTTCTGGCTTGAGCTCCCAACTGAATGGTTAATGAACACTTTCCTCCACAGATTGTTTCTGCTCATGGTGTTTTATCACAGCAATGGAAACTAAACTAAGACACTATCCCTGTATATAACTACCCTGTTACCCCTACATTCTCTGATACTCAATCTAGCTCCTTATAGCACATTATCAGACAAACAATTAGGACTTGAAATAACTTAAATTATCTCTTCAATTGGTGTTATCTGTATGCTGCTATACTATAAAATGCAGGACAGCAAGGTTTTGGATTCACAGTGCCTGTCTTGATAGAGTTTTATTGTTTTGAAGGTACATCATAACTAGAGAAATCTTACAAAGGCAAACATTTAAATGGGGCTGGCTTACAGTTTCAGAGGTTTAGTCCATTATCATTTTTATTATGGCAGGAAGCATGGCAGCATGCAGGCAGATATGCTGCTGGAGAAGTAGCTGAGAGTTGTATATTTTTATCTGAAGGCAGCCAGGAGAGTATCTTCCACATTGGGAATAACTTTAGTGTGTATATATAAGACCTCAAAGCCCACTTCCACTGTGACATACTTCCTCCACAGAGCGCACACATACTCTAATAAGGCCACACCTACTCTAATAAGGCCACACCTACCTCCTAATAATGCTTTCTCCCTATGGGCCCAGCATTCAAACACATGAGTCTATGGGGTCCAAACCTATTAAAACCAACACTGTGACTGACGTATAATCAGTATTCCATATGAAGGTAGGATGTTAACAAGAGACCAAGTCTCTGTCCTTGAGGATGGAGAGCATCAATTGGCTAAAGTGGGGAAGGAAAGTGATAAATGAAGAAATGTCAGGATAGTTGTGTCCTGTACTGAACCCTAGGAAGGATAGAAGCAGAAGTGAGACAAAGAGAAACAGCAGAATCACTGATTCCTTCTTTGGACAGCATTGTCAGAAAAGAAATCCCAACCTGACAAGTAAGAAAGTCAGCCATGGTGGTAGAGAAGGAGCTAAGAATAATCTAGGTTGCTGAAATTGCAATGTAAAGACCCCAGGTTAAAGCTTAGCATGGTGAGGAAACAGAAAGGAACCTGGAGTAACTGAGGCAAAGACACTTGTGTGCAAGAAGGTGCAGGTGCCAAGCTAGGCTACACCACATAGAGTTCGAAGGGTTTAGATTTTAATAAGAGCATGAGAGGAATCCATTAGAGAGCTGTAAACCAGGAGGGGTATGACCAGAGAAGCTCATTAGAAAATGCAGCTAAGCAACCAATGCCAGGAAGGGAACATTTCCAAATCTTTCCAAGGCCCAGCTGTGTTTCTGCAGCAGGAGGACATGAAGCTGGTGATTGCTTATTTAGAATTTCATGTAAGATTTTTTTGCATCTCTATACCAGCAATGAGACACCTGTAAGAAGAATCAAAGACAGGGTTCCCCTTTAAATCTCTAGACAAACTACCTGTAGAGGAGGTGATGAAGAAACTGTCTACCATGTTCCAGGTCTAAGGAAGGAAGAAGAAGCATGAGATAAAAGAAAGTAACAAAACCAGTGTAGTGGCCAACAGCACCCAGAGATGAGCAGGGCCCTTCTAGGAGAACAGCAGCATGTAACACCAACTGCAGCCAGGAGGTGTGTGTCAACACACACCCAGGACAGAAGGTCCCAGTAGAAACTACCCAAAGCTCAGACCCAAGCTGGTCACCACCCAGATCCCTAGAATGTGGTATGACATCCATTTGCAGTTTCTACTCCTGTTGAACTGATATGTTAGGGCCAAAGAGCAGAAGCAGGGACCTCAGAGGAAGGTTGCAACCTCTTGGATCTGGACAACTTCTAGGGACCTAGTCATGTCAGATGCCTCACCTGCCCCATAATGTTGTCAAGCTATCCTGGACCTAACAGAGTGCTAAAGAAATGTGTTTGGATATCTGAAAGGAAGCGAATCAATGTGAGTAGTCTAGAATTTCTGACCTGGGAGGTTGGAGTACCATAATAATCAAGCTGACAAACCATGCCCCCAAGAAAGAAAGAAAGAAAGAAAGAAAGAAAGAAAGAAAGAAAGAAAGAAAGAAAGAAAGAAAGAAAGAAAGGAAGGAAGGAAGAAAGTATAGCACCTGGCGACTTTGCTGGCATCCTCGGTCCTGAGAAGAAAATTCCTTTATAAAAACAGTTCACACCTCTCAGTTACAGCAAAAGCCATGTGAATTCTTCTGTGCATATGCATGTGTACACATGTGATGTGTATTTGTGTGTGCTTGTGTGTGCAGGTGCACATGTTGGAGGTGCTCTTCTCCACAAGTGTCCATACTCTGTTCTTTCTACCCATCTTTCAAGGAAGGGATGACTTTGTAGGATTCTCAAGGGATGCTTGGCTACCAAGTGATGGATTCCAAGGTTGAACAAAAGTACAACTTTCTAAAACCCATATTTGGGATGATCTCTTTCTATGCTGCCACCAGCCAGCTCCAGTGGCCCTATAGATACCAGCAGGAGGCTCATGCTCATGGCTTAAGTGGTGGCTGGCACAGATCTTAAACATGGAGCCTCTCTCAGATGTGACGTCCACTCTCCTGTTTGACTTCTTGGAGTTGTTTGGGAATGACCTCATGAAGCAGTACCTGGTCCAGTTCTGGAAAATCATGCTTCTCATCCCCGAGGACTACTTGCCCAGAATTGAAGCCATCACGAGCTCAGGGTCCTTCATACCTCTCAAGCAGTTCTTGGAGAAATGTCTGCATGGCAGTGAGGTTCCTTCCCCAGAGCCTTTCTGCTGTTTACCGTCTGCCCCTCTTGATGCCCTTCATCCTACTGTGTGGCAGAAGGGGCAGTAGTAAAGCCACTGAGAAAGAGAATTTGGAAGAATCATGTAAGATTGAGAAATTTGTTAGTGTGTTTTTATATATCTGTACCTTGTGAATGAGTCTTTTAGGGCTGGATAGATGGCTCAGTGTTGAGCAATAATGAATCTTCCAGAGTTCTTGAGTTCAATTCCCAGCAAACACAGGGTGGCTCACAACCATCTATAATGGGATCCTATGCACTGTTCTCATGAGTATCTGAAAACAACTGCAGTGTACAATTAGAAATAAAAATAAATAAATCTTTTTTTTAAATGAGGCTTTTGTACTTCACAGCCCTTTGTAGGTCTATTTCAGGTTTGGTAGTTCTACAGGTGTCACAGACAGATACAAACCTGGCCTTTCTAATTTTCACAAGTCACAAGGAAGGGTAAGAAAATAACACTCCTGGGCATATAGCTAGACATAGCTCCAACATGTAATAAGGACACATGCTCCAATATGCTCATGACAACCTTATTTATAATAGCCAGAAGCTGGAATGAAGTCATATGTACCTCAACAGAGGAATGGATACAGAAAATGTGGTACATTTACACAATGGAATACTACTCAGCTATTAAAAACAATGAATTTATGAAATTCATAGGGAAATGGATGAATCTGGAGAATATCATCCTGAGTGAGGTAAATCCATCACAAAATAACACACATGATATGCACTCAATGATAAGTGGATATTAGTCCAGAAGCCCAGAAGCTCCGAATACCCAAGACACAATTCACAAAGCACATGAAACTCAAGACGAAGGAAGACCAAAGTGTGGATACTTCTATCCATCTTAGAAGTGGGGAACAAAACACCGATGGAAGGAGTTACAGAGTTAAGTAGAGACTGAAGAAATGACTATCTAGGGACTGATTCACTGGGGGATCCACCCCATTTACATCACCAATCCCAAACACTGTTGTGGATGCCAACAAGTTCTTGTTGACAGGAACCTCATATAGCTTGAAGGACCCCCAATGAGGGGAAGCCCTCACTCAAGTCTTAGTATGACATGATCACCCAGAAACTCACTGGATACCGTTCTTGTTGCAATCACATGAGGCTTATTGACAGGAACCAGCACACTGGGACCAACTTGTATTCAACCCAGGGGTACAGGAGTTTGACCCCGAGTAGCTGGGATAGTGGGTATTTAAAGGAAAAACCATAGCCCAAGCGGGTAGGGAGTGCGCTATTTGAAAATACCAGTGAAAAATCACAAGGTGGAACTAAAAATCACAAGGGGGAAACTCCCTGATTCTTAAGATTGTTCTCAAGTTTTTAATCCAATTTTTGTGGTCGGCCAGGTCCTGGAACAAGGTTACTGAACCAGCTTGTGTAATTATCTGTTCTGTGGTCAGCCAGTTCTCAGAACAGGCTGCTTCATGGCCCAACTATTTTCCTTTCTTGGCTACAACTTGGTCTAGGGAGGTCAATCTTAAATTTTCTACATTACAAGCTCTCTCCTGAGAGGATCTGCCAGTGCCTTACAAATACAGAGGTGGATGCTCACAGCCATCCATTGGACTGAGAATAGGATCCACAATGAAGGAGCTAGAAAAAGGACCCAAGGAGCTGAAGGGGTTTGCAGTCCCATAGGAGGAACAAGTATGAACAAGCCAGTGTTCCCAGAGCTCCCAGGGATTAAACCACCAACCAAAGAGCACACATAGTGGGATCCTGGCTCCAGCAGCATATGCAGCAAAGGGTGGCCTAGACAGATATCAATGGGAGGAGAGGCACTTTGTCCTATGAAGGTTGTATACCCTATGTGGGGGAATGCCAGGGTCAGGAAGCAGGAGTGAGTGAGTTGGGGGGGAGTAAATGGGGGAGGGCAGTTTTTTTTGGAGGAGACCTCCCCCCCCAAAACAGAATGGGGATAAGAGTTGAAATGTAAATAAAGGCACTTGGGAGGCAGAGGCAGATTTCTGAGTTCCAGGGCAGCCTGGTCTACAAAGTGAGTTCCAGGACAGCTAAGGCTACACAGAGAAACCCTGTCTCGAAAACCCAAAAAAAAAAAAAAGAAAGAAAGAAAGAAAGAAAAAGAAAAAGAAAAAGAAAAAGAAAAAGAAAGACAGAAAAAAAGAAAATAAATGTAAATAAAGAAAATATCCAATAAAAAAGAAAGAAAAGGAAGAAGGGGCACTTAGCTACACCCTATTTCTCTAGTGTCTTTCAGAAAATCTGTGATTAATTTCTCAGCTAATAGCTTGTATAAAGCCAAGGTGTGTCTGTATTCTGCCACATCCTCACTGCTTTCTGGTACTTAGCCCCAGGCACTTTAGCAGAATAGCTGCTGATCCCCACCCACCCACTTTCACTTTCCTGCTTTTTTCACAATAGATTGAAATTGACTAAGTGCTTCCCCTCAGACATCTTGGGGATGTCACTCACTGCTTGAAATTCGTCAGACCAGAGAGTGGGGTCCCTTAAGTCAAGCTCCCAGAGGACAGTCCTTTTATGAGCTTTTTTTTTTCTCTCAAAACCAGTACCACCTGGGTTACTCTAACACATTACAAAGTCCAGCTGCAGCAACGGGTACACACAAGCTTACCTATCTTTGGAACACAGGTTCCTTGTGTTCTCAGAAAACATTTCCCCGAAGATTTCACCTTAGCAATGCTGGACTTCATAATCACCACTAATTTCCTAACTCTACCACCAATTGTCTCAAGTCTCCTATTCTTGGCTATAGAGCCAGAGTCACATGGCCAAAGCTGACAAGTTCTGCTGCTTGCAGGGGCTAGAACATGGTCCCTTTGATCTCTTACAACATCACCAGCTTCCTCTTTTCCAACTCCTTCACTGCCTAAGCTTGACTGTCCTGGATCTTAGACTGCAGACTGACCTTGACTCAGAGATCTGGATGCTTGTCTCCTGGGATTAAAGGTGTGTACAAACATGCCTGGATTTAAGCTTTTCTTCACCTAAAACTTGCTCTATCTCTGGCTGACCTTGACCTCAGAGATCTGCTTGGCTTTATCTCCTGGGATTAAAGCAATGCACCACCATACTGGATCTAAATTTCATTGTGTCACATCTTGCCACAAGGTCACAACACCCTTAATTCAATTTAATATCCTTGAACTAAATATTCAGCTCAGTTTCACTTCCTGGTGGCTCCCTCACCCCCGTTTAATACTATATATTTTATACTTTTCCTTTCTAAGCTAGTTATGCATATTTCAAATGTTCTTCATGAGATGTAAGCAGAGAAAAAAGTCTATGAAGAGCATTTCTGAGACCTACTTTGTCAATGCAATTAATCTGAGTTTCTGAGTCTCAGTATCATTCTGGCTTTTCAAACTAGGATAAAGAGTAGCATTACTGTTCACCAAAATGCTACAAAAAAAAAAAAAAAAACAGTCTCTAAGCCACATACTAAAGTTCTCCTCCACTGAAATCTCTTAGGCCAGGACTGCACATTTCAGATCAATCTCAGTAACAGAGTCTTCTATATTCCTACTAGGATAGCCCAGTAAGCCCCACTTGAAGCATTCTACTGCTTTCCAAATCCAAAGTCCTCAAATCTACATTCTCCCAAAGAGAAGCATTTTCAGACCTTTCACAGCTGTACCCCATTCCCTGGTACCAACTTCTGACTTGGCTGGGGTTTGACTGCCATGAGCAAACACCATAATCAAGGCAACTTCTATAAGGATAACACTTCATTGGGACTGGCTTCAATATTCAGAGGTTCAGTGCATTATTTTAAGGCAGGAACATAGTAGCATCCAGGCAGCAAAGTGCAGGAGGAGCTGACAGTTTTATATCTTCATCTGAAAGCTGCTAGCAGAATACTGACTTCCAGGCAGCTAGAATGAGGGTCTTAAAAAGTCCATGACCAAGGTGACACATCTACTCTAACAAGGCCAGAATTCCGAATACTATAACACCCTGGGCCAAGCATATTCAGAACACAAAAGTTGCTGTTGGCTGCATCTTTGTAGGCAGCATCTTTGCAGGCAGAGAATTTTTGTGGATCTTTGTGGCCCCACTAGCCAACACCTACAACTTCCTCTAGCACATGTGGTGTTTGTTGTTCTGGGTGTCCTGTGTTGGTCAAACCTGCTTTTCCAAGAACCAATGCTACTGAACTGATAAAAGCTCACTGAAGCTATGCTGTTGGGGTTTGTTTATAATACATCCACCAGTTTTACAGAAATGAATTTCATTGAATTCAAGTCTTCTTGCCTGTGCAGTGAATACTGCACGGAGTGAGCAACCTCCTCCTCAGCCGTGTCAGCTCACTGCAACTTCCTTACAACTTTGAGTTTCTAGGGTTTAAAACTGAGACAGAGAGAAGTTAGGTCTTCTGAAAGTTTGGTTTGTTCTTTCTATGTTTTGTAAGTTGCTGGGGAGGAGGGGCTGAAACTCAGGTGACTTGCTAAGTTCTAGAGGCAGATGAACTAGGGCACTCATGAAAATCTAGCACAAGGGTGCCAAACCCACATCCCACATAATTAAAGGAAAGCATTGCTTGCAGTAAGTCATTTAAAAATAATATTTTGGGCGGTCTAAGAGACCGGTTAAGAGCAATAATTCCCACCACCGACATGATAGCAGACAAGCATGTGCTACTCCAGTACCGAGGGGGTCGAGTGCCCTCTTTTAGCCTCTTGGTCACCAAGCATGCATGTGGTTACAAATGGACATACACACAAAACGCCTTTATATATATATATATATATATATATATATATATATATATATAAAATTATAAAATAGGATTTGTTACTTATAGTGTATGAGTGTGTGGGTGTTTTTTTTTGTGTGTGTTTGTCAAAGTACCTCACACCTGTGTGAAGGTCAGAGAACAACCTGAGAGATTCTGTTTTCACCATCTATCTGAGAATATTCCAGTAGTCAAGCATGGCAGCAAGAACCTTTCCCCACTGTGACAGCAAATCAGCTTTACAGATCTACTCTGTTAATTGTGTTGTAAGTAAAATTGCTGATCTCTATATAACCATAGTCCTATGAGGACAATAAGGGATCGTCATGATACAAGCATCCCATATGATATTCCTTTGTGGAAAATGAGCCTTGACTGTAAGAAAACATAGTCATCTCACACCAAGCACCGTTTTTTTTTTTTTTTTTTTTTTTGTTGTTGTTTTTTTTTTTTTGTTTTTGGTTTTCTGTGACAGGGTTTCTCTGTATAGCCCTGTTTGTCCTAGAACTCACTTTGTAGACCAGGCTGGCCTCGAACTCATAAATCTGCCTGCCTCTGCCTCCTGAGTGCTGGGATTAAAGACGAGTACAATCAGACCCGGCTCCTTTTTTTTAGAGATTAATTAATTCATTTATTTTATGTATATGAGTACACTGTAGTTGTACTGATCATTTTGAGCCATCATGTGGTTGCTGGGATTTTAATTCAGGACCTCTGCTCGCTCTGATCAGATTTGGTTATTGCTACAACTAATTACACTGTAACAGTCTTCAGATTCGCCACAAGGAATAATCAGAGGTATTTTTGGATGGCTGTGAGCATCCATGTGGTTTTGGGGATTTGAACTCAGGACCTTCCAAGGGCACTCAGTGCTAACAACCACTGGGCCAACCCTCCAGCATCACCCCTTTATTTCAACCCTACATCCCAGGTTTTGGTCTATGTGTTTCTGATTTCCCACATTCATTATTTTAAATTTGTCCTCAGTAGCCTGTTTTGTTTCTCATTACCATAGAAAACCAGTAGTGAGTAAGAATTTTCCAGGCTGGCCTCGAACTCAGAAATCCACCTGCCTCTGACTCCCAAGTGCTGGGATTAAAGGCATGGGCTACCAAGCCCAGTTAAGAAGTGTCCTTTTGTTTCTTTGCTTGTTTGGTGTGGTGATTGAATTATGCTTGGATCAAGGTGTGGTACTATTGGGAGGTGTGGCCTTGTTGGATTAGAGTTGCATCACTGTAGAGGCGGGTCTTTGGGGAAATGTATATATACTCAAGCTCTGCCCAGGCTGAGACACAGTAGTCTCATCTTGCTGCCTTCATCTTGGAAGACAAAGGAAGAGGACATCCCACCTAGGCCAATCTGTTCTGTAGAAAGAGTTCCAGGACAGCCTCGCGTACACAGAAAAACCCTATCCCAGAAAGAAAGAATCATCATTCTATCGGCTCTTAGTCTTCCTTCAAAGAAGATGGTACTCACCAGGTAGGTCATGGATTTGGGTTCTGGTTATGGAAAGTTCTGGGAGAACATATATTTTCCATTTTTCTTTGAGGATTGATTAAGCTAGGGAGCAGAGGTAACCTGGCCACAACCATGTCTAAAACCTCTTATTGGGCTTCATTGTTAATTACACTGCTCAGAAACTGGGGTCTTTCATGAGTTGCCTTCCCTACCAGCTTACCTCCTTCCTTCCTTCCTTCCTTCCTTCCTTCCTTCCTTCCTTCCTTCCTTTCTTCCTTCTCTGCAAGAAAGCATGTCCCTCTTGTTTTTGGATTTCACTATCTGCTTGACATCCCTTGGTAGGTTGTAACCTGGATTTGTAAACCAGATAAGCCCCCCCTCCTGGAAATTTTGTTTTGCTGGAGTATTTTAGCAGCAGCCACAGAAATGAAACTGGAACCAACAGATGATGTTTACTAGTGTGGTCCTAGTGTTGGTTCAGAAAAGAAAGAGTGAGTTACGCTAAGTGTTAGAGGTAGCTAATATTGGAGTCTTCTTCAGGCACTGTGATATAGGTTAATAGGACTATAAGGGGGAAGGTAGAATTTGAAATGGTTGCACACAGGAAAATACCAGGGCTGCAGTGTCTATCTTGTGCTCACCATAGCAATGGCCAAAAGTAAAGTCTCAAAAAGGCTGGGCTTGGAGAACACAAAGCTTCAGTTAGCTTTCATTTGTATGCTTTTGATTTTTTTTTTGTTTTGTTTTTGGTTTTTTTTTTAATTAATTATATGTAAGTACACTGTAGCTGTCTTCAGACGAACCTGAAGAGGGCATCAGATCTCATTACGGGTGGTTGTGAGCCACCATGTGGTTGCTGGGATTTGAACTTCAGACCTTCGGAAGAGCAGTCGGGTGCTCTTACCCACTGAGCCATCTCACCAGCCTTGTATGCTTTTGAATGTCATTTGTTAAAAACTAGCAAATAGGAACTGGAGAAATAGCTCAGTTGTTCAGAGCATTGGCAGTTCTTGCAGAGGACCTGGTTTGGTTCCAGACACTATCTCTAGTAACTGCTCCCAAAGAAAATGTTGGTTTTCTACAAGGGGGTCTCACTATGTAGAGAACCACTCTTAAGGGAAAGCCCCATACCCAGAAGGAGATGGCCAACAGAAAATGAACTCAATAGTGTTTCTGGGGATATTGTTGTTGTTGTTAATTTGTTTTGTACTATTCTGGCTGGTTGGCTTGTTACTAAGCCTTTGTCACATCTTAAGGAGATGGAGATTAACTTTCTGGTTGGCCTTTGCTTTTCTGTTTTCACTGGATGCACCAGGACTTCATTTAGTTGTCATATGTGCCTGTGTCAACTGCTTTCATGTGTTATTTTGTATTCCAAAGTCGATCTAAGTAACACCTGTGACTATTTTCAATTTTTTTCATTCTTCTCTACTGAAAAAAAATTTTAAGAGTAATTCATATCTATGACCATACTGTACCTGTCTTAGACACAAGATCAAAAGAGGGTGTTGATACCCATTACAGATGGTTGTGAACCACTCTTTGGTTTTTGGGAAGAGAATGCACGACCTCTGAAAGAATAGTCAGTGCTTTCAAGCACTGAGCAATCTTTCTAGTCCTGAAATTGTTTTTATTATGCTCCAAGAATGTCCATTTAAAGTGCAGTGGAACATATTTTGAGTGTTCTTGTGATATACTAGAGGCCCGAACACCAATGAACTTGTAATTTTGGGTACTCTAAAAGTGTTTTAAAATGTATTAAAATGTTATCTGAATCTACTAAGTGTTCTATGAAGTCTCAGACTGCTTTTTTTATATAGAACCACGTTCCTCAGAATGATAGTTTCAATTTTTTTATTAAGCTATACAAGTCAGCCACCTAGGAGGAACAGAAATATGAACTAACCAGTAACCCCAGAGCTCCCTGGGACTAAATTACAAATTAAAGAAAACACATGGAAGGACTCGTGGCTCTAGCTGCATGTGTAGTAGAGGATATTCTAGTCAGTCATCAATTGGAGGAGAGGCCCTTGGTCCTGTGAAGGTTCTATGCTCCAGTATAGGGGAATGCATTGGCCACTAAGCAGGAGTGGGTTGCTTAGGGAGCAGCAGGAAGGTAGAGAATAGGAGGTTTTTTGAGGGGAAACTAGGAAAGGGGATAACATTTGAAATGTAAATAAAGAGAATATCTAATTTTTAAAAAGCTATACAATTCAATGTTGGGTGAAGAAATTTGATAAAAAATTATTTCTGAAATAGATTTCCAAAGAAAACTTATTTAATTTTTTTAAGGTCAATGCATTAACTGCAAAGGTAATGGAGTCCTGCTGTATTTTGTCACTACTGGGGAGACTACAACTTCCTGAGCACCAGGCCAGAAGCTGAAGTACTATTTTGTAACTATCAGAAGCCAAGACTCTGGAACATATTGTGGCTTGTGGACCTTCTATACTTATATCAGTTGCTGTCAGATCTACCACTGTTAAATACTTCCTGGCACCCATCCTAAGACTGTAGTAGCTCTTGGAACTGAGTCACAGCTACTGTCAGCCACTGTCTGCCAGGAGTCCCTCACCCGACTCCTGTGGTTGCCTTTTCCATCATGCCAAAGAATAAAGGCAAAGGAGGCAAAAACAGGCGCAGAGGTAAAAATGAAAATGAATCAGAGAAAAGAGAGTTGGTGTTTAAAGAATATGGGCAAGAGTATGCTCAGGTGACCAAAATGCTGGGATGTGGACGGTTGGAAGCAATGTGTTTTGATGGTGTAAGGAGGCTGTGCCACATAAGAGGGAAGTTGAGAAAAAAGGTTTGGATAAATACCTCAGACATTATATTGATTGGTCTAAGAGACTATCAAGATAACAAAGCTGATGTAATCTTAAAGTACAATCCAGATGAAGCAAGAAGTCTGAAGGCCTATGGAGAACTTCCAGAACATGCCAAAATCAATGAAATGGACACATTTGGTCCTGGGGATGATGATGAAATCGTGTTTGATGATATTGGAGATGAAGATGAAGACATTGATGACATCTAACCTGACCTAAGCATGCTACCTTCCAAGTTGTCTGAAGATAGCTCAACACAATTGGCATCTTGACATTCAGCTGTTAAATAAAACTTCATTTGGCATACGTGTGTCTTGTTAATGCAAACTGATATATTTTATGTTTTGAAGTATTCTATATCTTTGAAAACCTAAGATGTTGAGTTATCTATCTTAAGTGACAAGTTAACACTTTGTGCTTATGGGTATAATTGAACTTAGGGCAGAGCAGTGTGCACTGTTAAGGGACTTCCATTCCATTTGTGACCTTTCATTTCTGGCCCTTGTTGTATACCCTCACTTGATCCTTTAACTTGTTTCCACCCATAAGTTGTTGCATTTTACAGTGCAGTTTTAAAGTTAGATGGGTAACAATTTTGAGTTTTAAGTATTAGGCATTGCAGAAATTAAATGCTTAGAGGAGATGATCATTTTCTTGTGTTTAAAGATATAATAGTTGATAATGTTTAGATAGAATCTTGTAAGGCATACTCAAAAAAAGAACGAAAATAAAAAAGAGAAGTAAATCTCTTCTGATTCTTGCATAGAGAAATTTTCAAAGCAGGTAGTTGTTAAGAGCACATAGAGTAGTGTTTACTTTCTAAACTAGGTCCTTGCGTTAAGCCATTTTTAAGAAGTTAGCTTCTGTACTGAGGCTTTGGAAAATGAATTATTGTGTATTGAGTAAAGTTAATTACATAACTGTAAAAGCTTAGTTTTCCTTAACCTAAGCTTAGGTTAATGGAAAAGGAGCCACAGCTTAATGAAAATGATGTTACTGTTTTCTGAATGGAGGAGTCCAGAAACAGAGACACATTAAAACCATGTTGGTATATATACATTTTTCTTTTTAATATGTTCATTATATCTCTGGTGTATAATGAAAATAAATGATTACATGATTTCTGAAAAAGAAAAAGATCAATGCAGTTTGATGATCTCTGCTTGCAAACCAGGAAGGGACTCCCCAACACAAGCCTGCAGTACTATGACCACCAGTGTCTGCTGTGCTACCAGGATGTTTTGGAAGAATGCAGGTCTCTTACCAAACCATCTTCTTACTCTGGATGGGTTGTAGATCACATCCTCCCCAATACCGCATGGCACTCACAAGTTATAACTCACTGCCTTATGTCAGTCCCTTGTCAGGTTTCATAGTATTCATATAGGTGTCACAGACAGATACAGAACTGGCCTTTCTAATTTTCACAAATGACAAGGACTGGTAAGAAAGGGCACTTAGCACTTAGCTGTACCCTTTGTCTCTTCCTATAGATTTCAACAATTTAAGCTATTTTCAAATTACCATCTCCAATTCACATGTGCAACTGGTGGACTAAGTCCCACATTCTCAGGGATCCCATGTGTGAACAATGAATAATTATCAGTAAGTGTACGCCCATTTTCTCTGGTACAATTAGTTTGTAGTCAGCTGTCCTCAATCATCCCTTATTACTCTAAGACATGGGCAGGTTTTTGGCCCAGATCACATTTTCTTTTTTTTTTTTCCTTTCTTTTTTTAAAAATTAGGTACTTTCTTCATTCACATCTCTGCTGCAGACCCTCTGGGTCCCCGTGTCTGCGTGGAACGGGTCTCTCAAGCAGGTGGGCAAAGTGTAGGATCAAATTGACAAACAGACACACACAGGAGAGGTTGTGTAGAATCTGAATGTCATCTCAGGTCGAGCCTCGGACTTTTTATAATACAGAATTCCAGGGGCTATATGTCACACCAGACAAAGTACACTGAAATTTACCAGATACAAGAGAATGACTACGAAAGGAATTTGCAAGAACTAGATAAATGTTTACAATAGAGATTATTATCCCTGCCTAGGATCAGTGTAGTGCCAGGCAAGAATTTCACACTTTAGTGTTAAAAGCACCAGCGGGTAATTACTCTTGGCAGGTCTCAAGAATAATGTAGTGTCACGGACCCCTAAATTCCTAGGCCTTGCTAAATCTTATCTAGTCTGGAGAATCCCCATTTGTCAGGAGAGTATATCAGCTTGCTATAGGTATGGAATGTAGCCTGTACTAAAGATTTCAATCTCAGTGAGATTCCCAGGCTCTTTCTGCTGACCTGTTGAGCTAATAGCTCTGTCTATTGTACTGCTTAATTAGTTACTGAATAGGTTAAACTACTTTGCTGTAATCTGCGATCTTGGAACACTGGGAGAGGCTTTAGCTATGTCAGAATTCAATCTTAAAAGGCACTTATAATAGGGTAATGCTTAATAGAGGGCACGTGGATCCATACACTAGACTAACGTGGGAGTGGAAAATTAATTTATGGTTTAGAGGGAACACCAGACTCCAGGAGGGAATTTCTGTGAAACTCTTTTCCTCGTGGGCAGCAGCTTCCAAGCTTCCGCTTGTCAAACTGACCCAACTGGAGAGCGTGGCTTTCGCCAGACTCCAGGAGGGAGCTTCCGTGAAACTCTTTTCCTCATGAGATAGCTTCCAAGCTTTCGACTGTCAAGCTGACTCCACCAGAGTCTCTCCGGGTCCTTTCAGCAAAATTCCGCTAGTGTATGCAATGGTGTCAGCATTTGGTGGCTGATTATCAATGGGCATTTTGCTCCCAATTCTAAGAAGGGCAAAGCATCCACACCCTGGTCTTCTTTCCTCCTGAGTCTCAGGTGATTTGCAAATTGTATCCTATATCACGGGTATTCTAATTTTCTGGGCTACTATCCACTTATCAGTGAGTACATATTGTGTGAGTTCCTTTGTGATTGGGTTACCTCACTCAGAATGATGCCCTCCAGGTCCATTCATTTGGCTAGGAATTTCATAAATTCATTCTTTTTAATAGCTGAGTAGTACTCCATTGTGTAAATGTACCACATTTTCTGTATCCATTCCTCTGTTGAGGGGCATCTGGGTTCTTTCCAGCTTCTGGCTATTATAAATAAGGCTGCTATGAACATAGTGGAGCATGTGTCCTTCTTACCGGTTGGAATATCTTCTGGATATATGCCCAGGAGAGGTATTGAGGGATCCTCCCGTAGTACTATGTCCAATTTTCTGAGGAACCACCAGACTGATTTCCAGAGTGGTTGTACAAGCTTGCAATCCCACCAACAATGGAGGAGTGTTCCTCTTTCTCCACAACCTCACCAGCATCTGCTATCACCTGAATTTTTGATCTTGGCCATTCTGACTGGTGTGATGTGGAATCTCAGGTTTGTTTTGATTTGTACATTTTCTGTCTATCTGAGAGGGTGAGATCTTCTAAGTCTAGGGTAATCAAGGATATGGGGACCAAGTTTCTAGGGTCACACACTCAGTTATCTTGTTGCCTTCTGAGTTGGGAGTTTCTTTCTTTCTTCTGTTATTAGAAGGCCTCTCTATATACAAATAGTCCCATAGATATGAGCAGTAGCAAAGGCACTTCAGTTATCTGTATCTCTTGTCTTTTCTCAGCTCTAATGCCTTGGTCAGAGCTGCCAGTTCAGCTTTCTGGGCTAATATTCCTGTCAAGAGTGACTCTGCCCATATGATCTTGGTGTTTGAAATAGCCTCTGCCCCAGCATACCTCTGTCCACCCTGAATTGAGGCTGTTGTCATTGGTGAACCATGTTACCCCTGATTCCATCAGAGCAGTCAAACAGGGACCCATTAATCAAGCTCAGGGTCAGATAGGAGGGCAGCTGAAAAATCATCCTGAGGGTATTTAAGAAGAGAGGCTAATAATGAGTCATTCTGGCATTGTCTTTAACCAGAAGTCCATTGCTGCACTGATGTGTAAACAGGGTGGGGGCCAGCTTCTGCTACTTGGTGACACATTGGCCATTGACTAATGCCAGGGCCCAGAGTCCAAGTATGCATGCCATGGGTCTAGGGAGGTCACCCATAGTTGACAGAGTAAGGCTTTCTTAGTGGAGGATCAACAGTCTGAATTATTTATTGGATATTTCATTTATTTACATTTCAAATATTATCTCTTTTCTCAGCTTCCCCTCACCACACCTCTTATCACATGACCCCTTACCCTGTTTCTATGAGGGTGCCCCCCCCAACCAAACAACCACTCCTGCCTCACAACCCTTTCATTCCCCTACACTAGGCCATCAAGCCTTCACAGGACCAAGGGCCTCCCTACCATTGATGCCAGATAAGGCCCCTTCAGCTCCTTCAGTCCTTCCCCTAACTCCTCCATTATGATCCCTCTGCTCAGTCTGATAGTTGCCTGCATGCATCTGCACTGGTATTAGTCAGGCTCTAGCAGAGCTTCACAGGAGACAGCTCTATCAGCCTCTTGTCAGCAAGCACTTCTTTGCATCAGCAATAGTGTCTCGGATTTGGTGTCTGCATGTGGCATGGGTCCCTAGGTGGAGCAGTCTTTGGATGGCCTTTCCTTCAGTCTCTGCTCCACTCTTTGTCCCTGTATTTCCTTTACACAACAGTAATTCTGGGTTAAAATTTTGGATATGGGTGGTGGCACCATCCCTCAATTGAGGGTCCATGCCTAAACTCTAGATATGGTCTCTATAGGTTCTCTCTCCCCCTTTTTGGGTATTTTAGCTAATGTCATTCCCATGGGTTTCTGGGAGACTACTGCTTTCCTGGTATCTGGGACTTTCTGTTGGCTACTCCCAGTTCTCCTTCCCTCATTTCTACACACCTCACTTCAATTTCCAGACCCTGTGTACATCTCATTTGTCTCCTCCCATACCTGATCCTGCCCCCCCTTTTCTCTCTTGCCCTTCTTTCTTCCTCCAGGGTCACTGCTACCCTCTACCTCCCATGACTGTTTTGTTTCCCATTCTAAATAGGACTGAAGCATGCACTCTTCTTGATACTCATCCAAATTTTATTTTAGGGCTCAAAGAGGCCTTGTGCTTTTATTTTGATCCAGTTGCCACTGGGAAATAAATTATCAACTGATGAAGAGACATTATCTTCAGGTTTTAGCAATACAGAATGTTGAACTGTATCAATTACCAACAAAAAAAACTGGTTGATTTCCCTTTTACTTTCAGAGTTATACAAGGATTACAGAGGGAGCATTTTTATCTTTAAGCCCCTCCCCCGCTTATCTGTTTCTTCTCAAAGTGTCTGTTTTAGCCTTCTCTTAGAGTCTTTTGGTTTGTCTATGACTGCCAACAGGATCTTTGCGTGTTCTCAATTCTGTTGCTTTTGTCCTTTTATCTGCTTCTCTTGTATAGTCTGTTCTATTAAATACTCTCTCTGCCACTATCACTAAGTCCCTCAGACTCTTTTTTCTAAACCTCTCAACTGTCTGTAGATTTTTCTTAATATCTGGTGCTGTCTGGATAATGAAAGCTAGAGTGACTGCTGGTGATTCGGGGTCCATGGGGCTGTGTTGTTGAAATGTCTCTATAGCCCTCTCTAAAAAAAAAAAAAACAAAAAACAAAAAAAACGTAGGGCATTTATTTTCTCGCTGCCTAATGTCATATACTCTGTCCAAATATGTGGTCTGTCTTGTGGCTGCCTTGAGATCTGCCAGCAGAGCCCAATGGTAGACCAAGTGTCTCCTCTTTCCATCAACAGGGTTAAAATGCCAGTCTGGGTGAGTCAGAGGAAATCGAGCATGTGGTGGTGGTGGTGGTGGTGCTGGTGGGGCGCTATATGTTTAAGCGAACCTGGCGAATGTGGTAGACATAGCCTTTTAATAAGTCTGACAAACTCAAAGTTACATCATCAAAGTCATCTCATCAAATTCACCTCATCAAAGTCACATCATCAGAGTCATCTGCCAAAGTCATCTCCTCAAAGTTATCTTGTCAAAGTCATCTCACAATGAGGAACACAAAAATACAAATAAAACCTTCCCTGTCTGTGGAATAGCAACAAGAACAATCAGAAAATGTTGCTCATGAAATAGACCTCTCGATGACACCCAAAACACAAGTCCAACCATTTCTCTCTATCAGGTAGAAATGAGAAACAGCCAAAAGTGGTGAACAAACAAAAGAAAAGAACCAGATTGGTGCGCATCTCTCTGCTCCCATGAAAACAAGTTCAACCCAGACCAAGACTCAGGACCTGTCCTCTATCAGCAGTAGCCACAGCTCACAGATACGTCTATCTCTAACTGCAACTGGCCACAGGTACAAAATCAAGGATTGTTTCTAGATGCATGGACCTTTTAGTTCCCTGAGTCACGCCCACCCAAACTGGGACTAATGATGTCTCCTGGCTCCACCATTACCAAGACTCCCAGACATGTCTGTCTTAACCTAAAATCAACCACAGAACAAATTCAAGGCCTTGTTCCAAGAAAGATGTGGCAACATTTAGAATTAGTGAACAGAAAAAGGCATAACCAGAAACAAAAACTAACCAAAACCATTAAAAGATATAGCCTGAAGTAACAAGAACAAACCAGAAGGTGGTGCTCACAGAATACAGATGTGGTGCCACTCAGAATCTTTGAACAGAGACAACCTGCAACCACAACAAAACCATTAAAAGATATTGCCTGAACTAACACGAATCAACCAGAAGGTGGTGCTCATAGAAGATGGATGTAGTACCACTCAAACATGGAAAAAAAAAAAAAAATGATGCAGCATGCAGTAAATAAGAACAACCAGAAGGTGGTGCTCCACATGAGACAACCTGCAGTACTAATGTTTACTCAGACCTGGGAAAAGTACTATAGCAACATAAGTCATTTCTCTTTACACAACTTTTGTTCTGCTAAGTAGATCTCATAGAAAGTTTCTAACACTCAGACAAATTTGACACCACACAAATCACTGCACAAGTACTCACCTGTTCAGATCGCATACAAAACTTCTGGCACTCAGACAAATTCCTCAGCATGGCTTCAAACCTAGAATTACCACGGCAACACAAGTCACCAGGTTCCACAAAAATAAATCATCTCAACACAGCTGGAAGAGTTCCACATTTATCTTTACACAAGCTTGCTTCTGTTCTGCTCTGCAGATCTCACAGAAAGAGATATTCAGGGGTCAGATAGGCAAGAAGGAGGAAGTTTTACACAATGTTACAAACATAAAAACACAAATACCTAGACTAGTTTTGCCACCTTCAAGACCTTCCAGATAAGTAGTCCTGTGTGTCATGTGCAACTTCCCAGCCAATATAACAAAATATAATGCCATAGATTGTTAATGGCCCAAAAACACTTTAAGGACCTGATCTGATGCAACTAACAGCAGGGTCTTTATTCTATTTGAGCTAGCTCACCCACACCCCAATAACACAACTGTCACACAGAATGATTTGTTGGAGGTGAGGGGAGAATCAAATGTCTGTCTGGGCAAGGCTTTGTAGTAAACAGCAAGCTGAGGGTACATGTTCAAGAATCTTATTACAAAGACACTGTGGCCTTCAACATAATTGGCTGGTGCTGGCAATCATATCATAAACTTAATTTCTGCATCACTCTGCATTAGTGGTTGTTAAGCTGGGGGTGGGCTTATAAACTGGGGGTGGAGGATTGTTGTAGGATTAACCTGGAGATGCTGGTCATTTGGGTGTAACCTGAAGAAACTGGTCTGGTTGGGGATTAGCCTAGAGAGTGAAGCTAGGTTCAGGTTTTGTTGTGGAGTATACTGGCTAGTTTTGTGTCAACTTGACACAGCTGGAGTTATCACAGAGAAAGGAGCTTCAGTTGAGGAAATGCCTACATGAGATCCTGCTGTAAGTCATTTTCTCAATTAGTGATCAAGGGGGAAAGGCCCCTCGTGGGTGGGGCCATCCCTGGACTGGGAGTCTTGGGTTTTATAAGAAAGCAAGCTGAGCAAGCCAAGGGACACAAACCAGTAAAGAACATCCCTCCATGGCTTCTGCATCAGCTTCTGCTCCCTGATCTGCTTGAGTTCCAGTCCCGACTTCCTTGGTAATGAACAGCAATATGGAAGTGTAAGCTGAATAAACCCTTTTCTCCCCAACTTGCTTCTTGTTCATGATGTTTGTGCAGGAATAGAAACTCTGACTAAGACAGGGAGCAACTTGGAAACTAATGCTAGGTAACACCCTGTTTGTTTACCTGACTTCAAACTTAAGTCAGGTTCTTTAAAATGGAGTCTGAACTTAAAAGATTTGGTATCTCTAAATCTTCTGGGATGTATTTTCTGAGTGCACAAAGAAGCTGTGTTCCAGAGATAGGCAATGTTTTACCTTGTAATGCAGCTGTACTTGGTAATGAGCAAGAGTCACCCAGGTGATACTGGTTTTGAGATCATGAAGAGCAGCTGAGCCTTGGGACTGTGTGAGATCAGGGAAGGACATTGGTGAAAGTGCATCCTGAGTTACTGTTGATGTCTCAGGACTTATGGGGTCATGCAAAGGATTTGAGACTTGGCACCTTGAGTACAGCCTGTGAGAGACTATTTGTGAAGCCTTGTTGCTGCTGAAGACCCCAGTGTATTGGAGATGCCATTACTATGGGATGATCACCATTAACAGCAGCAGTGATGGACTGAATCAACCTGAGCTTAGGATGCTATAACAGGCAGAGGTGGTGAAGTGATGCCAGGCCTTTCGAGTTGCCCAGAAGATCATGTGTGGTTCTCAGTCATTGAAACAAGGTATAACATCGATATTGCATTGGAGACCCTAAGATGTTCATGATGCCAGAGCCATCGGGTATCTGCTTAGGAAAACTGCTAACAGGGTGTAGAACCAGCCCAGGGGAAAGAAGTTTGATGCAGTCTGTAAAGCCAATACAGGAGTAGATCTGAGCACAGCTTTGACATTAGACATGGAGATGCAGAGTTTTGAGTTTGCCAGGCTGACTTCCTGTCTTGCATTGAGGATTACAGTTATGTGATTGGATGAAACTGAGAAGAGACCTTGAACTTTGGATTTTTAATATTGTTAAGACTGCTATAGGCTATGTGGGCTTAAGAAGTTAGAGTAAATGTACTACTTTTTTTTCCATTTTTTATTAGGTATTTAGCTCATTTACATTTCCAATGCTATACCAAAAGTCCCCCATACCCACCCACCCCCACTCCCCTACCCACCCACTCCCCCTTTTTGGGCCTGGCGTTCCCCTGTACTGGGGCATATAAAGTTTGCAAGTCCAATGGGCCTCTCTTTGCAGTGATGGCCGACTAGGCCATCTTTTGATACATAGGCAACTAGAGACAAGAGTTCTGGGGTACTGCTTAGTTCATATTGTTGTTCCACCTATAGGGTTGCAGTTCCCTTTAGTTCCTTGGGTGCTTTCTCTAGCTCCTCCATTGGGGGCCCTGTGGTCCATTCAATAGCTGACTGTGAGCATCCACTTCTGTGTTTGCTAGGCCCTGGCATAGTCTCACAAGAGACAGCTATATCTGGGTCCTTCAGCAAAATCTTGCTAGTGTATGCAATGGTGTCAGCGTTTGGAAGCTGATCATGGGATGGATCTCTGGATATGGCAATCACTAGATGGTCCATCCTTTCGTCACACTTCAAAATTTTGTCTCTGTAACTCCTTCCATGGGTGTTTTGTTTCCTATTCTAAGAAGGGACAAAGTGGCCACTCTTTGGTCTTCGTTCTCTTGAGTTTAATGTGTTTAGCAAATTGTCTCTTATATCTTGGTTATCCTAAGTTTCTGGGCTACTATCCACTTATCAGTGAGTACATATTGTGAAAGTTCCTTTGTGATTGGGTTACCTCACTCAGGATGATGCCCTCCAGGTCCATTCATTTGGCTAGGAATTTCATAAATTCATTCTTTTTAATAGCTGAGTAGTAATCCATTGTGTAAATGTACCACATTTTCTGTATCCATTCCTCTGTTGAGGGGCATCTGGGTTCTTTCCAGCTTCTGGCTATTATAAATAAGGCTGCTATGAACATAGTGGAGCATGTGTCCTTCTTACCGGTTGGAATATCTTCTGGATATATACCCAGGAGAGGTATTGAGGGATCCTCCCGTAGTACTATGTCCAATTTTCTGAGGAACCACCAGACTGATTTCCAGAGTGGTTGTACAATCTTGCAATCCCACCAACAATGGAGGAGTGTTCCTCTTTCTCCACATTCTTGCCAGCATCTGCTTTCACCTGAATTTTTCATCTTAGCCATTCTGACTGGTGTGAGGTGGAATCTCAGGGTTGTTTTGATTTGCATTTCCCTGATGATTAAGGATGTTGAACATTTTTTCAGGTGCTTCTCTGCCATTCGGTATTCCTCGAGTGAGAAATCTTTGTTCAGTTCTGAGCTCAATTTTTTAATGGGGTTATTTGAATTTATGGAGTCTACCTTCCTGAGTTCTTTATATATATTGGATATTAGTCCCCTGTCCGATTTGGGATACGTAAAGATCCTTTCCCAATCTCTCGGTGGTCTTTTTGTCTTATTGACGGCGTCTTTTGCTTTGCAGAAGCTTTGCAATTTTATGAGGTCCCATTTATTAATTCTCGATCTTACAGCACAAGCCATTGCTGTTGTATTCAGGAATTTTCCCCCTGTACCCACATCTTCGAGGCTTTTCTCTACTTTCTCCTCTATAAGTTTCAGTGTCTCTGGTTTTATGTGGAGTTCCTTAATCCACTTAGATTTGACCTTAGTACAAGGAAATAATAATGGATCAATTCGCAATCTTCTACATGATAACAGCCAGTTGTGCCAGCACCATTTGTTGAAAATGCTGTCTTTTTTCCACTGTATGGTTTTAGCTCCCTTGTGAAAGATCAAGTGACCATAGGTATGTGGGTTCATCTCTGGGTCTTCAATTCTGTTCCATTGGTCTACTTGTCTGTCACTATACCAGTACCATGCAGTTTTTATCACAATTGCTCTGTAGTACATCTTTAGGTCGGGCATGGTGATTCCACCAGAGGTTCTTTTATCCTTGAGAAGAGTTTTTGCTATCCTAGGTTTTTTGTTATTCCAGATGAATCTGCCGATTGCCCTTTCTAATTCATTGAAGAATTGAGTTGGAATTTTGATGGGGATTGCATTGAATTTGTAGATTGCTTTTGGCAAGATAGCTATTTTTACTATATTGATCCTGCCGATTCATGAGCATTGGAGATCTTTCTATCTTCTGAGATCTTCTTTAATTTCTTTCTTCAGAGACTTGAAGTTCTTGTCATACAGACCTTTCACTTCCTTAGTTAGAGTCACGCCTAGGTATTTTATATTATTTGTGGCTATTGAGAAGGGTGTTGTTTCCCTAATTTCTTTCTCAGCCTGTTTGTCCTTTGTGTAGAGAAAGGCCATTGACTTGTTTGAGTTAATTTTATATCCAGCTACTTCACTGAAGCTGTTTATCAGGCTTAGGAGTTCTCTGGTGGAATTTTTAGGGTCAGGTATATATACTATCATATCATCTGCAAAAAGTGATATTTTGACTTCTTCCTTTCCAATTTGTATCCCCTTGATCTCCCTTTGTTGTCTAATTGCTTTGGCTAGGACTTCAAGTACAATGTTGAATAGGTAGGGAGAGAGTGGACTGCCTTGTCTAGTCCCTGATTTTAGTGGGATTGCTTCGAGCTTCGCACCATTTACTTTGATGCTGGCTACTGGTTTGCTGTAGATTGCTTTTATCATGTTAGGTATGGGCCTTGAATTCCTGATCTTTCCAAGACTTTTATCATGAATGGGTGTTGGATTTTGTCAAATGCTTTCTCAGCATCTAACAAGATGATCATGTGGTTTTTGTCTTTGAGTTTGTTTATATACTGGATTACGTTGATGGATTTCCATATATTTAACCATCCCTGCATCCCTGGGATGAAACCTACTTGGTCAGGATGGATGATTGTTTTGATGTGTTCTTGGATTCAGTTAGCAAGAACTTTATTGAGGATTTTTGCATCAATATTAATAAGGGATATTGGTCTGAAGTTTTCTATCTTTGTGGGGTCTTTTTGTGGTTTTGGTATCAGAGTAATTGTGGCTTCATAGAGTGAGTTGGGTAGAGTACCTTCTGTTTCTATTTTGTGGAATAGTTTGTGAAGATAGGGATTAAATCTTCTTTGAAGGTCTGATAGAACTCTGCACTAAACCCATCTGGTCCTGGGCTTTTTATGGTTGGGAGAGTATTAATGACTGCTTCTATTTCTTTGGGGGATATCAGGCTGTTTAGATCATTAACCTGATCTTGATTCAACTTTGTGTATCTGTCTAGAAACTTGTCCATTTCATCCAGGTTCTCCAGTTTTGTTGAGTATAGCCTTTTGTAGAAGGATCTGATGGTGTTTTGGATTTCTTCAGGATCTGTTGTTATGTCTCCCTTTTCATTTCTGATTTTGTTAATTAGAATGCTTTCCCTGTGCCCTCTAGTGAGTCTGGCTAAGGGTTTGTCTACCTTTTTGATTTTCTCAAAGAACAAGCTCCTTGATTGGTTGATTCTCTGAATAGTTCTTCTTGTTTCCACTTGGTTGATCTCGCCCCTGAGTTTGATTATTTCCTGCTGTCTACTCCTCTTGGGTGAATTTGCTTCCTTTTGTTCTAGAGCTTTTAGGTGTGTTGTCAAGCTGCTAATGTATGCTCTCTCTAGTTTCTTTTTGGAGGCACTCAGAGCTATGAGTTTTCCTCTTAGAAATGCTTTCATTGTGTCCCATAAGTTTGGGTATGAAGTGGCTTCATTTTCGTTGAACTCTAAGAAGTCCTTAATTTCTTTCTTTATTCCATCCCTGACCAAGGTATCATTGAGAAGAGCGTTGTTCAGTTTCCACATGAATGTTGCTTTCTATTATTTATTTTGTTATTGAAGATCAGCCTTAGTGCATGGTGATCTGATAGGATGCATGGGACAATTTCAATATTTTTGAATCTGTTGAGGCCTGTTTTGTGACCTATTATGTGGTCAATTTTGGAGAAGGTACCATGAGGTGCTGAGAAGAAGGTATATTCTTTTGTTTTAGGATAAAATGTTCTATAGATATTTGTCAGATCCATTTGTTTCATAACTTCTGTTAGTTTCACTGTGGCCCTGTTTAGTTTCTTTTTCCATGATCTGTCCATTGGTGAAAGTGGCGTGTTGAAGTCTCCCACTATTATTGTGTGAGGTGCAATGTGTGCTTTGAGATTTACTAAAGTTTCTTTAATGAGTGTGGCTGCCCTTGTATTTGGAGCATAGATATTCAGAATTGATAGTTCCTCTTGGAGTATTTTATCTTTGATGAGTATGAAGTGCCCCTCCTTGTCTTTTTTGATAACTTTGGGTTGGAAATCAATTTTATTTGATATTAGAATGGCTACTCCAGCTTGTTTCTTCATACCATTTGCTTGGAAAATTGTTTTCCAGCCTTTCATTCTGAGGTAGTGTCTATCTTTTTCTCTGAGATGAGTTTCCTGTAAGCAGCAAAATGTTGGGTCTTGTTTGTTTAGCCAGTTTGTTAGTCTATGTCTTTTTATTGGGGAGTTGAGACCATTGATATTAAGAGATATTAAGGAAAAGTAATTGTTGCTTCCTGTTATTTTTGTTGTTAAAGTTGGCATTCTGTTCTTGTGGCTGTCTTCTTTTAGGTTTGTTGAGGGATTACCTTCTTGTTTTTTCTAGGGCATTGTTCCTGTCCTTGTATTGTTTTTTTTCTGTTATTATCCTTTGAAGGGCTGGATTTGTGGAGAGATAATGGGTGAATTTGGTTTTGTCGTGGAATACTTTGGTTTCTCCATCTATGGTAATTGAGAGTTTGGCTGGGTATAGTAGGCTGGGCTGGAATTTGTGTTCTCTTAGTGTCTGTATAACATCTGTCCAGGCTCTTCTGGCTTTCATAGTCTCTGGTGAAAAATCTGGTGTAATTCTGATAGGCTTGCCTTTATATGTTACTTGACCTTTTTCCCTTACTGCTTTTAGTATTCTATCTTTATTTAGTGCATTTATTGTTCTGATTATTATGTGTCAGGAGGAATTTCTTTTCTGGTCCAGTCTAGTTGGAGTTCTGTAGGCTTCTTGTATGGTTTTTTTTTTTTTTTTTTTTTTTTTTTTTTTTTCTTGCTCTTTTTTTTTTTTTTCCATTTTTTATTAGGTATTTAGCTCATTTACATTTCCAATGCTATACCAAAAGTCCCCCTTACCCACCCACCCCCACTCCCCTACCCACCCACTCCCCCCCTTTGGCCCTGGCGTTCCCCTGTACCGGGGCACACAAAGTCTGCGTGTCCAATGGGCCTCTCTTTCCAGTGATGGCCGACTAGGCCATCTTTTGATACATATGCAGCTAGAGTCAAGAGCTCAGGGGTACTGGTTAGTTCATAATGTTGTTCCACCTATAGGGTTGAAGATCCCTTTAGCTCCTTGGGTACTTTCTCTAGCTCCTCCATTGGGAGCCCTGTGATCCATCCATTAGCTGACTGTGAGCATCCACTTCTGTGTTTGCTAGGCCCCGGCATAGTCTCACAAGAGACAGCTACATCTGGGTCCTTTCAGTAAAATCTTGCTAGTGTATGCAATGGTGTCAGCATTTGGAAGCTGATTATGGGGTGGATCCCTGGATATGGCAGTCTCTACATGGTCCATCCTTTCATCTCAGCTCCATACTTTGTTTCTGTAACTCCTTCCATGGGTGTTTTGTTCCCACTTCTAAGGAGGGGCATAGTGTCCACACTTCAGTCTTCATTTTTCTTGAGTTTCATGTGTCTAGGAAATTGTATCTTATATCGTGGGTATCCTAGGTTTTGGGCTAGTATCCACTTATCAGTGAGTACATATTGTGTGAGTTCCTTTGTGATTGTGTTACCTCACTCAGGATGATGCTCTCCAGGTCCATCCATTTGGCTAGGAATTTCATAAATTCATTCTTTTTAATAGCTGAGTAGTACTCCATTGTGTAGATGTACCACATTTTCTGTATCCATTCCTCTGTTGAGGGGCATCTGGGTTCTTTCCAGTTTCTGGCTATTATAAATAAGGCTGCTATGAACATAGTGGAGCATGTGTCCTTCTTACCAGTTGGGGCTTCTTCTGGATATATGCCCAGGAGAGGTATTGCTGGATCCTCCGGTAGTACTATGTCCAATTTTCTGAGGAACCGCCAGACTGATTTCCAGAGTGGTTGTACAAGCCTGCAATCCCACCAACAATGGAGGAGTGTTCCTCTTTCTCCACATCCTCGCCAGCATCTGCTGTCACCTGAATTTTTGATCTTAGCCATTCTCACTGGTGTGAGGTGGAATCTCAGGGTTGTTTTGATTTGCATTTCCCTGATGATTAAGGATGTTGAACATTTTTTCAGGTGCTTCTCTGCCATTCGGTATTCCTCAGGTGAGAATTCTTTGTTCAGTTCTGAGCCCCATTTTTTAAGGGGGTTATTTGATTTTCTGAGGTCCACCTTCTTGAGTTCTTTATATATGTTGGATATTAGTCCCCTATCTGATTTAGGATAGGTAAAGATCCTTTCCCAGTCTGTTGGTGGTCTTTTTGTCTTATAGAGAGTGTCTTTTGCCTTGCAGTAACTTTGGAGTTTCATTAGGTCCCATTTGTCAATTCTCGATCTTACAGCACAAGCCATTGCTGTTCTGTTCAGGAATTTTTCCCCTGTGCCCATATCTTCAAGGCTTTTCCCCACTTTCTCCTCTATAAGTTTCAGTGTCTCTGGT
Organism: Mus musculus; assembly: GCF_000001635.26. NCBI lineage: Eukaryota > Metazoa > Chordata > Mammalia > Rodentia > Muridae > Mus > Mus musculus. The sequence continues at coordinate 88,234,168 of NC_000078.6, read as the reverse complement.
TTTATGTGAAGTTCCTTGATCCACTTAGATTTGACCTTAGTACAAGGAGATAAGTATGGATCGATTCGCATTCTTCTACATGATAACAACCAGTTGTGCCAGCACCAATTGTTGAAAATGCTGTCTTTCTTCCACTGGATGGTTTTGGCTCCCTTGTCGAAGATCAAGTGACCATAGGTGTGTGGGTTCATTTCTGGGTCTTCAATTCTATTCCATTGGTCCACTTGTCTGTCTCTATACCAGTACCATGCAGTTTTTATCACAATTGCTCTGTAGTAAAGCTTTAGGTCAGGCATGGTGATTCCACCAGAGGTTCTTTTATCCTTGAGAAGAGTTTTTGCTATCCTCGGTTTTTTGTTATTCCAGATGAATTTGCAAATTGCTCCTTCTAATTCGTTGAAGAATTGAGTTGGAATTTTAATGGGGATTGCATTGAATCTGTAGATTGCTTTTGGCAAGATAGCCATTTTTACAATGTTGGTCCTGCCAATCCATGAGCATGGGAGATCTTTCCATCTTCTGAGATCTTCTTTAATTTCTTTCTTCAGGGACTTGAAGTTTTTATCATACAGATCTTTCACTTCCTTCGTTAGAGTCACGCCGAGATATTTTATATTATTTGTGGCTATTGAGAAGGGTGTTGTTTCCCTAATTTCTTTCTCAGCCTGTTTATTCTTTGTGTAGAGAAAGGCCATTGACTTGTTTGAGTTAATTTTATATCCAGCTACTTCACCGAAGCTGTTTATCAGGTTTAGGAGTTCTCTGGTGGAATTTTTAGGGTCACTTATATATACTATCATATCATCTGCAAAAAGTGATATTTTGACTTCCTCCTTTCCAATTTGTATCCCCTTGATCTCCTTTTGTTGTCGAATTGCTCTGGCTAATACTTCAAGTACTATGTTGAAAAGGTAGGGAGAAAGTGGGCAGCCTTGTCTAGTCCCTGATTTTAGTGGGATTGCTTCCAGCTTCTCTCCATTTACTTTGATGTTGGCTACTGGTTTGCTGTAGATTGCTTTTATCATGTTTAGGTATTGGCCTTGAATTCCTGATCTTTCCAGAACTTTTATCATGAATGGGTGTTGGATCTTGTCAAATGCTTTTTCTGCATCTAACGAGATGATCATGTGGTTTTTGTCTTTGAGTTTGTTTATATAATGGATTACATTGATGGATTTTCGTATATTAAACCATCCCTGCATCTCTGGAATAAAACCTACTTGGTCAGGATGGATGATTGCTTTAATGTGTTCTTGGATTCGGTTAGCGAGAATTTTATTAAGAATTTTTGCATCGATGTTCATAAGAGAAATTGGTCTGAAGTTCTCTAACTTTGTTGGATCTTTCTGTGGTTTAGGTATCAGAGTAATAGTGGCTTCATAAAATGAGTTGGGTAGAATACCTTCTACTTCTATCTTGTGAAAAAGTTTGTGCAGAACTGGAGTTAGATCTTCTTTGAAGGTCTGATAGAACTCTGCACTAAACCCGTCTGGTCCTGGGCTTTTTTTGGCTGGTAGACTATTAATAACTGCTTCTATTTCTTTAGGGGATATGGGACTGTTTAGAAGGTCAACTTGATCCTGATTCAACTTTGGTACCTGGTATCTGTCCAGAAATTTGTCCATTTCGTCCAGGTTTTCCAGTTTTGTTGAGTATAGCCTTTTGTAGAAGGATCTGATGGTGTTTTGGATTTCTTCAGGATCTGTTGTTATGTCTCCCTTTTCATTTCTGATTTTGTTAATTAGGATTTTGTCCCTGTGCCCTTTAGTGAGTCTAGCTAAGGGTTTATCTATCTTGTTGATTTTCTCAAAGAACCAACTCCTCGTTTGGTTAATTCTTTGAATAGTTCTTCTTGTTTCCACTTGGTTGATTTCACCCCTGAGTTTGATTATTTCCTGCCGTCTACTCCTCTTGGGTGAATTTGCTTCCTTTTTTTCTAGAGCTTTTAGATGTGTTGTCAAGCTGCTAGTATGTGCTCTCTCCCGTTTTTTCTTGAAGGCACTCATAGCTATGAGTTTCCCTCTTAGAAATGCTTTCATTGTGTCCCAAAGGTTTGGGTACGTTGTGGCTTCATTTTCATTAAACTCTAAAAAGTCTTTAATTTCTTTCTTTATTCCTTCCTTGACCAAGGTATCATTGAGAAGAGTGTTGTTCAGTTTCCATGTGAATGTTGGCTTTCTGTTATTTATTTTGTTATTGAAGATCAGCCTTAGTGCATGGTGATCTGATAGGATACATGGGACAATTTCAATATTTTTGAATCTGTTGAGGCCTGATTTGTGACCTATTATGTGGTCAATTTTGGAGAAGGTACCATGAGGTGCTGAGAAGAAGGTATATCCTTTTGTTTTAGGATAAAATGTTCTGTAGATATCTGTCAGATCCATTTGTTTCATCACTTCTGTTAGTTTCAGTGTGTCCCTGTTTAGTTTCTGTTTCCATGATCTGTCCATTGGTGAAAGTGGTGTGTTGAAGTCTCCCACTATTATTGTGTGAGGCGCAATGTGTGCTTTGAGCTTTACTAAAGTTTCTTTAGTGAATGTGGCTGCTCTTGTATTTGGAGCATAGATATTCAGAATTGAGAGTTCCTCTTGGAGGATTTTACCTTTGATGAGAATGAAGTGTCCCTCCTTGTCTTTTTTGATGACTTTGGGTTGGAAGTCAATCTTATCAGATATTAGGATGGCTACTCCTGCTTGTTTCTTCATACCATTTGCTTGGAAAATTGTTTTCCAGCCTTTCATTCTGAGGTAGTGTCTATCTTTTTCTCTGAGATGAGTTTCCTGTAAGCAGCAAAATGTTGGGTCTTGTTTGTGTAGCCAGTTTGTTAGTCTATGTCTTTTTATTGGCGAGTTGAGACCATTGATGTTAAGAGATATTAAGGAAAAGTAATTGTTGCTTCCTGTTATTTTAGTTGTTAAAGGTGGCATTCTGTTCTTGTGGCTGTCTTCTTTTAGGTTTGTTGAGGGATTACCTTCTTGTTTTTTCTAGGGCGTTGTTCCCGTTCTTGTATTGGTTTTTTTCTGTTATTATCCTTTGAAGGGCTGGATTCGTGGAGAGATAATGCGTGAATTTGGTTTTGTCGTGGAATACTTTGGTTTCTCCCTCTATGATAATTGAGAGTTTGGCTGGGTATAGTAGCCTGGGCTGCAGTTTGTGTTCTCTTAGTGTCTGTATAACATCTGTCCAGGCTCTTCTGGCTTTCATAGTCTCTGGTGAAAAATCTGGTGTAATTCTGATAGGCTTGCCTTTATATGTTACTTGACCTTTTTCCCTTACTGCTTTTAGTATTCTATCTTTATTTAGTGCATTTGATGTTCTGATTATTATGTGTCGGGAGGAATTTCTTTTCTGGTCCAGTCTATTTGGAGTTCTGTAGGCTTCTTATATGTTCATATGCATCTCATTCTTTAGATTTGGGAAGTTTTCTTCAATAATTTTGTTGAAGATGTTTGCTGGACCTTTGAGTTGAAAATCTTCATTCTCATCCACTCCTATTATCCGTACGTTTGGTCTTCTTATTGTGTCCTGGATTTCCTGGATATTTTGAGTTAGGATCTTTTTGCATTTTCCATTTTCTTTGATTGTTGTGCCGATGTTCTCTATGGAATCTTCTGCACCTGAGATTCTCTCTTCCATCTCTTGTATTCTGTTGCTGATGCTCAAATCTATGGTTCCAGATTTCTTTCCTAGGGTTTCTATCTCTAGTGTTGCCTCGCTTTGAGTTTTCTTTATTGTGTCTACTTCCCTTTTTAGGTCTAGTATGGTTTTGTTCATTTCCATCACCTGTTTGTATGTTTTTTCCTCTTTTTCTGTAAGGACTTCTACCTGTTTGATTGTGTTTTCCTGTTTTTCTTTAAGGACTTGTAACTCTTTAGCAGTGTTCTCCTGTATTTCTTTTAGTGAGTTATTAAAGTCCTTCTTGATGTCCTCTACCATCATCATGAGATATGCTTTTAAATCTAGGTCTAGGTTCTCAGGTGTGTTGGGGTCCCCTGGACTGGGCGAAGTGGGTGTGCTGGGTTCTGGTGATGGTGAGTGGTCTTGGTTCCTGTTAGTAAGATTCCTCCGTTTACCTTTCGCCATCTGGTAATCTCTGGAGTTAGTAGTTATAGTTGACTCTGTTTAGAGATTGTTCTTCTGGTGATTCTGTTACCGTCTATCAGCAGACCTGGGAGACAGATTCTCTCCTCTGAGTTTCAGTGCTCAGAGCACTCTCTGCTGGCAAGCTCTCTTACAGGGAAGGTGCACAGATATCTTGTATTTGGACCTCCTCCTGGCCGAAGAAGATGGCCCAAAACAGGACCTTTCTCAGACACTGTGTTGCTTTGGCAGTTCCCAGGTGGTACAGACTCTCACCTAAGCAGACTAAATTCCTAAGTTCCTTGGAGTCCCGGGACCAAGATGGCGACCGCTGCTGCTGTGGCTTAGGCCGCCTCCCCAGCCGGGTGGGCACCTGTCCTCCGGTCCGGAAGGTGGCCGGCTGTCCCCGGCCCACAAAGGGTGCTGCCTCAGCGCCTCTGTGCTTCCGCCTGTTCCAGAAGCTGTCAGGTTCTCTGGCGCACCCTCTCACCTGTTCAGACTAATTTCCTAAGTTCGGCGGGTCTCGGACCAAGATGGCGACCCGCTTCTTGTATGTTCATGGGCATCTCTTTCTTTAGATTTGGGAAGTTTTCTTCAATAATTTTGTTGAAGATGTTTGCTGGTCCTTTGAGTTGAAAATCTTCATTCTCATCCACTCCTATTATCCGTAGGTTTGGTCTTCTCATTGTGTCCTGGATTTCCTGGATATTTTCCGTTAGGATCTTTTTGCATTTTCCATTTTCTTTGATTGTTGTGTCAATGTTCTCTATGGAGTCTTCTGCGCCTGAGATTCTCTCTTCCATCTCTTGTATTCTGTTGCTGATGCTCGAATCTATGGTTCCAGATTTCTTTCCTAGGGTTTCTATCTCCAGTGTTGCCTCACTTTGAGTTTTCTTTATTGTGTCTACTTCCATTTTTAGGTCTAGTGTGGTTTTATTCATTTCCATCACCTCTTTGGATGTTTTTTCCTCTTTTTCTGTAAGGACTTCTACCTGTTTGATTGTGTTTTCCTGTTTTTCTTTAAGGACTTGTAACTCTTTAGCAGTGTTCTCCTGTATTTCTTTTAGTGAGTTATTAAAGTCCTTCTTGATGTCCTCTACCATCATCATGAGATACGCTTTTAAATCTGGGTCTAGGTTTTTGGGTGTGTTGGGGTGCCCTGGACTGGGCGAAGTGGGAGTGCTGGGTTCTGATGATGGTGATTGGTCTTGGTTCCTGTTAATAAGATTCCTACGTTTACCTTTCGCCATCTGGTAATCTCTGGAGTTAGTTGTTATAGTTGACTCTGTTTAGAGTTTGTTCTTCTGGTGATTCTGTTACCGTCTATCAGCAGACCTGGGAGACAGATTCTCTCCTCTGAGTATCAGTGCTCAGAGCACTCTCTGATGGCAAGCTCTCTTACAGGGAAGGTGTGCAGTTATCTTGTGTTTGGACCTCCTCCTGGCCGAAGAAGAAGGCCCAAAACAGGACCTTTTCCAGAAGCTGTGTTGCTTTGGCAGGTCCCAGAAGCTGTCAGCTTCTGTGGTGCAGACTCTCACCTGTTCAGACTAAGTTCCTAAGTTCGGCAGAGTCCTGGAACCAAGGTGGCGTCCTCTGCTCCTGAGGCTGAGGCCTTCTGAGTCAGGCGGACACTTCTCCTCTGGTCGGGATGGTGGCCGGCTGTCTGCATCCCGAAAAGGGTGCTGCCTCAGCGGCTCTGTGGCTCCGCCTGTCCCAGAAGCTGTCCAGTTCTGTGGTGCACCCTCTCACCTGTTCTGACTAATTTCCTAAGTCCTGGAACCAAGATGGTGCCCGCTGCTCCTGAGGCTGAGGCAGCCTTCTGAGCGTAAATGTACTTTTTTATTATGGTATGATTAGATATGGCCATGGTTAATAGGTAGTGGCACTTTTAGGCATTGTAGCCTTGTTGGAATAGGTGTGTCACTGTGAGCTTAGGTTTAATACCCTCATCCTAGCTGCCTGAAAGTGAGTCTTCGGCTAACTGCATTCAGAACAAGATGTAGAACTCTCAGCTCCTCCAGCCCCATTTCTGCTTGGACACTGCCATTCTCCTGCCTTGATGATAATGGACTGAACTCCTGAACTATGAGCCAGCCCCAATTAAATGTCATCTTTTTAAGTGTTGACTTGGTCCTGATATCTGTTCAAGGCAGTATAACCCTCACTAAGATATTTACAAAGCATTACACAAATTTTTTTTAATTTATTTTTATTAGGTATTTTCCTCGTTTACATTTTCAATGCTATCCCAAAAGTCCCCCATACCCACCCCCCTCCCCCAAATCCCCTACCCACCCACTCCCCCTTTTTGGCCCTGGGGTTCCCCTGTACTGGGGCATATAAAGTTTGCAAGTCCAACAGGCCTCTCTTTGCAGTGATGGCCGACTAGGCCATCTTTTGATACATATGCAGCTAGAGACAAGAGCTCCGGGGTACTGCTTAGTTCATATTGTTGTTCCACCTATAGGGTTGCAGTTCCCTTTAGCTCCTTGGGTAATTTCTCTAGCTCCTCCATTGGGGGCCGTGTTATCCATCCAATAGCTGACTGTGATCATCCACTTCTGTGTTTGCTAGGCCCCAGCATAGTCTCACAAGAGACAGCTATATCTGGGTCCTTTAAGCAAAATCTTGCTTGTGTATGCAATGGTGTCAGCGTTTGGAAGCTGATTATGGGATGGATCCCTGTATATGTCAATCACTAGATGGTCCATCCTTTAGTCACAGCTCCAAATTTTGTCTCTGTGTTGACTTGGTCCTGATATCTGTTCAAGGCAGTATAACCCTAACTAAGATACTTACAAAGCATTACACAAATTTTTATTATTAGCTAGCCAAAAGTATTCTGAAATGTCAAATATAAAGTTTTGACTACCTATGGCCTTGAGATTTGATCCTGCAGCCTCTTTGGACTGAGCTGTTCTTTGTGTGGGGAAATAGGAGAGAAGCATTGCTATTGGCTGGCTGCTTCCTTGCTAACACTGATATTTCCTATTTAAATGTCTGTGGGAACTCCTGACCCCATTCCTTCCCAGATTTCATTATTCCTTTGGAACACTGGCAATTAACCCCTTGCTCTGAGCCCTGCCATTTACTTTGATAATCTTCATTACTACATAGTATTTTGTGGCTCAGAAGGCAGCCTTCTGATATCTGAGGCCACTCCTTTACAGTCTGTCTTAGCTATGGATTCTATTGCTGTAAAGAGACACTATGACTAGGACAACTCTTTTTACTATCATTAAATATTTTCTTTATTTACCTTTCGAATGCTATCCCAAAAGTCCCCTATACCCTCCCCATGCCCTGCTCCCCAAACCACCCACGCCCAATTCTTGGCCCTGGCATTCCCCTGTACTGGGGCATATAATCTTCATAAGACCAAGGGCTTCTCCTCCCATTGTTGGCTGACTAGGCCATCCTCTGCTACATATGCAACTAGAGACACAAGCTCTGGGGATTACTGGTTAGTTCATAGTGTTGATCCTCCTATAGGGTTGTAGACCCCCTTTAGCTCCGTGGGTACTTTCTCTAGCTCCTTCATTGGGGGCCCTGTGTTCCTTCCAATAGATGACTGTGAGCATCCACTTCTGTATTTGTCAGGCATTGGCAGAGCCTCTCAGGAGACAGCTATATCAGGGTCCTGTCCGCAAAATCTTGCTGGCAAATGCAATAGTGTCTGGGTTTGGTGGTTGTTTATGGGATGGATCCCCAGGTGGGGCAGTCTCTTGATGGTCCTTTCTTCAATCTTAGCTCCAAACTTTGTCTCTGTAACTTTTTCCATGGGTATTTTGTTTCTCATTCTAAGAAGGAATAAAGTATCCACACTTTGGTCTTTGCAATGTGTACTTTGAGCTTTACTAATGTTTCTTTAATGAATGTGTATGCCCTTGCATTTGGAGCATAGATATTCAGAATTGAGAGTTCCTCTTGGAAGATTTTACCTTTGATGAGTATTAAGTGGCCCTCCTTGTCTTTTTTGATAACTTTGGGTTGGAAATCAATTTTATTTGATATTAGAATGGCTACTCCAGGTGTTCGAAGACTTCATCGTGCTGCCGATTCTCTCCAACGCCAGCACCGCCTCTTGCTTGCCGAACTGAAGCTGAAGGAGAAGGGGGGTAATTAAGGAGGTATCCATACCATGGCTCGTACAAAGCAGACTGCCCGCAAATCCACCGGTGTTAAAGCACCCAGGAAACAACTGGCTACAATAGCTGCTAGCAAGAGTGCGCCCTCTACTGGAGGGGTGAAGAAACCTCATTGTTACAGGCCTGGTACTGTGGCACTCCATGAAATCAGATGGTATCAGAAATAAACTGAACTTCTGATCTGCAAGCTCCCCTTTCAGGGTCTGGTGCGAGAAATTGCTCAGGACTTCAAAACAAATCTGCACTTCCAGAGTGCAGCTATTGGTGCTTTGCAGGAGACAAGTGAGGCCTATCTGTTTGGCCTTTTTGAAGATACCAATCTGTGTGCTATCCATGCCAAACGTGTAACAATTATGCCAAAAGATATCCAGCTAGCACGCTGCATATGTGGAGAAAGTGCTTAAGAGTCCACTACTAGGGGAAACATTTCATTTTCAAAAAAAATTTTTTTCCTTTTCTTTCTGTTATCAGTAGTTCTGAATGTTAGATATTTTTTCCATGGAGTCAAAGGTACCTAAGTATATGACTGTGAGTGGAAACATAGAGGAGAGAATCAGGTATTGGCAGTTTCTCCATGTTCATTTGTGTGTGAATTTTTAATATAAATTCAAGATGTAAAGCATTAATGCAAGCAAAATGTTTAAGTGAACACATTTCAACAGTTCAACTGTATAACAATTATAAATAAACCTGTTAAATTTTTCTGGACAATGCCAGCATTTGGATTTTTTTAAAAAATAAGTAAATTTCTTACTGACGGGGAAAAAAAAAAGAATGGCTACTCCAGCTTGTTTCTTCAGACCATTTGCTTGGAAAGTTGTTTTCCAGCCTTTTACTTTGAAGTAGTGTCTTTTTCCCTGAAGTGGGTTTCCTCTGTGCAGCAGAATGTTGGGTCCTGATTACGTAGCCAGTCTGTTAATCTATGTCTTTTTATTGGAGAATTGAGTCCATTAATATTCAGAGATATTAAGAAAAAGTAATTGTTGCTTCCTGCTGTTTTTGTTGTTAGAAATGGGATTCTGTTTTTGTGGCTATCTTCTTTTAGGTTTGTTGAAGGATTACTTTCTTGCTTTTTTCTAGGGAGTAATTTCCCTCCTTGTGTTGGAGTTTTCCCTTTATTATCCTTTGAAGGGCTGGATTCGTGGAAGATATTGTGTGAATTTGGTTTTGTCATGGAATACTTTGGTTTCTCCATCTATGGTGAGAGTTTTGCCAAGAGACATTCTGAGTTTCAGTTTAATTGGGCATGGCTCAGGAAGTTGAGGCATCCACCTGTGTAGGAACAAAGCCTTGATTTTGTATCTGTGGCCAATTGCAGTTAGAGGTATCCATGGCTACATTGGGGCCAGGAGATGTCCTGAGTCCTTGTCTGAGGTGAGTGTGGTCTCAGGGGAGCCGAGAGATGGCCACCAATCTGGTTCTTTTCTTGTATGTGTGCGTACCACTTTTAGTTGTTTCTCATTTCTACATGATAGAGAGGAATGACTGGAAATGTGTTTTTGGGTGTCATAGAGAGTTCCTTTTCATGAATACCACTTTCTGTTTGTTTCTTGTTTCTCCTCCATAGACAACAAAGGTTTTATATGTGTATTTGTGTTCCTCATTATGAGATGACTTTGACAGATGACTTCCTGCATGAGCAATAAGTACTATATGGAATAGACAACATCCTACTCAGCCCTTGTTATCTTACTTCAACTTCCTAATAACTTCAAGTTTCCAAGGTTTAAAGATGAGATAGAGAGAAGTTAGGTCTTCTGATGTTTTTTTTTGTTTGTTTGTATTTTTTGCAAATTTTGGGGGTAGGGGGCTGAAACATAGACAACTTAGGTAACTTGCTATGTTCCAGAACCAGATAACATAGGGAAACAAATGAAAATCCAACAAAATAGAACCAAACCTACACCCCGAATAACTAAACGAAATCATTGCCTGTGGTAAGTCATTTAAAAATAAATTTCATTAGGTTGAAGAGACCATTTAAGAGCACTAATTCCTGACCACACACATGGTGTCTCAAATATCTGCTACTCTAGTACCCAGTGGGTCCAATGCCCTCTTCTTGCCTCCTTTGTACCAGGGATACATGTTGTTACAGATGTACTGGAAGACAAAACCCCTTTTATATATATAATAAAATTGTAAACTATGTTTTGTTACATTTAGTACATGAGTGTATGGGTAACATGTTTGTGTGTTTGTATAAAACAACAACAGCTGTGTGATTGTCAGAGAACAACCTGAGAGATTCCATTTCTCTGAGACAGTACTCAGACAGTCAAGCATGGCAGCAAGAGCCTTTACCCACTGTGACACTCAATCAGTTTTACAGACCTACTCTCTTAATTGTGTACTAGTATAATTGCTGTTCTCTACATGACCATGGCACAATGAAGGATCAACATAGTACAAGCATGACATATGATATGTCTTCGTGGAAAATGAGACTTGACTGAAGAACACATATCTATCCTTTTTTAAAGATCAATTTATTTATTTAACGTATATGAGTACACTGTAGTTGTACCGATGGTTGTGAACCATGATGTGGTTGCTGGGAATATGAATTCAGGAACTCTGATAGCTCTGGCTCCGCCCTGCTAGCTCCAGTCAGATTTATTTATTATTAAATCTAAGTACAACATAGCTGTCCTCAGGTGCCAGAATAGGTCGTCAGATACCTTTATTGGTGGTTGTGTGCGTCCATGTGATTTCTGGGATTTGAACTCAGAGACTTATGGGAGAGCACTTAGTGCTCTTCTATCCAGCCCCATCACTTTCTTATAATCCTACATTGCAGGTTTTGGTCTATGCCTTTCTGATTCCTCACATTCATTATTTTAACATTGTCCTCAGTAAGCTCTTTGTCTCTCATTATCATAGAAAACCAGAGTGCAGTAAAAAAGTTTCCTTTTGTTTGGTTTGGTGATTGACTTATGCTTGGAGCAGGATGTGGTACTATAGGAAGGTGTGGTCTTGTTGGATTAAACATGCATCACTGTGGAGGCAGGGCTTTGGGGAAATTTATGTATACTCAGGCTCTGCCAAGGATGAGACATGGTAGTCTCATTTTGCTGCCTTTGAATTGGGAGGGGGAGGCAAGCAGTTATCTGATATAGAAAATCCTAGTCTGTAGAAAGAGTTCCAGGGCAGCCTGGAGTACACAGAAAAGCCCTATCTCAGAAAGAAATAATCATCTTTCTTACTTGTGTCTTAATATTCCTTCAAAGAAGACGGTACTCACCAGGTAGGTTGTTGATTCAGGTTCTGGTTATGGAATGGTCTGGAGTACAAATATTTTCCTTTTTTTCTATGGGGATTGTTTAAGCTTTCACATCTGATAGAGGATCCAAGTTTAAGATCTGTGCCAACCAGTGCCAGCCATGATACAAGCCATGATGGTGAGCCTCCTTCTGGTTTCCATAGGGCCACTGTAGTTGGATGATGGTGGCATACAAATGGATCACCCCAGACATGTGTTTTAGAAAGTTGTCCTATTGCTCAACCTTAGAATCCATCACTTGGTAGACAAGTATCCTTTGAGAATCCTCCAGAGTCATCCCTTCCTTGAAAACTGGGTAGAAAGGAACAGAGTATGGACATTTCTTGTGGAGATGAGAAAAAAATGAGGTCTCCCAGTTTGGGGTGTGCTGCAGACAGATCTCACTTGGGTCCTCAATCCACAGGCAAAACTCGGGTTCCGGTGGTTAAAGGCAAGCAAAGAGTTGATGCAGATGACAGACACAGACACAGAGAGTGTGTGTATCTGGATGTAATTTGTCAAATCAAGCATCAAACTTTTAATACAGAAGAAAATAGGGAAGTTAGGTGACACATTGGCAAGGTACAATGAGGTTACCAGATGCTTAATGACTCTTACACAAAACAGAGGAATGCAAACATAAAGGCTGTCAGGAATTGGGTAATAAAACAACTGAGACAAAGTCAGCTTTATCTAAGGTCAGCTAAATACTTAGAAGCCAGATTTGAGGTCTTTACACTCCCAAGCCAAGGGCTTTCATGCCCAAGCAATAGTTCTAATTACGGAGTTCCACTCTAGCTAACCTTTTCATGAATAATGCAATACTCTAGTTTCTCCTCAAACCACAGCCTACTACTACTTCCTAAACCATTGTAACTTCCTGTATATGGGAGTGACTCAGCTTTTATTCTAAGTGATTGTGTGGGGAGACTTTCTACTAATAAGTAATGTAGTCTGGCATACATACTACAATAAGAATACTAAACTTACGTTGCTAAGCTTGCCCTGAGATTTCTAACTCTATGTAGTAGATAGTAATGCCTGATTTCTCTTACTATCTCTCTTAGAATTTTGGAGACAATTTTGAATGTTACTGAATAGGTAATATTTTTACTGAATTCCAAGCCCAGGGTCAGCTCAAGGACTACCTAGGGCATTGGTGAAGTCCAGTAAGCAAAGTTTGATTTTGCTTAGGTGTTTGGCAAAGCATTGCTTGGAGACACCTATAATATAACAATCCTGAAAGAGAGCACACAGATCCATTTGCAAGGACAAGTTTGGAGCATTCGTTATATGGGATGCCACAGTTCCAGGAAACTATGTTTCCATGAACTTTTCACCTCGGGACTGTGTCCAGGTTTCTAGGACTGTCATGCAAGTCACTACTGGAGTGGGTGTACCAGGCGTGGAGCATCCAGATACCAGATGCCACCACTGCAATGGAGAATGCTTCTTCATGGTGAGAGCCCACTTCCTCCTCCCCTTGTTTCACAAATTTCTCTGCCATTTTGTAGTGGACAAAATCAAGTTCCTTAGGGCTAAGAGTGACACAGAATGTCCACATGATTGGACAGGCTTTCCAGTGAGCAGGCTATGGATCTTGTCAAAGACCTCCTTTACTTTGAATCTGTGATGCTGGAGATATGGCTCACTGGGATGGTGGATGCTTCTGCAACTCCATCTTTATCTTTTTGGTCTGATATTCCTTACTGATATTCAAGTCTGCAAAGACCAACAAACATTTGGCAGAAACATCCTAAGTTGTTGATAAAACTTTATCTTATAATCTTGCACCTTCCCCTGCAGGTCTTCTCTTCTGGGCTTGGACTGGGTACAGAGGTCTGGCCTGGAGCCCCTGTCCCAGCCTCCTCCTCTTCCTCTTCCTCCTCCTGCTCCTCCTCTTCCTCCTCCTGCTCCTCCTCTTCCACCACCGCCTCCTCCTCCTCCTCCATTTCAGAGATTCTGGTGATCTGCTCCAAATTCAAGAGGAGATCATACATTTTCTACAGGGCCAGCCCATCCTCAGCTTGGTTCTCTGTTGGGGGATAGCAACTCTCTAAGGTGTTGCGAATGATTCTTGAGATTAGGCCACACAGCTAGTTATTCTGGGTCTGCAAAGACATAGACAGGAGGACCAGGAGTTTAAGGGTAGCCTTGGTTACAGGAGACTTTGTGATGGTTTGAATATGCTTGGCCTAGGTAGTGGCACTATTAGAAGGTGTTGCCTTGTTTGAGGAACTGTGTCACTGTGGGGTGGAGGGCTTGGAGACCTTCCTCCTAGCCACCTGGAAGTCAGTTATCTCCTAGCAGCCTTTAGATCAAGATATAGAACTCTCAGCTCCCCCCTTGCCATGGGGACTAAAATGCTACCATGCTTTTACCTCAATGATAATGGACTGAACCTCTGAACCTGTATGGCTGACCCAATTAAATGCTGTGCTAGTAAAAGTTACCTTGGTCATGGTGTCTCTTTACAGCAGTAAATCCTAAGTAGGGTACACCCTGTCTCAAAACAACCAACCAAAAAAACAAACAAAAGCCCAAAAACACTCACTCAACCAATCAGAAGAAAGAACCCCACATAATTTTTCTTTCATGAACTATTTTATTGCTCTAGCACAAAAATGAAGTTGAAACTTCTATATCTTTGAGATGTTACTTATGTCAAATGATGTTTAGCTGGGGCACACAGGTGAAAAAAAAGAGGATGTCTTGCTAAAGCAAACACGTGAAAGAAAGTTTTCTTAAGTCAGAAACAGGTGAACAGGTGTTTTGAAATAGCAAACATGTGAAGGGTCTGTGAGGAAGGAGTATAAATGTGACCCCACAGACAGTGGGAGACTAGCACTGAGCCTTGGTTTGGTTTGTCCACTTCTCTATTATTCACTAAAGACAGGTACATTTTGGTTTGCCTTATATAAGCATTGTTGACCTCAACTTGTAATAACGCAGTCACTGAAAGAAACTCACTGAAGAAATGCCCATGAAGTTTCTGTGGCCTTGCATCAGGCCTCTTGGGCAGCTCTGCGTTATTTTCAGGATTGAACGACAGCTGCTGGTTTGTGCCTGGAGTCTATCTGCCTAGAGGTCTACAGCTGTGGAGACATATTTCCTGTTTGCTATGTGAATGAACTCCTGCCATAAAGATCAAGTTTGTCCCCAAAGAACTATTGCTGAACAAGCCCACTTTCCCCATAACTTTTCTCTTCCACTACCTATTTGCTGGGTGGTGGGCTAAAGGGAGGTTGAACATTTATTAAATGTAGGTTGCAAAAATTATTCCTACATAAAGGGAAATGGTTGGTTCTCTTTAATAGCCACAGTCAACATTTATATGTGTAAAATATATGATCTATAAAATATACACATAGAAGCTGGGTATGGGTTGCACACGCCTTTAATCCCAGCACTTGAGAGGCAGAGGCAAGTGGATTTCTGAGTTCGAGGCCAGCCTGGTTTACAGAGTGCGTTCCAGGGCAGCCAGGGCTACACAGAGAAACCCTGTCTCAAAAAAACAAAACAAAAAACAACCAAGGGCTGGTGAGATGGCTCAGTGGGTAAGAGCACCCGACTGCTCTTCCAAAGGTCCGGAGTTCAAATCACAGCAACCACATGGTGGCTCACAACCATCCGTAATGAGTTCTGACGCCCTCTTCTGGTGTGTCTGAAGACAGCAACAGTGTACTTACATATAATAAATAAATAAATCTTAAAAAAAACCCAAAAAAATCATACACATAGATCTTTTGTGTTAGAGGGACTTCTGATTGAACTCGGATTACATTTGATAGACAAGTGCTCCATGGATTGGCATCTCCAAACTTCCTGCCCTTTACTGTGGTGATGAGTATCAAACCCAACCCTTCTCATGCCAAGTACTTGCCATACTGGTAGTTAATTTTTTTATCACTGTGACCAAGCACCTGCTACACACAACTAAAAGGAGGGAAGATTTCATTCCCAGTTTGAGATGGTTTAGTTTATGGACCCCCAACTCCTCTGCACTGGGTTCATGCAAAGCAGTGTGGCAAAGAGCAAGTGGTAGGGGAAAGTAGTTTGCCTATCAGTAGACAAGAGACAGAGACCAACAGAAAGGGGCCATGGTGAAGGTATTTTATAGAAAGGAACACTTCCAAGGAACAGAGATCCATCTGCCTCTACATCAGGAGTGCTTGGATTAAAGGTGAACACCACATTTCCTGAGAAAGCCTGGTTTCTGAAGTTTTTTATGACCCACCTCCCCTCCCCCTCTTTTCTCCCTTTATCCACTGCCCCACCAGAGATGCACTGCTCTTATGATAAACAGAGGAACATGGTGTGGCAATTTTGAGAAGTCACTCTAACTCCTGTAGTACTTCTCTATTAGTCTGTTGGTTATCTTTTATTGCCAACTTGAAGGAGTTTGGGATCCCCATGGAAACAAAGATATAGGCATGTCTGTGGGGTTTTGTAGATTAGGTTAGTTGAAGTGGGGAGACCTAAGAGAGACCTACTCAAATGTGGATGGTACCATTCACCAGACTGAACACCAGTGGAAAGACAAAGGTGGCTGCTTTACTCTACTTCCTGACCCCTGAGATGACCAATTTTCTCTGTCACATGTTCCTGTTACCATGATGCTCTTCACATAGGCCCACTCCCCTGGGGGCTGGCTGACTATGGAGAGAAATCACAAGAGCATGAACCAAAATGAACCTTTCTCTCCCCTTTTAAGTATTTGGACAAAGCTGCTGAACTCTGGGCATGTAGCCTACATTCTAGGGCACAGGAAAGGGCAGGGTAGAGAAAGCTTCTGGGATAAACACAGAGACTATTCAGTTCAGGGGCTTACTCAGTGCTGTTCTGTTTAGTAGCATCATATTTTCAGTGTGTGGAAATCTACAGGGGATCAGACCTTGCTATACAATAGAAGAATCATGGACTATGATGTTTAGAAGAGCCCTAGAGTTCCACCCATGAAATCCTTTTGTTTTACATGAGAAGACCCAAGACCCAGTGGACAATTAGTAGTGTAGGGAGGGTTGGAATCCAATTTTAAAATCTCCCCCTGTCCCTTAATTTGGGAGATGTGGTCAACGACTGGTTAGTTATAAAGAGTACCATTCTTCATTCTCTCAATTCTTATTAAAATAGCCTGAAGATACTAGAGTGTAATTTCTTTAGCCTTTATGGTTGCCTGAAATTATTTTCCTTCTGAATTCATCACTGGTTCAGGTGGACCTTCCAATTTCAGAAGGTTGCCTTGAAATCAGCCTCATGGGGCTTGGACTCAACTCTGTGTTTATGGTAGTGGTTCCCAATCTGTGACCCCAAAGGGGTCACATATCAAACAACCTGCACATGAGATATTTATGTTATGATTCATAGTAGTATCAAAACTACACTTATGAAGTAGCAACAAAATAATTTTACAGTTGGGAGGTGTGATTGTTTGTATATTCTCAGACCAGGGAGTGGCACTATTATAAGCTGTTGACTGGATGAAGAGATGGCTCAGCACTTAAGAGCACTGACTGTTCTTCTGAAGGTCCTGAGTTCACATTCCAGCAACCATATGGTGGTTCACAACCATGCATGATGTGATCTGAAGCCCTCTTATGGTGTCGGAAGGCAGTGACAATGTACTTACATATAACAATAAATAACTGAATCTTTAGGAGCTGTGGCCCTTTTGGAGTAGGTTTGTCACTGAGGGTGTTGGGTTGAAGACCCTCATCCTAGATTCCTACAAGCCAGTATTTTGCTAGCAGATTTCAGGTAAAGATGTAGAACTCTCTGCTCCTCCTGTACCATGCCTTCCAGGGTGTTACCTTAATGATGATGGACTAAACTGTTGGAGTCCATTAAAAGAAACTCATTCACAATGACCACAGAGATCAACATCACTGCAAACCACAAGAGAATTTTTATTTATCCAATACATTAGGGAACCCCCCCCCCCAGCACCAAGGCAAGAGGAGAGACCCCGAACAAAGAAAGAACACACTTTTTATACCTTGTAAGGGGCAGATTTAGGCAACAAGGCTAGCTGGCTTAGTCTCATTAGTGTAGCAAGTAACACTTTCAGGCATTGGTTGGTTTGTACAGGGTGACTAAGTAACCCTTTGGCCTAGTCCCTCACTCTGACTGCTCTTGTGGTTGGTCAGTATGTTTTGAACTTATGGGTCAGCTATTAACATCACAGCTATAAGTCACAGCTATTAACGTCACAGGGAATTCTAGCGACAAGTTCAGGGCAGTTTGTGGTTTTTCTCAGAATTCAGTGTGGAGCGGGGTAGGGGAAATTTTCTGGGAACTGCTAATCTTGTTATGGTTATTTTTCTGAGAACAGTTCATTTTGTTTTGGCAGCTGTAGACTTAGTCATTTTGACCACTAGTTTGAAAATTCCCTCAGAAAGGAAGGGGCTAGGTTGTCTTGAACTTATATTGGATTCTACAGAACCTCTCTGAACTTGTAAGCCAAACACAGTGAAATATTATCCTTATAAGGGTAGCCTTGTTTATGGTTTCTGCTTGCAGCTGTGAAACCCTAGTTCAGACAGAATTTGCTCTCAGGGACTGTGTTATTGCTATGATAGTCCTGACCATGTTTTTGTTTGGAAGAATGTAGATTTTTGGACTTTAGATATGAAAAGCAGTGGAATGCTTCAATGGGGCTTGACAGGCTATCTTAGTAGGAATATGAAAGACTTTGTTACTGAGTGTGATCTGAATTGTGTAGTCCTGACCCTAGAGATTTCAGTGGAGAATTTCAATATGTGGTCTAGAGACTGTTTTGTGGTCTTTGGGTGAAAAAAATGTGGCTACCCTTTTCCCTCATCTAAAGAATCTGCCCGAGGTGAAGGCTTAGAGACTCATATTAATTGCAATGACAAAGGGAGTCTCAGAAATGCCCAACATAGACTTTCTTCTCGGCTTAAGTCTCATGAACAGCATTTTAAACAAGTATAGCAAGCTGAGAAAAATCAAAGTATAAAACACATGGTTTGAGTATTAAAAGGGTTATCAAGAAGTAAAATGGAGCTGAATTCTGTGTTCAAGGATATAACAAAATAAGGGAGTGGCATTTTGAGACAAGATCCTACCCAGCTAAATTTAGATCCAGGCATAGTGGTGCACACCTTTAATCCCTGGACATAAAGCCAAGCAGAGTTCAAGACCAGCCCAGGACAGAGCAAATTCTAGGTGAAGAAAATCTTGTTTTGAAAGATCCTGGCAGAATGTAAAAGGACACAGAAGCCCTGAAATTGGCAAGATAGGCGTCAGTGTTAGCAGAACTAGCTTCACTGATTTAGAAAAATAGAGGTGCACAATGCTCTGACCAGTCCTTGAACCTGTGTGTCTGCCAATGTTCTTACCAGGTGTGTGCCCATTGCTGCACCTTCATTAGACTCTTTCCTTGTACCCCTCCCATACCCATTTCTTGAGAATAGACAGTGTTTAGATCTGGAAATCCCCTATTCTCCCCCTTCTCCTTTCCCCCCTGAGGGCCTATAAAAACTGGAACCTCTTTCCCCTCGAGGTTGACTCCTCTACCCCTGTGTGGGATATGAGTCATCCCCAGAGCTCTGGCTTTCCCTGAATAAAGTCTCATGTGGTTTGCAATAAGCTTGGTCTGTCGTGAGTTCTTGGGTGTCCGCTATTATCCTGAGGCCTGATCGAGGGGCTCCTTTTGGAGTCTTTCATTTGGGGGCTTGTCCCGGGTTTGGCGTGACCACCCATGTCTCCAAAGACCCACTTGGAGGTGAGATTTTTTGTCCAAAAATATTTCTGTAAACCGGCTGGGTTCTGTGCTGAAATTTGCAGCCGCGACGTTTCGTGAGAAGTGGAGATCTTTGCCTCGGGATGAGCCACTGAGTGTCAACAGCAGATGTTCTGGAATCACCAGCTGCTGCTTGCTCTGGGGGACGCCCTGAGCAAGGGAAAAGACTCCAGGAGTCCATCTGGGGCAGGGAGTGTACTCCCTCGACCATCTGTATTTCTGAGTTGGTTTTGTCTGTCTGATAGAAAACAGGCATCTATCTGTCAGTGTTTGTTTGTTTTTTTGTGTCTGTTTTCAGGCATTTGTCAGTGTGTATTTGTTTTTTGTGTCTGTTTTCAGGTATTTGTCAGTGTGTGTATGTGTGTTTTACATGGCGTAAACAATGGGGCAGACTATAACGACCCCCCTAAGTTTGACTTTAGACCACTGGACTGAAGTTAGATCAAGGGCCCATAATCTTTCAGTAGAAATTAAGAAGGGACCTTGGCAGACTTTCTGAGTCTCCGTGTGGCCAACTTTTAATGTAAAATAGTCACTGTAGGGGACTTTTGGTTTACTCTTATCTTTGAAGTTAAAGCCATTGTTTTTAGAGCGGACCTGGGTCCCACCTGGATCAACAGCCTTACCTCATTCAGAATTCACCGCCATAAATCAAACCATAGATCCCCCCACACCTTTCAGAGCCCTCCCCCGGCTGCTCCCATGCACATGAGTGGGTCAGCACAGTGCCCTCGCTTTCTGCCCTAAGAAGCAGTCCCTGCACCCGGCTCTGAGATTGCTAAAGGCACAGTCTGAGGACCGAGGACCTACAGCTGGGACCCAGAGCCGACAAGCCCAGAGTCCCCCAGCAGATGAAGCTCCTGACACCACTTCTGCCTTTTCCTTTGCGAGCTGTGGATAACCCGCCCACAGACAGGCAGTTTCTGCAGAACGTCCAATATTGGCCTTTTTCATCAGCTGATCTGTACAATTGGAACACTGGGTTCCCTCTGGACCGGTCAGATTAGAACTACAACATGGCACAAGGTAAGGTGAGGTTGAAAGTTTACTGGCCGGGCTCTAGTCTAAAGGGAGCAATGAGATGCCCCACCAATTTGGCTAAGGTAAGAGAAGTGATGCAGGGCCTTACAGAGCCCCGTCTGTTTTTCTAGAAAGATTGATAGAAGCTTATAGATACTATACTCCTTTTAACCCGACCTCTGAGGGTCAACAAGCCGCAGTTGCCATGGCTTTTGAAGATTACATTCCATGGCTTTACAAGATTTAGTTAAGGAGGGAGAGAAGGTGTATCACAAGAGAGAAACAGAGGGAGAATACAGGAGAGGAATTTAAGCAGGATTTTGGCCGCAGTAGTAGGGGAATGTGAAGGAAGGAACAAGCCAGAGAATAGACAGACAGGGTATCTGGGCAACAAGGAACCCAGACCTGAAGGAAGAAGATCTGTCCAGAAGATTTTAGAGAAGGACCAATGTGCCTATTGCAAGGTAAAAGGACATTGGGCACGGGAATGCCCAAAAGAAAAAGGGAAGGGCCCCTAAGGTCCTGACTCTGAAAGATGATGAATAGGGGAGATGGGGCTCGGAACCCTCCCCGAGCCTAGGGTAACCCTGATGGTGAAAGAGACTCCCATGGACTTTTTAATTGACACAGGGGCAGAACATTCTGTGTTGAAACATCCACTGAGAAAATTAAAAAATAAAAGAACCATAGTGATTGGAGCCACTGGTCAGAAACAATACCCCTGGACCACTGCATGCACTGTAGATCTGGGAAAGGCCAAGTGAGTCATTCCTTCTTGGTCATTCCTGAGTGTCCCACATTGCTTCTAGGAAGAGATCTTCTGACTAAATTAAAGGCCTAGATCAGATTTACCCAAGAAGGGCCGAGAGTAACTTGGGAATCTCCCACCTCCGTAGTCTTAACCCTGCAGCTTGAGGAAGAATACCGATTGCATGAAGGCATAAAGCAAACAGAGGTGCCAGACCTAAAAGACTGGTTGACTGCTTTCCCTAGAGCATGGGCAGAGACTGGAGGTATGGGAATGGCTGTCAGAGTTCCTCCTGTGGTTGTGGGACTGAAGACAGATGCAACCCCTATAGGAGTGCGACAATACCTAATGAGCCGTGAAGCAAGAGATGGAATCAGGCCACATATTCAGAGACTATTACAATTAGGTATTTTGGTACCTTGCCAGTCACCCTGGAATACTCCTTTACTGCCGGTAAAGAAACCTGGCACGAGTGACTACCGACCAGTCCAAGACCCGAGAGAGGTCAATAAGAGGGTCCAAGATATTCACCCAACTGTTCCTAATCCCTATAATCTCCTCAGCTCACTCCCTCTGGAGCAAAAATGGTACACAGTACTTGATTTAAAAGATGCTTTCTTTTGCCTGAAGTTACATCCCTCCAGCCAGCCCATATTTGACTTTGAGTAGAGAGATCCTGACACTGGACAAATGGGACAATTGACCTGGACACGGTTACCCTGGGGTTAAAAAACTCCCCCACCCTTTTTGATGAGGCTCTACATCGAGATTATCCTCCTTCCGAGCTGAAAACTCCCAGGTAACTCTGCTTCAATATGTTGATGACTTGCTCCTTGCTGCAACCACGGAGAGAGAATGCTGGCAGGGGACCAAGAGATTGCTAGCAGAACTGGGTGAGTTGGGTTACCGGGCCTCTGCTAAAAAAGCCCAACTATGTCAGATGGAAGTAGTCTACTTGGGATATACCCTCTGGGATGGAAAACGGTGGCTGACAGAGGCTAGAAAAAGGACTGTGACTCAAATACCAACACAGCTACTCCAAGACAGGTGAGAAAATTCTTAGGCACCGCTGGGTTCTGCAGACTTTGGATACCTGGGTTTGCAACACTGGCTGCCCCCCTATATCCCCTGACCAAGGAAAGTGGGGAATTCAGATGGACATCAGAACATCAGAAAGCCTTTGAAAATATTAAGGAGGCCCTGCTGACTGCACCAGCCTTGGCATTGCCAGATCTAACCAAGCCCTTCATCCTCTATGTTGATGAGAGGGCGGGGGTGGCCAGAGGAGTTCTTACTCAGGCTCTAGAGCCGTGGAAGAGGCCGGTGGCTTATTTGTCTAAGAAGCTTGACCCAGTGGCCAGCGGATGGCCCACATGTTTAAAGGCCGTTGCTGCAGTAGCCCTACTCATTAAGGATGCTGACAAATTAACTCTGGGACAGCAAATAACTGTGGTAGCCCCCCACTGTCTTCAAAGCATTATCTTCCAACCCCCAGATCAACAGATGACAAATGCCCGGATGACTCACTACCAGAGTCTGCTGCTGACTGAACGGGTCATATTTGCTCCTCCTGCTATTCTCAACCCTGCCTGTAAAGTGATCTACGTGACCAGCCGTGGCCAGGTGTTCCAAACTGGTACACAGACCGAAGCAGTTTCCTAGTGGAGGATGGGTGGAGGCCTACCCAACAACAACAACAACAAAAAACTGCCAATGTTGTAGTTAAAAAAAATCCTAGAAGAAAATTTTTCCACGGTTTGGAATACCTAAGGTAATAGGGTCTGACAATAGACCCACCTTTGTTGCCCAGGTAAGGCAGGGACTGGCCATCCAACTGGGGACTGATTAGAAATTACATTGTGCTTATAGACCCCAGAGTTCAGGACAGGTAGAAAAGATGAATAGAACTCTAAAAAAACTAGACTAAATTAATCTTAGAGACCGGCGGGAATTACTGGACAGCCCTCCTTCCCTTTGCTTTGTTCTGAATTAAGAACACACTGGGAACATTTAAGCTCACACCATATGAAATCCTGTACTGGGGACGGGAGCCTCCCCTGCTCACTGAAGTAAAGGGAGTGTTAGATCCTTTAAAATTTAACCCTGGTTCTTCATTGTTTACATGCATGAAAGCCCTAGAAGTGGTCAGAAACACCGCCTGAGAGCAGCTCAAAGAGGCCTACGAACCAGGAGACTTGATGATACCACACCAGTTCCAGGTGGGAGATGCAGTTCTCGTCTGACAACATTGAGCTGAGAATCTGAAACCTTGTTAGAAAGGCCCATACATCGTGCTGCTGACCACCCCCACTGCTGTCAAAGTAGAAGGCGTCTCTGCTTAGATTCATGCCTCTCACAAAAGCAAGCTCCTGAAGAATAAATCCCCTTGGTTGACCACCCTCATTTCTACTCTGATAGACCCTCTAATAAGTTTGCTCTTACTGCTGACGTGTGGTCCATTAATTCTTAATAAACTAATGACCTTTGTTAGAGAGAGGATTGGTGCTGTACAGCTGTTAGTATTAAGACAACAATACCAGTCTCTGCAGAACCTTGAAAAAGAGGTTGCAGTTTAGTTCTAAGATTAGAACTAGTAACTAGAAGAAGCGGGGAATAAAAGATCCTGGCAGAATGTAAAAGGACACAGAAGCCCTGAAATTGGCAAGATAGATGTCAGTGTTAGCAGAACTAGCTTCACTGATTTAGAAAAATAGAGGTGCACAATGCTCTGGCCACTCCTTGAACCTGTGTGCCTGCCAATGTTCTGACCAGGTGTGTGCCCATTGCTGCACCTTCATTAGACTCTTTCCTTGTACCCCTCCCATACCCATTTCTTGAGAATAGACATTGTTTATATCTGGAAATCCCCTACTCTCCCCCTTCTCCTTTCCCCCTGAGGGACTATAAAAACTGGGACCTCTTTCCCTTCTAGGTTGACTCCTCTACCCCTGTGTGGGATATGATTCGTCCCCAGAGCTCTGGCTTTCCCCAAATAAAGCCTCGTGTGGTTTGCAACAAGCTCGGTCTCTCGTGAGTTCTTGGGTGTCCGCTATAGTCCTGAGGCCTGAGCGAGGGGCTCCTTTTGGAGTCTTTCAGTTTGTTTGTTTGTTTGTTTCTTGAGACAGTGTTTCTCTGTGTAGCACTGGCTGTCCTGGAACTCACTCTGTAGGCCAGGCTGGCCTAGAACTCAGAAATCTACCTGCATCTGCCCCCCAAGTGCTGGGATTAAAGACATGCGCCACTACACCCGGCTGAAAATCTAAATCCAGGCATGGTGGTATACACCTTTTATCCCAGGAGACAGGCATGCAGATCTCTGAGATGAAGGTCAGTCTCCAGAGCAAGAGCTACAACAGCCAAGTTTAGGCAGTTAAGGAGTTGGAAAAGAAGCTGGAGATAATATTCTAGGACAAGGGGGTGTTTTCCAGGGAGGAACCCTCACACCTTTTTGCTGTTGTTGGAGTCCACCAAAAGACCCTCAGTCATAAAGACCACAGAGACTGATATCATTGCAAATCACAGGAGGTGTTTTTTTTAATTGATCCAACACATTGGGGACTCCCTCAGCATGTAGGCAAGAGGAGAAACCCTGAACGAACAAAGAACACACTTTTTATACCTTGGAAGGAGCAGATTTAGGCAACAGGGCTAGCTGGCTTGTTCTAATTGGTATAGCAAGTGACCCTTTCAGGCATTGGTTGGTTTGCATAGGGTAACTACCTTTGGCCTAGTCCCTCACTCTGCCTGCCCTTATGTTTTTTTCTTACCATTGTTTAGTCAGCCAGCTTCCTTATCTGGCTCTGCACTTGGCCTGCTTGTATAGTTTTGAAAGAGGGGGAAGGGGCTAGGTGGTCTTGAATTTATTTTGGATTCTACATTCCTCCTTTTTTCTCTGATGCATTTCAGTCCTGAAATGATGTCTCATTTTGTTGTGAAAGACTCCGAGAGGAGCCCCTCACTCAGGCCTCAGGACAATAGCAGACCCCCAAGAACTCACAAGAGAACAAGCTTGATGCAAACCACATGAAGCTTTATTCGGGGAAAGCCAGAGCTCTGGGGACGACTCATATCCCACGCAAGGATAGAGGAGTTGACCATGAGGGGAAAGGGGTCCCAGTTTTTATAGGCCCTCAGGGGGGAAAGGAGAAGGAGGGAGTAGGGGATTTCCAGATCTAAACAATGTCTATTATCAAGAAATGGGTATGGGAGGGGTACAAGGAAAGAGTCTGGTGCAGGTGTAGCAACTCCAGATTGGCCCGGCTGTGGTTGCTGGGGAGATTTTCCAACTCTTTCCCAGCAACCAATATCACAAACACCTGGCAATGGGCTTCATCAGTGGGCACACACATGGATTCAAGGAAAGGTCAAAACATTGGCAGACAAACGGGTTCAAGGAGTGGCCAGAGCATTGTGCACCTCTATTTTTCTAAATCAGTGAAGCTAGTTCTGCTAACAATGAAATCTATCTTGCCAATTTCAGGGCTTCCATGACCTTTTACATTCTTTCAGGATCTTTCAGTTGCAGCTGCTGATATTGTCTGAGCATCAAAACTTGTACTGTATTTATGCGATTAAGGGTGCATGGGCCAAAGGTTAAGAGCAGAAACAGGATAAGAAGGGGTAGTAAGCAGGACTAGGTAAGTACCCTTCCAGTGAGCCTCAAGGGTCTGGGTGCAATTCCAGCACATGTACATCAAATCCCAGACCTGGAACTGGAGAGATATCTTTGGGTTGCCAGACTTGTATGCAGCAGCCAGTTGTGACCAGACTTCTATCTGCACCACCTGCAAGCCATTTAACCTAGCATACAGATGATTATTACAACATGTGAGTTCTGTCACATCATTTAAGATAGTGAGGGGCACAGGAGACCCATAAGGGATCTCAAAAGGAGTAAGACTGAATCAAGAGAGAGTATTTCTGGTTCTAAATAGGACAAGGGAGAGGAACACCACCCAGTCTGCGCCAGTCTCCATGGTTAATTTTGTCAAGGTTTCTTTTAGGGTTCTATTTATCCTTTCTACCTGTCCTGAGCTCTGAGGTCTGTCCCCACAACGTAATTTCCATTCAACCTCTAAATAATTGGCCACCACCTGACTTACCTGGGCAACAAAGGCAGGGCCATTATCTGACCCTATTGCTTTTGGCACTCAAAACCTTGGAAAAAATTCTTCAATAATCTTGACGACCATCTGAGCAGTCTAATATATATATTTTTTTAAACAGGGAAAAGCTTCTACCCGTCTGGAGAACATAGCCACAAAAACTAGAAGGTATTTATACCCATATTTTCCAGGTCTTACCTTAGTAAAATCTACCTCCCAGGAAACACTGGGTCTGTCTCCCCAGTACCTCTTCCTTGGGTCCACCATAGTGCAGCAGACATTGACTTTTTGGGAGGGCACACATTTGTGCACCACCTGCTCCACAAGGTATTTTAAACCTGGTACATAGTACTTAAGTCTTGGAAAATGTCTCCATGAGCTTTCTTACCCCTAAGGGAGTCCACTGGTTATTTTATTTTATCAGGGTTATTTTAATAACCTGTTCCCTGATGACTAATGCTGTCGAACTACCTTGGATGCTTCTCAGCCATTTTAAGATTCCTCAGTTGAGAATTCTTTGTTTAGCTCTGTACCCCATTTTTAAATAGGGTTATTTGGTTCTCTGGAGTCTAACTTCTTGAGTTCTTTGCATATTGGATACCAGCCTGCTATTGGATGTAGGACTGGTAAAGATCATTTCCTAATGTGTATGCTCCCATTTTGTCCTATTGACAGAGTTCTTTGCTTTGCAGAAGCTTTTTAATTTTATGAGGTCCCACTTGTTAATTTTTGATCTTAGAGCCTTAGCCATTGGTGTTCTGTTCAGGAAATGTTCCCCTGTGTTGATGTGTTTGAGGCTCATTCATACTTTCTCCTCTGGCAGATTCAGAGAATCTGCTTTTATGTGGAGGTCATTGATGCACTTCGACTTGATTTTTGTACAAGGCAATAAAAGGAGATCAAATTGCATATTTCTACTTGCTGAATGCCAGTTGAACCAGCACAATTTGTTGAAAATGCTATCTTTTTTCCACTAGACAGTTTTAGCTTCTTTGTCAAAGATCAAGTTACCATGTGGGTTTACCTCTCGATCTTGAATCCTATTCCACTGATCTACCTGTCTGTCTCTGTACCAATACCAAGCGGTTTTGTTCTTTTTGTTTTTAATTTTTTTGTTTTTTGTTTTTGTTTTGTTTCGTTTTTTGTTTTTTAACCACTATTGCTCTGTAGTATAGCTTGAGGTCAGGGATGGTGCTTTCCTCCAAAAGTTCTTTTATTGTTGAGAATGGTTTATGCTATCCTGTTTTTTGTTTGTTTGTTTGTTTGTTTGTTTTTTGTTGTTGTTGTTGGGATTTTTTTTTTTGTCATTCCACATGAATTTGAGAATTCTTTCTATCTCTGTAAAGGATTGAGGTGGAATGTTGACGGGGATTGCATGGAATCTGGAGATTACTTTTGGTAATCTGGTCATTTTTACTATGTTAATCTTGCCAATCAATGAGAGATCTTTCCATCTTATGAGGTCTTCTTCTATTTCTTTCTTCAGAAACTCGATGTTCTTGACATACAGATCTTTTACTTGCATGATTGGAGTCACACAAAGGTATTTTATGTTATTTGTGACTGTTGTGAAAGGTGTTGTTTCCCTAATTTCTTTCTCAGCCTGTTTATCCTTTGAGTATAGGAAGGCTACTGATTTGTTTGACTTAGTTTTATATCCAGCCACTTTGCTGAAGTTTATCAGCTATAGTAGTTCCCTGGTGGAATGTTTTGGTTCACTTATGTATTCTATCATATCATCTGCAAATAGTGATATCTGGACTTCCTCCTTTGCAATTTGTTTCCCTTTAACCTCCTTTTGTTGTCTAAATGCTAAAGTTATTTAATTCTCAAATGTTGACGCTCCCCTTTATGTCCCCCCTTGCAGACTTCTTCCTGCCATGCCCCCATCCCTTTCACCTATGAGAGGGTATACCCCTGGATATCACCCCTGCCTGGGACAAAAAGTCTCTACAAGATTAGGCACATCCTCCGCCACTGAGGCCTGACAAGTTAGTCCTCTGCTACATATGTGCCTGGAGCCTTGGATCAGCTGCTTGGTTGGTGGCTTATTCTCTGTGAGCTCCTAGGGGTCTGACTTAATTGACAGTGTTGGTCTTCCGAGGGTTGCCATGCCCTTCAGTTCCTACAATCCTTCCCCTAATCTTTTCACAGGGGACCTGACCTTAACCTAGTGTTTAGTTGTAAGTATCTTCATCTGTCTCAGTCAGTTTCTAAGCTCCTGTTCACAATCACAATATAGCTTCAGTAATGGTGTCAAGATTTGGTGACTGACTACGAGATGGATCCCAAGTTTGGCCGGTCCCTGAAGGTCCTTTATTCATTCTTTGCTCTATTTTTGTCCCTGCATCTACTTTAGATATTAATAATTTTGAGGGGAAAATTATGAGGGTGGATTTAAGTCCCCATCCCTCCTTTGGGGGCCCAGTCTAACTACTGGAGTTGGGCTGTTCTGGTTCCATATTTGCACTTTTGTTCATTTTGGCTAAAGTCATCCAAATTGAGTCTTCAAAGCCTCTCACATCCCAGGTCTCTGGGATTTTTCTAGAAGTTCCCCCCATACAATATCCTATACTGCTGTATATTTCCATTCATTTTCCTGACCTTCTGGGTTTCTTTCATGTCTCCTCTTTTGCCTTTCCCTCTCATCTCCCACTGAAGTCCTTCTCTCACCCTGTCTCCCACAATTATATTGTTCCTCCTTCTAAGTGAGATTGATGCATCATCACTTGGACTTTCCTTCTTGCATAACTTCTTAGGGTCTGTGAGGTATATTATGGGTATTCTGTACGTTTTGCTTAATATCACTTATAAGTGACCATGCATATCAATTCTACCTGAAGACCCAGCTATACTGCTCTTGGGAATATATGCAAAAGGTGTTCTACAGTATCATAAGAAAATGTGCTGCTCTATTTTCATACCAGCTTAATTCATTTGCTTTACAAATGAGAAACACCCCAGATGTCCTTCAAAAGAAGAATCAATATAGAAAATGTGGTTTATCTACACAATTGAATACTATTTATCTATTGAAAAGAAGAACATCATGAATTTTGCAGGCAAATAAATGGAACTAGAAAATATCATTCTAGTGAGGTGTCCCACACCCCAAATACCATGAATGGTATGTACTCACTATGTTGCACTTTGGATAGGAATAGTATTGAATCTATAGATTCCTTTTCATAAGATGGCCATTGTTATTGTTTTTTTCTCCATTCAATAATTGATTTGTTAATTTTACATCCCTATCAATGCTTACTCATCCTGCTCCCCCACTCACAGAGTCCCTTTGCCCACCTCCTCCAATTATACTCTGGTAGGGTGGTGCCCCTGCCCATGTGGTCTGCCTCATCTTTTCAGAGCTCCATTTTTCTTCTGGCCCACACTTCTAGCAATTTCAGATCAGCACCCGACTCACAAGCCCACAGCTCTACCTGCATCGAGAGGCCTTTTCCCACCCAGGACAACCAGGCGAGATAACCATGTCCCAGTCCCTGCTGGTTGCATAGGAGGGCCAGCAGCTCTGAGGTCTGCCCAGTGCTTTTGGAGCTCCATCTTCTGGCACATACCTTTACCTGCAATCAAGGATCTGTAATCAACACACCAGCCCACTTTTCCTGGTCTGATCCTACTCCTAGAATAGCTGTAGTCACTTTGTTTTATGACTCGGCCCTTGGGTCAGACAATGGGGTCTGCAAGGGAGGGAGTAGGGATAGAGGGGCTAGAGACTCAAAGAATGGAGACAAGATAGGCTGCTTGATCAAGTCTCATTTATTGAAAGACAACTATGGGTATATAAGCACAAGCTAGGGAGTGCAGCTTGAGACACTTAACCACAAGTCCAGAATGTATCTGAGAAAAACAGGATGTTATCAGAGTGTGCTCAGCTGTGGTGGGCTGCTTGCAAAAACATCATGCTAGGAAAACAAGTCTCTCATCAGGGTGGAAAAGTACCAACTTTTAAGTAAATAGAGCCCAAGATGGCTACAGAGATGATAGCTGCTTTCTGCTAAGAGTCAGCTCCCAACAGGTCCCCCTTTTAATTTTATTTTTTAAAAAGAGAAGGCTGGGAGAATTAACGGAAACTGTGCCTGACTTAAATTAGACCCCAGCCCTCCCTTTCCCATCTCTGGACACTCAATAGCCCATTTTTGTTTAAGCTCCTATCTTAGGTTGGTAAGGCTTCCCAATTAGGGGCTGGGGTCTTGAGGTGTTTCTTTACCCGTCATTGACTATCTGGCTTAACATGTAAGTTAGGAGCTATTCCAAGTTGGTCTTGTTGACAGATGTTTTATTGTTCCCTACTGCTAGGCTATGATAATGGACCTGTATGAGTTTCATTTGAATAGCATCTATCTGCTATTATACAAAAGCCATCAGTTTGTTGAACAGTATGGGCCCTTGAAACAAGAGAATAAGTAGGCTGGGTATCTTCATTGTCATATATTACAGGAGTAATATCCCTGAATGGCCACAGAGTTTTCAACACCAATTCTAATTTTTTCTGTGGCTATAGGTGGGGACCACCAA
This sequence comes from Mus musculus, assembly GCF_000001635.26. Classification (NCBI taxonomy): domain Eukaryota; kingdom Metazoa; phylum Chordata; class Mammalia; order Rodentia; family Muridae; genus Mus; species Mus musculus. The sequence goes on along the minus strand of NC_000078.6, from coordinate 88,203,504 downwards.
ATGTGGCCTGTGGATACACAGTACCATCCAGCACAGTATGCTGAGCCAGGGCCTCTACATTTTATCTTAGAGCTTTTTCTGCAGGGCACAGATAAAACCTAGTGATATCAACGTGTTGACCCCACTTTATGCAGTCAAAAAGATGGACCTCACTAAATTGTAAGTCGGGGAACCAAGAGTCCAGTTGAGTCACCTTGGAGGTGCTGGTGATGATGTCTCCTTTAGCACTGAGTACTTTCCAATTCAGGTTATATAGCATATGCTGGTTGATCCACTCCTGTTTGAAGGCAATTGTGAGGGAGACTAGCAGTATTGGGATGTAGAGAATCTTCATGTTCCCTGCAAAGAAGAAACAGTGTTCTCAGGGGGCTTATCCTCTCTGGATCTGTTACTATTGTATATTTGTTTAAATCAGTTTCTCTTGCTGCCAGCAGGTGGCATCTGCTGTTTGGGAATATATGCTGACAGAACCTCTTCCACAGATAACCACTGGGTCTGGCCCAATCTAGGTTCTGGTTTATGGGTCTTTCCAGAGGACTGTTGCAAAATTCTTTTTGGTATCAGGATGCCAAAACCTATCGGCCACAGGTTTTCCTTCAGAATCAAAAGTTTAAAAATTTAAAATAAAGAGTGATGAGCCGGGCTTGGTGGCCCACGCCTTTAATCCCAGCACTCGGGAGGCAGGCAGATTTCTGAGTTCGAGGCCAGCTTGGTCTACAAAGTGAGTTCCAGGACAGCCAGGGCTATAAAGAGAAACACTGTCTCGAAAAACCAAACCAAAAAAAAAAAAAAAAAAAAAAAGTGTGTGATGAAGGATATTTCTGGGGGATCCCTTGGTAGGGTACCAGTCCTCCCTTTTTTTCCAAATTGATGTTTAATGGTTTGATGTGCCCTTTCTACCATACTTTGGCCCTGTGGATTACAGAGAATACCTGTTTTATGTAGCATTGTCAATTTCTCAGAAAATTGGAAGAAACTTGAGCTTGTATAACGTGGACCATTGTCAGTCTTTATCTGTTTAGGCACACCCAATACAGTGATTGTAGCAAGCATTAGTGATTACATGTTTGCCTGCTTCTCCAATTTGTAATGTCACATAAATGAAACCACTGTATGTATCTACATATACATGTATATATTTTTGGTTTCCAAATTCATTATAATGAGTAACATCCATTTGCCAGAGGCTGTTTGGTATTAGGCCCTTTGGATTTACACCCAAATGAGGTAAAGGTGTAACAACACATGACTGATATTATTTGACAATTTACCTAGCTTGTTCTCTGGTAATTTTAAACATGATCTTCAATGTTTGGGAATTGAAGTGATATAACTCATGGACTCTTATGGCCTTATCCAGGTTAGCTGGTGGATCTGATGAAGTCACCACAGTTACACGAGTGGCTAGATCTGGTTTGGTATTTTCCTCAGAGATGGCACCTGGTAGTCTGTTGTGGGCTCTCAGATGTCCTATAAAAATGTATACTTTCTCCTCAAAATTAATTGTTGGCACTGTAAAAAGAGATCAGCTGCTTCTGAGGAATGTTTTATTTGCACAGCAATTTCTAGCAGAGGGGCAGACTGAGCTAAATATGAGCATCTGTGTAATTATTAATGGCTTGATTCAGAAATGCTTGGAACACAGCAATAACAGCATGCAATTCAACCAATTGGTCTGACATTGATGGTGTAGCAAAGGACATTACTTGACCTTTAAAGGCATAAACAGCTGTTCCTGATGAGGAAACATCAGGGAAAACTAGCAATGCATCTTCTATAGGTGCATGTGTGGTGCGAGATGGAAAAATGAATTCATGGCGATTACAAAACTGAACCAATTTGTCTGGCAGATAAAGATTATCAAGCAGTCCAGCAAAGGAGGCACATGCGATAGGCCAAAGTTCAGAATTTTGCATAAGCCAATCAACCTGATGCCTTATATAGGGTTACACTATGGCATCATGGTCTTTTCCAAATATTTCTGACTATTATCTCTGCCTAATATAATAATATCAGCTACAGCCACAGTATGAATAAAGGACCTTCTTAGGATATGAGGAAAGATGAACCCATAATATGGGTGCAGTTTGACAAAAAAACAAAACAAAAACAAAAAAAAACCCCATAAAAACAACAACAAACCCAAAAAACCCTGCAGTAGGAATTAATTTGGTGTTAAAGATCAGAAAATATAAAGGCTTAGAATAATTAATACGTGTTACAAATTGGGACGAAATAGCACTTTCAATCTTCTGCAAAGTTTCTGACCCTCCTCTGTTAGAGCCTGGTCAGACTTAGGGTCAGCATCTCCCTTGAGAATATCAAACAGAGGCTTCAAATCTTCTCTAGTAAGTTTTAAATATGGACATATCCAATTGATATCTCCCAATAGTTTTTGAAAATCATTAAGCATGTTAAGGGAATCAGTTCTAAAAAGTGGCCATTAATAATATGTGGGCCAATAATCTGAAATCCTAAACAAGTATAGGGATCTTGTAATTGTACCTTTTTCTGTAGCTATTTGTATCCCTGCAGTCTGAAAAACTGTTTTAGGATCATCAAAACACTGGAATACATGACTTCCATCTTTTCCTGCTATTAAGATATGATCCACGTAATGAATCATGTAGATCTGTTTCCACATGGTTCTAACATCATCTATGTTGGAGGCCACAAATTTTTGGCACAAGGTAGGGCTATTAGCCATAACCAGAGGTAATACCTTCGACTGATGTCTTTTCATAGGTCCTCTAAAGTTTAGAGCAGGAACACTAAAGGCAAAGCAGTTTCTGTCTTCAAGATGCAAGAGGATGGTAAAGAAACAATCTTTTAAATCCATAACTATTTTATAGTAGCCCAAAGGTATTGGCACAGTTGTGGGCATCCAAGGTTACAAGGCTCCCATCAGGATCATTGTCACATTAACAGTCCTCAAGTCTTGCAACAATCTCCACTTTCCTGATTTTTTTCTTGATGACAAATATTGTGTTATTCCAGGGAGAGTTACTCTGTTCCAAATGTCCTGTCTATATTTGCTCCTGCACTAGTAATTGGGCAGCTTGTAATTTTTTGGTGGTGAGGGTCCACTGATACACCCAGATGGGCGAGTCTCCCTTCTAGGTGATGGGATCGGCACAATGCCCTGAGGGTGCATATGAATCAACAGCTCCCATCAAAAATACTCCAAGCTTCATCTTCCCAGTGTTACCATGGGCCTCAATGGGATGGGTAATCCCATCTTCATTTTTTCCTAAACCTTTCCCTGTGGAAAACCTAGAGTTTTCATCTGAGCCATGATTACATCATGGTGGGTAAACATGCTAACTGGGATAACAGATTTCTGTCCCAGAGATTAATGAGAAGGCCAAGGATAACATATGGTTGTATATTTCCCGTATTTCCTTCTTTATCTTTCTACTTCAGCACATTAGAACTTTGTTGTGGATTTTGACTTTGGCCAATAACCCTTAGATTTTTCAAGGTTGGTGTCTGAGGCCAGGTAGAGGGACACTCACTTAGTTTTATAATAGTCACATTGGCCCCTTTATTAACCAAGCCTCTGAATGCCTTTCTATCAAGCCATATCATCATCACAGGTTTTTGTTATTTATAGGTTGCACCCAGTATGCATCAAAGGAACCAAAGCCTTGATCTCCTCTCTTAGGAGTCATATTTGTGATTAGTAAGAAGCAATGGAAGTAACAATAGTTGAGCAATCCTTCTTCTTGTGGGGATGGTGACTATATTATATATTGTCTTGGCCATTACCTTAATCTCTCCTTGATAATCATTGTCTATAACACCAGGAAAAATCTGTAGTCCCTGCATGGTAGCACTGCTTAATCCTATCATCAGGCCAAACACATTTGAATAGAGCAGTCCAAAGCTTCAGTGCGTAGGGACTGAGATCCCATTTATGTGGTTGGTACTGTGTGGATGGTGGAACTGAGGTCCAGTCCTGCCCTTTCTGGGGTTGCTAGATTAAGTTCTGAAAGGGGTTGTTGTTGCTTGCTGGCATGAAACTGACCACCCCATAAACCTGTTTTGGTTTGTGTTGGTTTGGGGCCTGGGGCTGGCCGCTGCTCCCATTTCCCTTATTAGGAAAAAGGGTGTTCGCTTGTGTATCTGTCTTGGATCTACACGTATTAGCCCAATGTTTTCTGAGTTTGGAACTCAGACATAGCTCAGGCTGATTCCTGGGTCGTCTCAGAGGTGACTGGTTTCCTACCCTGCAATCTTTTACAAAATGTCCAGGCTTGCCACACTTAAAACAGGCCTTTTGGTCTCTAATTTCCAAGAAGTCTCTTACTAATTGTATGGCTATCAATCAGTGGCTTACATGGCAGCCACCATAGCTGAGCCCTGCTGTTAAGAGGTCCCTTTGTTAGAACAGAGTCTGATGTACCCAGTGAGGTCTGTCTTCTTCCTGTAGGGTCTAATGGCTGCTTGGCAGGCAGGATTGACATTTTCGAACATAAGCTGTTTCACATAGTCTACCCCTGCCTCTGCATTACCAAAAATCCTCCCTGCTGTTGTCATCAGTCAATGAATAAAACCAGAAAATCAGAATATCAGTTCCAGGATTGAAAGAGTAAAAGGAGCAGTGGCACCATACAGTGACACTGCATTTTTAAATTCTTAAATGGTTTGGGAATTGAAACCTGTGTGATGTCTCCAGGTAACCACTTGAGCATCTGATACAGGGAATGACTCAGTCTCTCCCTCATCTGGTTGATCTGTATCTCAACCAAAGCCAGAGGGCAGTGTCTGTCTTTGGACTCTGTGTTGAGGAATGCAAGGACCTGGGGGATTTTTTCATGTGGCTTCACACTTCTGAGACAACTTTCTGCTCTTTAATTCTTGTAGCTGATTAAGTAAGTCCTGATGTTCTTCCTCTAATTCTATTTGTCATTTTAGGGCTGAGATTTTATCCTGCAATTTTTTTCAAGTCAGTCTTGACAGAAACTACATTTGAAATGTAGAACTCTTTTCCTCACTCTACAGGACACTTACCCTCATGCGACATTGTGTTCCTCATCAATGTCAGACACTGGTCTGATTCCTTGCAGAACATTGTGTTACCATCACATATAGCAATACTCAAAACTATGGTCCATAGACATTCATTTCTTAGAACTCAGAAGGCACATCCTTTCTATTTACTGACAGCCAACGCAAAGGTCATAGAAAAATGCTAACTACATTAATAGCAGACATTAGTCACAGTGGAGATTAATTGTGAGAATATTGATTTCTTTAAAAACACAGAAAATTATGGCAATATGTTTCTGTTTTAACCCCAGGTATGTGATATGATGCTATTAATGATTAACATCAGCAGATTATTGGTTGCCTCTTACTCTAGAAGGGTCATCATTTTGCAAGCCGAAGATCATTTCGACTATTATGTGATGTTTAGAATTCTAGGAACTACGCAGAATGTGTATAAATGGTAGATGACAAGAGAGGGATGGGTTGTTGGTTAGCTGCTGTGTGTCACAGATTCTTAAATAGTCATGCACAAAGAAGGAACAACAACAAGAAGTTAGATGTTCTGATGGTAAATATCAAACTGACCCCAAGGAACTCAACGTCCCTAATCAGCAGGAAGTCATCTACTGAGAACAACAGCAACTACAGCCTTTTTTCTCTCCTATGTTAGAGGGTTAGAGGGTAGGAAGATTGGATAAGAGTGGAAGGGAAGACGGGAATGGTGGGAGGCAGAGGCAGAGGCAGGCAGATTTCTGAGTCTGAGGCCAGCCTGGTCTACAAAGTGAATTTCAGGACAGCCAGGGTTATACAGAGAAACCCTGTCTCAAAAAACAAACAAACAAACAAACAAACAAATAAACAAACAAAGAGTGGAAGGGAAAAGAACTCACAAAGTAGCCAAAGTTCAGCTACACAAAATGACTTGAGCAGATTTAAAATAATGAGTGTGCTTATGACTTCAATACACAGGTGGGGAAATCTCCCTAAGTCCAATCATCACAGACCTCTATAGGAGCTGGGTACAATTATATGGTCAGAGGGCTCAGTTTGGCATTGTGATACAGAAGTCCTTTAGGGTAGCCATGAAGATGTCATTGTCAAAGCAATTGACTCTTGTGAACTGCACAAATTGAATCAGGAAAGGCACAAGGAGACTGAGCCAAGAGCCCCCCATTCAACAATCTTCTAATTCCATGGTATTCATGATGTCTACAATACTCTTTAAGGAAAACTTGATAGGCATGACATTCAAATCAGTTTAAAGGACTCCTCTCAAGTACAGGTGTTTGAGCGGACAATCATTAGAATATTGGGCAGATGACTCCGTGTATGAATGTAAAAGCTTGATGAGAGAGCTCAAAATGATCTCTGAGGGGGTCCTCAGGTACCTAGGGAAGAACAATAGATTAGTTTTCCACATGGCAATGTGATTGACCTACTCCCACTCTTCAGTGACAATCAGGCACCCAGAGGTGCCTATTAGGATAAATGGGCCCTCAAGAAAATGGAATATGGGACCCATATGACCATAGTTCATGGTGCCTCCTGTGGTATCATTAACTCCTTATCACAGCCTGTGCAGCTCTTCATTCTTCACACCAAACCCTGAATCTCAAACCCAGTTTTCGAAGTTTCCCACACTCAGCTCATTCAAAGGCTCAAAAATAAGCATTTTACTTATAGGGATCAGCACAGATTGTGGCCTGTCCTTCCAGATCTGGGCAACTGTACAGGTCTAAGTACTCCCAATGCCATGCCCTCTTCTCTTTTCTATTTCTTCCCCTTAGATTGAATAAGGAGTGCTGTGCTATCTTGTTTCTACATTGTCTCTGAATCAATTGGCATGTCCTCAAGGAGGTGAGGGACTTACCTGATCTGGACAATGGTGACAGGTTCCTATTCTCAGAAGCTCGAGGCAGTCCCTCTGGATACAAAGTCCAGACTATGTTTGGCTCCAATGACTCTTTTGTAATCATTTCTCATGTCACCCCTTAGCAGCTGTAATGAAAGATCCTGGCAGAATGTAAAAGGACACAGAAGCTCTGAAATTGGCAAGATAGACATCAGTGTCAGCAGAACTAGCTTCACTGATTTAGAAAAATAGAGGTGCACAATGCTCTGGCCACTCCTTTAACCTGTATGTCTGCCAATGTTCTGACCAGGTATGTGCCCATTGCTGCACCTTCATTAGACTCTTTCCTTGTACCCCTCCCATACCCATTTCTTGAGAATAGACATTGTTTAGATCTGGAAATCCCCTACTCTCCCCCTTCTCCTTTCCCCCGAGGGCTAATAAAAACTGGGAACTCTTTCCCCTCGAGGTCAACTCCTCTACCCCTGCGTGAGATATGAGTCATCCCCAGAGCTCTGGTTTCCCCGAATAAAGCCTCATGTGGTTTGCAACAAGCTTGGTCTGTCGTGAGTTCTTGGGTGTCCGCTATTGTCCTGAGGCCTGGGTGAGGGGCTCCTCTCGGAGTCTTTCATTTGGTGGCTCGTCCGGGATTGGCATGACCACCCACGTCTCTGAAGACCCACTTAGAGGTGAAATTTTTTGTCCAAAAATATTTCTGTAAGCCGGCTAGGTTCTGTGCTGAAATTTGCAGCCGCGACGTTTCGTGAGAAATGGAGACCTTTGCCTCGGGAGGAGGCACTGAGTGTGAACAGCAGACGTGCTGGAATCACCGGCTGCTGCTCGCTCTGGGGGACGCCCTGAGCGAGGGGAAGGACTCCAGGAGTCTGTCTGGGGCGGGGAGTGTACTCCCTCGACCATCTGTATTTCTGAAGCCCTCAGCAAGGGGAAGGACTCTAGGAGTCCATCTGAGGCAGGGAGTGCACTCCCTCAACCGTCTGCATTTCTGAGTTGGTTTTGTCTGTTTGATGGAAGACAGGCATCTGTCAGTGTGTGTTTGTTTTTTGTGTCTGTTTTCAGGAGTTTGTCAGTGTGTATTTGTTTTTTGTGTCTGTTTTCAGGTATTTGTCAGTGTGTGTATATGTGTTTTCTGTGTTTGTTTTGTGTTTTCCGTGGTACTGGACAGACGGTAACGACCCCCCTAAGTTTGACTTTAGACCACTGGACTGAAGTTAGATCAAGGGCCCACAATCTTTCAGTAGAAATTAAGAAGGGACCTTGGCAGAATTTCTGCACCTCCGAGTGGCCGACTTTTAATGTAAAATGGTCACTGGAAGAAACTTTTGGTTTACTCTTTATCTTTGAAGTTAAAGCCATTGTTTTTCAGAGTGGACCTGGGTCCCACCTGGATCAACAGCCTTACCTCATTCAGAATTCACTGCCATAAATCAAACCATGGGTTCCCCCACGCCTTTCAGAGCCCTCCCCCGGCTGCTCCCATGCACTCGAGTGGGTCAGCACAGTGCCCTCGCTTTCTGCCCTAAGAAGCAGTCCCTGCACCCAGCTCTGAGATTGCTAAAGGTACAGTCTGAGGTCCGAGGACCTACAGCTGGGACCCGGAGCCGACAAGCCCAGAGTCCCCCAGCAGATGAAGCTCCTGACACCACTTCTGCCTTTTCCTTTGCGAGCTGTGGATAACCCGCCCACAGACAGGCAGTTTCTGCAGAACGTCCAATATTGGCCTTTTTCATCAGCTGATCTGTACAATTGGAACACTGGGTTCCCTCTGGACCGGTCAGATTAGAACTACAACATGGCGCAAGGTAAGGAGAGGTTGACAGTTTACTGGCCGGGCTCTAGTCTAAAGGGAGTGATGAGACGCCCCACCAATTTGGCTAAGGTAAGAGAAGTGATGCAGAGCCTTACAGAGCCCCCATCTGTTTTTCTGGAAAGATTGACAGAAGCTTATAGATACTATACTCCTTTTAACCCGACCTCTGAGGGTTAACAAGCCGCGGTTGCTATGGCTTTTAAAGATTACATGCCATGGCTTTACAAGATTTAGTTAAGGAGGCAAAGAAGGTGTATCCCAAGGGAGAATAAGAGGGAAAGAAGACAGGAGAGAAATTTAAGCACGATTTTGGCCTCAGTAGTAGGGGAACGTAAAGAAAGGAACAGGCCAGAGAATAGATAGACAGGGTACCTGGGCAACAAGGAACCCAGACCTGAAAAAAGAAGATCTGTCCAGAAGATTTTAGAGAAAGACCAATGTGCCTATTGCAAGGAAAAAGGACATTGGGCACGAGAATGCCCAAAGAAAAAGTGAAGGGCCCCTAAGGTCTTGACTCTGAAAGATGATAAATAGGAGAGACGGGACTCAGGCCCCCTCCCCAAGTCTAGGGTAACCCTGATGGTGAAAGAGACTCCCATGGACTTTTTAATTGACATAGGGGCAGAACATTCTGTGTTGAAACATCCACTGAGAAAATTAAAAAATAAAAGAACCATAGTGATTGGAGCCACTGGTCAGAAACAATACCCCTGGACCACTGCATGCACTGTAGATCTGGGGAAAGGCCAAGTGAGTCATTCCTTCTTGGTCATTCCTGAGTGTCCCACACCGCTTCTAGGAAGAGATCTTCTGACTAAATTAAAGGCCCAGATCAGATTTACCTAAGAAGGGCCGAGAGTAATTTGGGAATCTCCCACCTCCGTAGTCTTAGCCCTGCAGCTTGAGGAAGAATACCAATTGCATGAAGGCATAAAGCAAACAGAGGTGCCAGACCTAAAAGACTGGTTGACTGCTTTCCCTGGAGCATGGGCAGAGACTGGAGGCATGGGAATGGCTGTCAGAGTTCCCCCTGTGGTTGTGGGACTGAAGACGGATGCAACCCCTATAGGAGTGCGACAATATCCAATGAGCCGCGAAGCAAGAGATGGAATCAGGCCACATATTCAGAGACTATTACAATTAGGTATTTTGGTACCTTGCCAGTCACCCTGGAATACTCCTTTACTGCCGGTAAAGAAACCTGGCACGAGTGACTACCGACCAGTCCAAGACCCGAGAGAGGTCAATAAGAGGGTCCAAGATATTCACCCAACTGTTCCTAATCCCTATAACCTCCTCAGCTCACTCCCTCTGGAGTGAAAATGGTACTCAGTATTTGATTTAATAAATGCTTTCTTTTGCCTGAAGTTACATCCCTCCAGCCAGCCCATATTTGCCTTTGAGTGGAGAGATCCTGACACTGGACAAACTGGACAATTGACCTGAACACGGTTACCCCAGGGGTTCAAAAACTCCCCCACCCTTTTTGATGAGGGTCTACATCAAGATTTTGCCTCCTTCTGAGCCGAAAACTCCCAGGTAACTCTGCTTCAATATGTTGATGACTTGCTCCTTGCTGCAACCATGGAGAGAGAATGGTGGCAGGGGACCAGGAGATTGCTAGCAGAACTGGGTGAGTTGGGTTACCGGACCTCTGCTAAAAAAGCCCAGCTATGTCAGATGAAAGTGGTCTACTTGGGATATACCCTCCGGGATGGAAAACGGTGGCTGACAGAGGCTAGAAAAAGGACTGTGACTCAAATACCAACTCCGGCTACTCCAAGACAGGTGAGAGAATTTTTGGGCACCGCTGGGTTCTGCAGACTTTGGAAACCTGGGTTTGCAACACTGGCTGCCCCCCCCGTACCCCCTGATCAAGGAAAGTGGAGAATTTAGATGGACATCAGAACATCAGAAAGCCTTTGAAAATATTAAGGAGGCTCTGCTGACTGTGCCAGCCTTGGCACTGCCAGATCTAACCAAGCCCTTCATCTTCTATGTTGATGAGAGGGTGGGGGTGGCCAGAGGAGTTCTTACTCAGGTTCTAGGGCTGTGGAAGAGGCTGGTGGCATATTTGTCTAAGAAGCTGGACCCAGTGGCCAGCGGATGGCCCACATGTTTAAACTCCATTGCTGCAGTAGACCTACTCATTAAGGATGCTGACAAATTAACTCTGGGACAGCAAATAACTGTGATAGCCCCCCACTCTCTTCAAAACGTTATCTGCCAGCCCCCAGATCGATGGATGACAAATGCCCGGATGACTCACTACCAGAGTCTGCTGCTGACTGAACGGGTCGTGTTTGCTCCTCCTGCTATTCTCAACCCTGCCAGCAAAGTGATCTACGTGACCAGCCGTGGCCAGGTGTTCCAAACTGGTACACAGATGGAAGCAGTTTCCTAGTGGAAGATTTTGTAGATACCTTTTCAGGATAGGTGGAGGCCTACCCAATAAAAAAGAAACTGCCAATGTTGTGGTTAAGAAAATCCTAGAAGAAATTTTTCCACGGTTTGGAATACCTAAGGTAATAGGGTCTGACAATGAACCCACCTTTGTTGCCCAGGTAAGTCAGGGACTGGCCATCCAACTGGGGATTGATTAGAAATTACATTGTGTTTATAGACCCCAGAGTTCAGGCTAGGTAGAAAGGAAAAAAAAAGAAAAACTTGACTAAATTAATCTTAGAGACCGGCGGGAATTACTGGACAGCCCTCCTTCCCTTTGCCTTGTTCCGAGTTAAGAACACACGAGGAACATTTAAGCTCACACCATATGAAATCCTGTGTGGGGAGGGGCTCTCCCATTCACTGAAGTAAAGAGAGTGTTAGATCCTTTAAAATTTAACCCTGGGTCTTCATTGTTTACATGCATGAAAGCCCTAGAAGTGGTCAGAAACACTGCCTGAGAGCAGCTCAAAGAGGCCTACGAACCAGGAGACTTGATGATACCACACCAGTTCCAGGTGGTAGAAGCAGTTCTCGTCTGACAACATTGAGCTGAGAATCTGAAACCTTGTTAAAAAGGCCCTTGCATCGTGCTGCTGACCACGCCCACTGCTGTCAAAGAAGAAGGCATCTCTGCTTAGATTCATGCCTCTCACAAAAGCAAGCTCCTGAAGAATAAATCCCCTTGGTTGACCACCCTCATTTCTACTCTGATAGACCCTCTAATAAGTTTGCTCTTACTGTTGACGTGTGGCCCACTAATTCTTAATAATTTAATGACCTTTGTTAGAGAGAGGATTGGTGCTGTCCAGCTGTTAGTATTAAGACAACAATACCAGTCTCTGCAGAACCTTGAAAAAGAGGTTGCAGTTTAGTTCTAAGATTAGAACTAGTAACTAGAAGAAGTAGGGAATGAAAGATCCTGGCAGAATGTAAAAGGACACAGAAGCCGTGAAATTGGCAAGATAGACGTCAGTGTTAGCAGAACTAGCTTCACTGATTTAGAAAAATAGAGGTGCACAATGCTCTGGCCACTCCTTGAACCTGTATGTCTGCCAATGTTCTGACCAGGTGTGTGCCCATTGCTGCACCTTCATTAGACTCTTTCCTTGTACCCCTCCCATACCCATTTCTTGAGAATAGACATTGTTTAGATCTGGAAATCCCCTACTCTCCCCCTTCTCCTTTCCCCCCTGAGGGCCTATAAAAACTGGGACCCCTTTCCCCTCGAGGTCGACTCCTCTACCTCTGCATGGGATATGAGTCGTTTCCAGAGCTCTGGCTTTCCCCGAATAAAGCCTCATGTGGTTTGCAACAAGCTTGGTCTGTCGTGAGTTCTTGGGTGTCCACTATTGTCCTGAGGCCTGGGCGAGGGGCTCCTCTCGGAGTCTTTCATTACCACCATCACAAAAGCTCATCACAGTTGAATTTTTCCATCTTATTTAATCTTACATGAAACTTCTTTCTCAATACTCATTAAACTAAAGCTCCATGGAAAAAAAGAGACAAACATCCTAAAACCTGCAAGAATATCGGGGGAACCATCTATGGATTCACAGAGTTCATTTATTTAATTTTAATTTCAATTTTGTTTTTGGTTTTTTGTTTTCAAGACCAAGTTTCCCTATGTGGCCCTGGACATCCCAGAACTTACTCTGTAGATCAGTCAGGCAGAACTTACTCTGTAGACCAGTTTGGACAAGAACTCAAATGTCTACGTGGTTCTACCAACCCAACCCCACCCTGAGTGTTGGGTTCAAAGGCCTGTGCCATCACTGTCAGGCTCATTTATTCTTTTTAATTTTATATTTAATTGCTTATTTCTGCACTTGGCTTCATATTTGATTTTGCAATCGAGTCTTACTCTGTAGATAATCTCGATTTGGACTCTCCTGGTTTGTCTTCCCAGAAATAAGGATAACTATTACGAACCAAGATAGAGCTGCCTAAATTTTATTCATGTATACCCCTTATTGATCTGTGTATGATCCAGCCCAGTGTGTAATCTTCACCTGATAGTAATCAAAAGTATGAAAACTCAGACAACAAAGCTGAAATTATTTTATCAGATCTATAACCCTGTTCTGAAGTTCACAGCTGAGCTGGGTACTCTGTCAGTCAGAAGCTGTAGCAGCACTGAGGAGGCTGAGGAGGAAGGATGATAAAGGATCAGTTCAAAGTCACCCTCAGCTACACAGCAAGCTTGAGGACAGCCTTCGTTGATGAATATCATTTATTCTAATCTTATGTAAAACTACACCAAGACAAATAGAGATGGTTTTCTGGTTTTTGCTTGTATGTTTTGTTTTTAATTTTTTAGTGGTTATTTTATTTATTTACATTTCAAATGTTGTCCCCCTTTCTGGTTTCCCCTTCACAAATCCCCTACCCCACCCCTATCTCCTGCTTCTAAGAGGGTGTTCCTCCACCTACCTGCCTCTTGCCTCACCACCCCACCTATTCACCTATGCTGGAGCATAGAGCCTTGACAAGACCAAGGGTGTCACCTCCCATTGATACCATATAAGTCCATCCTCTGCTACATATGCAGCTGGAGCCATGGGACACTCTGGTGTATTCTTCGGGGAATTGTTTAGTCCCTAGGAGCTTTGGGGAGGCATTGAGGGTATCAGGTTAGTTGATATTGTTCTTCCTATGAAGTTGCAAACCTCTCGAGCTCCTTCAGTCCTTCCCCTAATTCCTCCATTGAATTCCCAGTGTCAGTCTGATAGATAACTTCAAGTATTTGCACCTGTATTGGTAAGGCTCTGGCAGAACCTCTCAGGAGACAGCTATATCAGGTATGCACTTCTTGCATCAGCAATAGAGTCTGGGTTTGGTGGCTGCATATGGGATGGATCCCCAGGGGGGACAATTTTGGATGGCCTTTCAGTTTCTGCTGAACTCTTTGTCCCTGTATTTCCTTCAGACAGAATAAATTCTGGGTTAATATTTTTGAGATGGGTAAGTGGCCCCAACCTTTAACCAGGGGCCAGGCCTATCCTCAGAACATTGGCCCTACAGATGGTTTAGTGTGAAAGCTTCTCTAGGTTCCCCAGAAGTTAGGGTTGTTAGGGAAAGGATCAGCCAGCAAGGAGATAGAAAAGGAAATTGTGGCTGGGTGGTGAGCTCGATGTGATAGCCCATACATTTAATCCCATCACTCTGGAAGCAGAAGTAGGTGAATCCATGTGTCCCTGTGTCTTTGAGGCAAACTATATGGACATAGGGAATTCTAGACTATCCAGAGCTTTGTTGGGGTAAAAAAAAAATCCAAAACAATCCTAATGGCACTACATTGAAGACCTTTCCTTGGAGGCCTTTTGGGGTTCAGGAATTCTTAGAAGCATAACAAATTTCCAGCAGCCACATGATGGCTCACAGCTCCAGTTCTAGGGCTCTTCTAGGCTTCACAGCCTCCAGGCATTCATGTGGTACAGAGTGCATGCATGGTGAATTTCAGGTCAGCCAGGGATACATAACAAATTTGTCACAAAATCAAGAAAATATTCCATTCACCTAAAAGTCTGAATCAAGATCAAAACATATCAAGTGTATACACACTTAGCTACCAGAAATTGGCTGTAGGGAGTGTTGAGATCCTCCAGCACCCCATGCAGCCTAGATATGTTGCTCAGGCTAGCTTAAAACTTCTTGGCTCAAGAAGTGACCTGATCCTCCAACCTCAGTTGAGCTGAATTCTTGATAGCACCACCAAGAGGGGTGAATGTGAACAGAAGTGTCTTAATGAAGTGAGCAACTCACCAGATGGGACAAAGAGCTTTCTATGGAAACCAGGCCAAGTATGACTTTAAGCTCCCAGACAGAGTCTTCTCTGGCTCTGTTTTAACTCAGGCCTCCCCTTCACATCTGTGACTCTAAATGCAAACTGCTACTAGCTGATTAGACATTTGAGTGTCACCCAGCAATCCTCTTAAGGAGGCTTGCTTTTCCTTGTATTATGTAATTTAAAGGGAAACTAAATTTCAAGGGTAAAATGCAAATGAATGTCAAAACTTTTGGGAAATCACTGACATGTCCCAGTGAGTGAGCACTGCCTTAGGGAAGAAAAAGACAGAACAAAGGATTTAGTCTATTTATTTAGACTGAAAAGGAAAAGCAAACCAAACCAAACTAAACCTAAACCAAAAAACACTGGACATGGTGGTACTGGCCTGTAATCCTAACAATTGGGATTTAAAAGCTAGAGGAGTAGAATTTTAAGGACAGGCTGAGCTACATAGTGAGAGGCCAGCCTGTGTTACATGAGACCCTGTATCAAATACAGAGCCAAGTATATGGCTTAGCAGGTAAAGACACTTAATGCTAAGCATGATTACTGAAGTTGGACTCACATGGTGAAAAAATTAAATTAAATTAAAAATATCACACACACAAACACACTCACACACCCAATCACACCAAAACAACAACAACAACAGAAACACAAACCCAACCACTTCTCTTAAATAGAAAAAAGGACTGAAAAAATTGCTTAGTGGTTAGAAGCACACATTGCTCTTCCAAGAGGACCCAGATTAAGTTTCTACCACTCACATGGATGCTCACAAACTTCCATAACTCTAATTCTAAGAGAATTGACTCTCATTTCTGCAGAAACAAATATATCACATAGACATACATAAATGCAGGCAAAACATATACAAAAGAGAAATAAATCTAAATAATAATAATAATTACAAGACCACAAACATTTCAGTATTATCCTTTGACAACAAAAGGCTAAAAATATGCCATTGAGAAACATTTCTGTGAAGATAGCCATGTCTTCATGTCTTCACTCCACAGAAAACCACCTTGTAGCCAGAGTTACCTGTATGTCATTTGGATTTCTTTCAGACAGGACTTTGTTATATGCAGACTTGGATTTGTTGTTGGATATCAGCAGCTTCTACTGGATGGAGAAGGTCTGTTGGTGGGTCTGTAAAGTGCTTGCTTATCTTCCAGACTCATCATTCAGCTTTGCTGATATTTTGGCTGGCACCTTGAACAGAACAGCTATTGCAATTTTGCTGTTATCCCAAAGTGTACTACTAAACTTTATAAGCCTGAAAGTGCAAGTAGAGTAGTTATCTTTAACATCTGATTTAGCTACTGCAGTTTCTAACTTTCTTTTCTTTTCTTTTTTGTTTTGTTTTGTTTTGTTTTTTGAGACAGGGTTTCTCTGTAGCCCTGGCTGTCCTGGAACTCACTTTAAAGACCAGGCTGGCCTCGAACTCAGAAATCTGCCTGCCTCTGCCTCCCAAGTGCTGGGATTAAAGGTGTGTACCACCACACCCGGCTTACTTTCTTTCATTTTTAATTGTCCAGTGGGGTGTAGTGGCATAGGCTGGAAATCTAATTCTAGCACTCAGGAGGCAGGTAGATCCAGTAGTTCAAGACAAGCCTTGTTTACATAGTAAAGTCCAAGACTGCCTACATAGTGAAGGTCTGTCTCAAAGCACAACCTTCTAAGTTATACATTCTCTGTGCTTTGTGCAATATCTGGTTGTCAGGTAGGAGTGGTAAGCCTGTCACTGCAAGGCACATCTTGAACCTTCCCCTGTTACATGGATTTCTGAGATTTCACTCTGGTTGTCAGGTGTAGGCCTTTAATCCCACCCAGCAACCTGAGGCAGGGGCAATTGGACATCTGTGAGTTCTGGCCAGCCTGGTCTACAAATGCTTCTTCCAGGACAGCCAGGACTACACACACACACACACACACACACACACACACACACTACCATCTTGAAAAATAAAACAATAGAAAAGCACAAAGAAAAATGTGTTTCCATGTTTAATCATAACAAAGGCAAATGAAAAGTTATCTCAGCTAGTCCAAAAACAGAAATTGACAAGATTAATCTGCCTAATCTTGATTTTCTTTTCATTACCCCACTCATCCACCCGCCCAAAGGCAGCATGTACTGTAGTCCAATACACCTTCAAATTTGCTAGCTGGCCAAGAGTGACCTTGAATTCCTGATCCATGTCCCTACCTCTACTTTTTCCTCCTCAATTCTGATGCTGCAACCTTTTAAGAGAGTTCCAGGTATGTAGTGGTAAGCTCCAGGTATAAAACAATTTATGTTACTTTATAACTGTAGTTTTGCTACTATTATAATTTATAGTATAAATAACTGATTACAGTATATCTGACATGCAATCACAAGGGAGTTGCTCTCCACAGGTTTAGAAACAGTACCCTAAATGCTGGGATTAGATGCTTACAGCTGCTGTTTAGTGCTGAGGATTGAGCCCGGTACCAGGTATGCTGGGCATACTCAATGACCAGGAAATGTATGCCATTGTCTCAGTAGCATAAAGTGTTCTAAATCTCTCTGTGCAACTGGGGGTGAACTGGACCTTCTAATTCTCTTGTCTCTACCTCACCAGTGTTAGGATTCTAGCTGTGTGCCACTACATTGTGCTCTTAGCATTATTTCCATCATATGCAATAAGGCTAATTAGCTCAATAATAGTCATATATTTCCCTTGAGAAGTTCTGAAACTTAGTTCGAGGTCAAAAAGATAAGATAATGGATTTAATCCTGGAAAAGTAGGTAAAAAGTGTCAAAAGTTTAAAATCACTTAATCAAAACAAGTAGACCCAGATCATGATGAATCAATGATCTCTTGACTTTTTATGTTACCTATAGTTGGTAAGTTACTCCACTCTGCATTCTCCTTCTAAACTTGCTCTCTCATCATGCTCTGATGTCACAAAAATGCTCTTACTCTCAATGCCTTTTCACCAAATGCTATGCCTTTACTTCTAAGTTCTTTTAGAGTTCAGTTCTGTCAAAAAAGTTCTCTTATGTCCTGACTGAAAAAAAAATTATCCTCATTTCTGTTCTAAAAAGTTCTGTTCAGAACTGAAAAAGAAAGTATTCTGTCTAAAAAGTTCTCTTCAGCTCAGTTGTGACTTTTTTTCTTTCTCCTCAGCACTTAGACATCTTTCAGAATACATGAACTCACGTTAAAAAGTTTATCACAAATTTACACAAAGTCAAATCGTAAATCTAGTAAGTTTACAACAGTGAATGCTTCTATGCATAATAATTAGGTGAAATTATCTGGCTAAACATTCATCAGCTGTCATATCTTCACAGTGTTTTTTTTTTTTGAGAGTTACAACCCACAACTAAGTTGTTAGTGAAGTTTTCTATAGATAAATCCAGTCAATATTTTACCTTCAGTCCTAGAACCTATAGTAAATCATTAGTTCTCTTTTTAAGACCTCTGGTTAATGGTTTTTACAACTTTTTGGAATGTGCTCTGAGTAACAAAATGTCTGGTTACTCTCTAGAATCAACTGATGACATATGGGAGATAGTCAGAGTTCTCATTACTTTTTAGTTATGGAATTTCTTCACAATGATAGAAACCCTAAGACAAGTTAGTACCAGCATAGTAGGCTATTGCTGAGATAGGCCTGAGCCTGTTTGGGGTTGCATTGGCTTTGGAACTTTGGGATATAAAAGTCATTGAGTGTTGATAGCTTAGTGGGAAATTCTAAAGGATCTCAAAGAAAAGATGAGAATGTTAAAATTCTCAGTCCAGTGAAATTTTAGAGGGAAATTTAATGACTTTATCAGGGCTATTTGCAATTTTGAATTGAGATATCTCTGGTCTTGGTTACCTGAAGCTGAAGAATCACCTGTATCTAACTTGCTACCATAATCACTAAAGTGAAACTTTGGCTTTGCTGGGATAATTGATGCTGTTCAGCTAGAGGGGAGAAACTGGTGGTGATTAAGAAGAGACCAACATCATTAGGTGAAATTTATTGGGAAGAGTTTCCTGAGAATACAGAGAACCTGTGTTAAGGTCAGGTGTTGAGAGTCAGAGGCATGCACAGATCCTGAGTTGGGGTTCTAGCACCCATATAATGTAGATCATAACCATCTTTAACTCCAGTTACAGGGAATCTGAAGCCCCTTCTGGTTTCTGTGAGTACCTGCACATACTTGCACACAAACACAGCCATGTACTCATAAGTTATTTTAATAAAGAAAATAAAGTATTGAAAGAATTTTAAAAATGCAGTAAAAAACGGGGCTGTAGAAATAACACAGTACAGCCTTGCCCAGGAATGAGAGTTCATGCCTTTCCCCCATAACTGAGCTGGAGATGGAGGCATTAAGCATTTGGGGCATCAAATGTGCTCAGAGTTACTATCTCTGAAGTGAGGGGTCAAGAGCAAGACCACTGGGCATCAGTCAGATCCTCAGCCCAGTGATAAGCACCTTTGTTGTCCAAGGGGTGGTCTAAATCATAACTCTGTGCTCCTGATATCCCAGTCTCAGCTCTGTGCTCCGGCTCCTCCGACAATTTGCTCTTACTCCCAGTAAGAGAAGATTGATCTAGAACTTTGTATCTGTGGAGATAACTTTCTCTGTGGTCCTTGGAGATGGGTGCATAAAATTTAGGTACCCTTGAGATCTATGAAATAGTATTTACCAGAAGGGTCAACCTGGAAGAGTGGGTTACAGAGTAACATTTCTCAGGTGAGTGAGATAACAAGTGAGTAGTGTTTTCCTCGTGGCCCTTCACATGTGTGCTGTGTGATATGGGAGGTTATACTGAGCCTGGAATAAACATACATATTCTGACCTTGTAGACAGAGATAAATATATTTGTCATGCATCTGCCATGTTATGCTTAAAAGCAGTGTCTCTTCCCAAGGTATAGACTGAGTTCTCTGAAGAGTCAAGTAAGATGAAGATAGCATTTACTTTCTGGTATGCTTAGAGTCTATAATATATCCTGGAATTCAGAAAATGCAGGGAACCTGTTCTAGAAAGCCTTAACACAAGTTATCATTGCATCTTCAAGTGGGCAGAGTACAACTGCAGAATCACCTGCCTTAGCTTGGTGCTGTGGTAGAGGAATTCCTTCAGAATGAGCATATAAACGCTATTTCCATAGAAACTGACCCTGGAGGTGTGCACAGTGTTGCATGCCTTTAACCCCAGCCCTCAAGAGGCAGAGGGAGGTGGGCCCTGACAAAACCAATAAGCCTACAAATTAAATTGTACTAGAGATGAAGCCTGAGATGCATTTGCAGTTGTTGGAAATAAGTTTTCATTCACAAAGAAAGAGACTGTCAGGCCATGTTCAGTGCCTGGATACCTTTACTCTCTTAAGAGGGCATATGAGGAAATGAATCACAGGAAACAGAAAGTGGGCTTAGATCTTATCACAACTCAGATAGTGCCACTTCTATATCCACTGGGGTCAGAACTCACAGTTCTGTCTTATTGCCTAGTTGGAAAAGAATTGACACATGGTTTGGGGTGGGAGGCAGGTAATACGTTTCTTTTGTTCTTTTTTTTTTTTTTTTTTCAGGGCAGCAGCCACCTTCTAGCCCACCCCTGTCTTTAATTTAAGTGCAGCAGGGGTTGTAACCTCCCCCACCCCCCTCAGCCTGAAACCTGGTTGATCAAGTTTCACTGCTAGTATGAAGAGAGCATCTGGGTGGAGCTTGCTGCCCTATCATTCTGCCACTCCCACTGCTGCTGCCTGCCACCTAGCTATTCCTGAGCCAAACACGTGGTCACCTGAAACTGGACTCCAGGGATAATTTGGCAGGAATGGGCCCCTTCCCCTGCTTCATAACCCAGTGTTGGGAATAGTAAAATTGAACCTTGATCAGATGGTTGTCTTGGTTCCATCTCTCTCACACCACCTAGCCCCCTCTTCTCTTCCAGGTTTCCAAGATGCCTTCCAGACTAGAACCCAGACATGTGAGCCGCTGGCTGGCTGCAACAAGGGGTGATGGGGACAGGCAGGCAGGCAGACAGACAGACAGACGGACAGACGGACAGACAGACATATATAGAGAGGAAGAGGTGTCTGGAACCGCAGTCCTAAAGAATGTAGCAGACACTGTAGACTGGATTATCCTTTCTCTAACACCATTCCCTTCTGGAAAATGAAGACCATCTTTTCCCTTGTAGTGAACGTTCTTTATTTTGGTTTGGATGTACATACAATTAGAAGAGATGATGACCATTATCTTAGACTCTCCTCAAGTTTACTGTGTAGCTGAAGGTGAAATTAAGCTGATCTGTTTGGCATCCTCCCACTTCAGTCTTCTCAAGTTAGCACAGCTGAGGACTGACAAATCATCAGGGTCAGCCTTGAGCTCCAGATGCTGCTAACAGAATAAGGGCTCCCAAGAAGCTAGGAAAAGGGGATTAAAGTCCACACCCACAATGCTACTTCAACTTCTACAAGGTGAGTCATTGGCCATACATACACAAACCAGCAGAGTCTTGAACTCAGAGATCCACTTAACTTGGCTTTGAAAGTAATGTGAGTAAGGGCATCAGGCATAACCACTCGTCTTCAGTAAATCAATTCTTGACTATGGGTCTGGTCTTAGATTCTTCCTGTGTACAGATCTGGTCTAATTTGCAGACACTATTTAAATCTGAAAATGAGCAGGTGGATGGAGACTCAATTGTTGAACCAGAGGCTGACTTTAGCTGGGAGGGTGTGGCTACAAAGGGAGGGTTCAGCTGAAAGGTATATAATGATTCATAGCAAGGAGAGGAAGTATAGATTAGGTCTCTTGGAGCCTGGAGTCACAGCTTTCCCTTGCCCGAATATGGTGATCTGTCTCCATTGTCCAGATCAGGTAAGTACCTCAGCTCCATCAGGATACCTCATCTCATGTAACCTAGTCTAGCCTTGTTCTCACTTGAAATTTTGTTTATATACTGTGTTACTTGCTGGTTTTTGTTGTTTTTTTTGTTTTTGTTTTTTTGTTTGCTTGTTTGTTTTTTGAGATCAGTTTCTAGGCAAGATTGCTTGACCCCAATCCTAGATATTCTGTATTTTTGGCTAATATCCATTTTTGGTTAGTACATACCATGCATGTCATTTTGAGAGTAAGTTGCCTAACTCAGGATGATATTTCCTAGTTCCACCATTTGCCTGCAAAATTCATGGTGTCCTGATTTTTAACAGTGCAATAGTATTCCATTGTGTAAATGAATCACATTTTCTGTATCCATTCTTTGGTTGAGGGCTATCTGGGTTGTTTCCAGCTTCTGGATATTACAAATTAGAAAGTTTTGAACATAGTGGAGCATGTGTCCTTGTAGTATGGTGGGATGTCTTTTGAGTATACGCCCCAGAGTGGTATAGCTAGCTTGTCAGGTAGAGATGTTTCCAATTTTCTGAGGAACCACAAGATTGATTACCTGAGTGGCTGCACCAGTTTGCAATCCTACCAGCAATGGAGGAGTGTTCCATTCTCCACACCCTCACCAGCATGTGCAGTCACCAGAGTTTTTGATCATAGCCATTCTGATTATTGTAAGGTGGAATCTCAAGGTCATTTTGAATTGCATTTAACTGATGACCAAGGACTTTGAATATTTCTTTAAGTGATTTTTGACCATTCAAGATTTTACTATGGTTGAATTAGGAGAAGCATTGAAGAAGCTGAAGGGGGGAATGACCCCATATGAACACCACCAGCTTCACCTTTCTTTGACAACTGGGAGCTCCCAGAGACTGAGCTACCCAACCAGGCAGCATATATAGGCTTGTCCGAAGCCCAGGCACATGTATAGCAGAGGATTGCTTGATCCAGCTTCTGTGGGAGAAGGTGAGACTAATCCTAGAGAGACTTGAAGCTCTACGGGAATGGGACTACCCTTTTGGAGACAAGGAAGATGAGGAATTTGATAAAACTATGGGAGGGGGCAATGATTTGAATATAATTAAAAAGAAAAAAATGGCAAGCCTTAAACTTACAGAGATTCTTCTACCTAGACTACCTGAGGGCTGCTGCTGAACCAGAATATCCAAGTGTGTTCTCAATTACTTCCAATTATTAATTGGTTCATTGTAATTTCTATGGGATATTTTTTTATATAGATTTGTTTTTGTCTTTTGAACAGTCTCACTAAGAATGTCAGGGTGATCTTGAAATCAAAGCACTTTTGCCTGGAATGTCAGATATGAGTTAGACAAGTCCCTTCACTACTGATCTTTATGTGACTTTAAGACTGGCATTTTTTGGTGTGCTTTTAACCTCAGTAACAGGAATGGAGAGGGAGGCTGTGAGTGTCAAAACAGCTATGTATTAAATTAGTCTCTAAAACCAAAACAAGGGGTTCAAGAGATAGTTCAGTGGTTAAGAACATTAAGTATTCTTCCAGATGTACTGTGTTCAATTCCCATTAACTATATGGTGGCTCCCAACTATCTACGGGATCACATGCCCTCTATGTAGCTGTCTGAAGACAGGAAGAGTATATTCCTATTCATTAAAGAAATAAAGCAATACATAATTAAAAAATAAGGCAAACCAAGCAAATGGTATTTGCTTCTCACTGATAAATAGTCTCTAATTTTATGGAACTCAGGGTGTTCTCAAACTTGCAAGAAGAAACCTGCATATATATATATATATATATATATATATATATATATATATATATATATATGTGTGTGTGTGTGTGTGTGTGTGTGTGTATACATACATATCCATGTTTATGCATACACATATATACAAATATGTTTGGGTGTATATTGTGTATGTATATGTACATGTATATACATATAAGTGTGTGTGTGTATTTAATAGACATTATATCCTAATCATAGCCTTTGTCGCTCCTATCCTCTCATACCCTCACTTTACTCCAACAGGAAGGCAGAAAGTAAATGGTATCTATGCTTGATACCAGCCAAATTTATAAAGTAAGTTTCAAAACAGCCATGGATAAGAACAAGTCTGAAAGAAGTAAAACAAAACAAAACAAAACAAAAAAAAAACCAGATAAAAAACAAGGTATTTCCATGTGCTGATTGATACATGGTTTATTCTTTTCAAGGAATCCAGGATATGTTCAAATTTTCAGAAACAATCCTGCCTATTTTTATTTAGTATTCTAATGAAAAATCTGAATATCACCTGAAATTAAAATTTCCACTCCTTTTTCTTACACTTTTGGTCTTTAATTAGTTTTTGCAGGTCTCAGAAAAGCTGTTATGGTGCTGTAGAAGGTACAAATTATGGCATTGAACTTGTGAACCTCCTGACTTCAGCATGTGGATTTTAAACTCTACTTCATCATTTATTTTTTCTGGATTCTTTCTAAAGAGTTACATACTGTACCAATGACTACTGAAAGTTTAATTATAGTCATGTAGTTTTTCCTACTCTCTTTAGCTCTTTAGCTTGCATTACTCAAGCTTGGAGCCTCCCCAACACCTTCTCCAAAAGGCTATCATGAGTAATAATCAAAGATTAATGTCAATAATTATTGATAGGAATTTCAAAGACATGTTCTATGCAGTGTAGCTGAATAGGGATTGTGGAAGTTTGGAAACTGTTTTCCTTTGCTTTCTTTGAAGGCCTAGAAATGTAAGCATAGTCTATTTATCATCAAACAACTGCCTGAGCCTTCAGAATTCCTGGTGATTCCTTCCCAGTGGGATGTATTCATCCAAACTGTGGCTAAACTTGGATGTGGCCTTTGGGAACTAGGATACATGGGAGAATTTTCATATCACCAGAGAGAATTGTGGCTTTAAAACCAGCAAAGGGCAGACCAAGCAGTTCTGGTTTGGATATATTATGGTGGCATCTGCTGAGCAGTGGTGGAATGCACATATAATCTTAGCAATTTGGAGGCCCAGGCAGGCAAGTCTCACTGAGGTCTAGGCCAGTGTGGTCTATAAAGCAAATTGCAAGACTGCTCAGAATACAGGTAGTTCTATAAAGACCCTGTCTCTAAAAACAAAGAAAATCGAGGGTGATCAAATTGGTAAACTGAGTTCTCCATCCTCATCGGTAGTGATCTAGCCCTCACACTTCCCTGTGTGGGCAGAAGGGCTCCCTAAATTTCTTGTCATTAATGGTGTATTTTTTA
Source organism: Mus musculus (assembly GCF_000001635.26). Classification (NCBI taxonomy): domain Eukaryota; kingdom Metazoa; phylum Chordata; class Mammalia; order Rodentia; family Muridae; genus Mus; species Mus musculus. The sequence goes on along the minus strand of NC_000078.6, from coordinate 88,178,486 downwards.
CCTGCTTCCCTAGGATGACTCTTTAGAAGAAGTCACAGAGGAATGCTATTCCCCACCCACCCTCCAGAACCTGGCAATTCAGAGTCTACTGAGGGATGAGGCCTTAGCCATTTCTGCTCTCACGGACCTGCCCCAGAGTCTGTTCCCAGTAATTTTTGAGGAGGCCTTCACTGATGGACATATAGGGATCTTGAAGGCCATGATACCTGTGTGGCCCTTCCCATACCTTTCTTTAGGAAAGCAGATAAATAATTGCAACCTGGAGACTTTGAAGGCTATGCTTGAGGGACTAGATATACTGCTTGCACAAAAGGTTCAAACCAGGTAGGCAAAAGCAACTGGTATTGGAGGATGGTTTTCTGAGTGCTGAGAAGAAGCAACTAGAGACAGAGAATATTTAGCCAACCATGGATCAAAGACTTCTGATCTTCAATTTTCTCTTTGCCCCACATTCAACATTGTTCTTCACTGGGTATAGAAGCTTATAGGGTGTAGGGGTTTAAGCTCTGTCTCAGCTCTCTGGGCAAATAATGGCTAATGCAGAATACAGAAGAAGAGTAGACATAGCCAGTGAGAAATGGGTCTTTCCTGCATCCCTCAAAGGTACAAGTGCTTGTGATTAAGGAGCCTGGAATCAAGGGAAGGAAGACAGGGCTAAAGATGCCCCTCTTGCAAAGAATGTTATGCATTTACTGAGCATGTGACACTTGGGGTTTAATTCTAGGCAAAGGAAAAGGCAAAGTTTTGGAAGAAAGAGCTGATGTATGAGACGTGAAAAGAATCAGAGTGTAAGACATGTCTTTTATATTCTGATAATTATACTCTTTTCTCTCACAGTAGGTGCAAACTCAGAGTAATTAATTGGAGAGAAGATGACTTGAAGATATGGGCTGGATCCCATGAAGGTGAAGGCTTACCAGATTTCAGGACAGAGAAGCAGCCAATTGAGAACAGTCCTGGCTGTGAGGTGAAGAAAGAATTGAAGGTGACGACTGAAGTCCTTCGCATGAAGGGCAGACTTGATGAATCTACCACATACTTGTTGCAGTGGGCCCAGCAGAGAAAAGATTCTATTCATCTATTCTGTAGAAAGCTACTAATTGAAGGCTTAACCAAAGCCTCAGTGATAGAAATCTTCAAAACTGTACACGCAGACTGTATACAGGAGCTTATCCTAAGATGTATCTGCATAGAAGAGTTGGCTTTTCTTAATCCCTACCTGAAACTGATGAAAAGTCTTTTCACACTCACACTAGATCACATCATAGGTACCTTCACTTTGGGTGATTCTGAAAAGCTTGATGAGGAGACAATATTCAGCTTGATTTCTCAACTTCCCACACTCCACTGTCTCCAGAAACTCTACATAAATGATGTCCCTTTTATAAAAGGCAACCTGAAAGAATACCTCAGGTAAGGAAGGACTGAGAGGGTCCAGTAAGACCAGAGAAAACACATCACTTTTCTTTTGCTTTTTTCTTCTTTTGTTTTATTAAGCTAGGGAGTCCTTGATAATCTGGCCACAATAAACCTAGCACTGTTAGAAACATAACATATCTGAGTAGATGAGCTGTGTGCTAAGATATGTATGATGAGGCATGAGCATGCCTCTTATTGCTAATGTGTTAAAGGTTTTGAGTTCAGAAACAGGTTTAGCAGATGAGCTATATGCAACACTGGGTTTCAAGATGAAGACAGGATTATGGCCTTTGGAGGAATAAAACTTCTGAGAACTCTTAACAACAGCCCTAGTAGTTGTTAAACTTTGTTTGAGGTAGGTAGTGCTTCCTACATGCACCATGTTGGCCTGATATATCCATTGCTGTGTTTTCCAGCCATGCCCTGAATCATACCTATAGTGATAACTACAGACCTCAGACTAGAATACTGTGAGTTGTGAGAGCAGATAACACAAGGCTGTATCCTAGAATTGACCTCAAAGTGTAGTCAGAATGAGTTTGGGAGAAGTGCCATCTGCTTAGCTGTCAATTATATCAACCCTTTTCAACAACATTTGTCAAAAAGCAAGCATTTCTTCTCTACCCAGGTGCCTGAAAAAGCCCTTGGAGACACTTTGCATCAGTAACTGTGACCTCTCACAGTCAGACTTGGATTGCCTGCCCTTTTGCCTGAATATTTGTGAACTCAAACATCTGCATATTAGTGATATATATTTATGTGATTTACTCCTTGAGCCTCTTGGTTTTCTCCTTGAGAGAGTTGGAGATACCCTGAAAACCCTGGAATTGGTTTCATGTTGTATAGTGGACTTTCAGTTCAGTGCCTTGCTGCCTGCCCTAAGCCAATGTTCTCACCTCAGAGAGGTCACTTTCTATGATAATGATGTTTCTCTGCCTTTCTTGAAACAACTTCTACACCACACAGCCCTGCTGAGTCAGCTGATCTATGAGTGTTACCCTGCCCCTATAGAGTGCTATGATGACAGTGGTGTAATACTAACACACAGATTAGAAAGTTTTTGTCCTGAGCTCCTGGATATACTGAGAGCCAAAAGACAGCTCCATAGTGTCTCCTTTCAAACAACCAAATGCTCTAAATGTGGTGGGTGCTACATTTATGATCGGCATACCCAATGTTGCCGTTTTGTGGAACTATGATAAGCTTGATTGTGAAACTGAGAAATAGAAACTTAGTATTGGGGACTGATGAAATCCTAAGTGAATGTCCACTGCTAAATGGAGCATGAAAATGTCAATCACCTAAAAGTCTGAGATACACGGGAAAGTCAATAACTTCCTCTGAGCTGGTGAATGGATGTTGCATCTGTAGAAAGAATCAAGCACTTGTAGTTTGAATGTGTTACAATAGAAGCACCATTTTATGAGACTGGCCCAATCTGTTGACTGCATACAATAAATATGTTGACTTTTTTTTTTTTTGGTTGCATGTATGTCCCTATCAGACCACAGAGCCTAATCTTTCCCAACATTTCTGTACCTGTGTCTGGTTTCTTCATTCCTCATCACCATAATTAGGTCATTGTTAGATTTGTGCATTTCATTTCATGCCATGAACAGGTCTCATTAATGGGACACAAAGATCATGGTTTCCCATACAGCTCAATGTTTGCAAAAGAAATTCATTTCTAGTACAATTAGATTACAGCAATTGAATTAGATATGTAGAAGTATGGGATGAGGGGATAGGTTTCATCTGCAGGCAAGAAAATGAGAACACCCTTCGAGACTAGTCTGTGCAGGTGAGAGTGTGGGCTACAGAAGCTAAAAGCTTCTGAGACAGGCAGAAGCCACACAGCTTCTGAGGCAGACCCTGTTTCAGGCTCCAGATATCTGGGCACCTTCCCTGCCAGAGGAGAGGTGTCCGCCCCGCCTGAGAGGGCTTTGCCGAAGCACTTGGGAGACCCATCTTTGTTCCCGGATCTCTCCAAGACTAGTCTGTGCAGGTGAGAGTGTGGACTAAAGAAGCTAAGGAGGAGCCACAAAACTTTTGGGGCAGACCCTGTTTCGGGCTCCAGACATCTGGGCACCTTCCTTGCCAGAGGAGAGGTGTTTGCCCCACCCAGGGGGCATTGCCAGAGCACCTGGGGGAGCCAACCTGGTTCCTGGATCCGTCTGAGACTAGTCTGTGCAGGTGAGAGTGTGGGCTACAGAAGCTAACAGCTTCTGGGACAGGCCAAAGCTACACAGCTTCTGGGACATGCCCAGTTTAGGACTTTTATCTTCTGCTAGGAGGCAGGTCCAAATGCCAGATATCTGTCCACCTTCCCTGCAAGAGGAGAGCTTGCCTGCAGAGAGTCCTCTGACCACTGAAACTCAGGAGAGAGCTAATCTCTCAAGTCTGCTGATAGAGGCTAACAGAGTCATGAGAGGAATAAGCTCTAACCAGAGACAACTAAAACAACTAACTCCAGAGATTACCAGGTGGTGAAAAGCAAACTCCTAACAGAAACCAAGACCACTCACCATCATCAGAACCCAGCACTCCCACCTCAGATGGTCCTGGGAACCCCAACACACCCGAAAAGCTTGACCCAGATTTAAAAGCATATATCATGATAATGGTAGAGGGCATCGAGAAGGACTTTAATAACTCACTTAAAGAAATGTAGAACACTGATAAATAGTTAGAAGTCCTTAAAAAACAGGAAAACACAACCAAACAGGTAGAAGTCCTTAAAGAAAAAGAGGAAAACACATCCAAACAGGTGACGGAAATGAACAAAATCATACTAGACCTAAAATGGGAAGTAGCCACAATAAAGAAAACTTAAAGTGAGGCAATGCTGGAGATAGAAACCCTAGGAAAGAAATCAGGAATCACAGATGCGAGCATCAGCAACAGAATACAAGGGATGGAAGAGAGGAGCTCAGGTGCAGAAGATTCCATAGAGAATATCGTCACAACAATCAAAGAAAATGTAAAATGCAAAAAGATCCTAACTCAAAACATCCAGGAAATCCAGGACACAATGAGTACACCAAACCTACAGATAATAGGAGTAGATGAGAAGGAAGATTTTTAACTTAAAGTGCCAGTAAATATCTAATAGCCCAGGCTACTATACCCAACCAAATTCTCAATTACCATAGATGGAGAAACCAAAGTATTCCAGGACAAAACCAAATTCACACATTATCTTTCCACAAATCCATCCCTTCAAAGGGTAATAACAGAAAAAAAAAACCCAAAAAACAAAAAACAAAAAACCAAAAAACCCCAAAAAAACCACAAGGACGGAAACCAAGCCCTTGAAAAAGCAAGAAAGTAATCCATCAACAAATGAAAAAGAAGATAGACACAAGAACAGAATGCCAACTCTAACAACAAAAATAATAGAAAGCAACAATTACTTTCCCTTAATATCTCTTAATATCAATGGACTCAATTCCCCAATAAAAAGACATAGACTAACAGACTGGCTTTGCAAACAGGAGCCACCATTTTTCTGCTTACAGGAAACCCATCTCAGGGAAAAAGATAGACACGACTGCAGAATGAAAGGCTGCAAAACAATTTTGCAAGCAAATGGTCTGAAGAAAAAAGCTGGAGTAGCCATTCTAATATCAAATAAAATCAACTTCTAACCAAAAGTTATCAAAAAAGACAAGGAGGGACACTTTATACACATCAAATGTAAACTCTTCCAAGAGGAATTCTCAATTCTGAATATCTATGATGCAAATGCAAGGGCAGCCACATTCATTAATGAAAATTTAGTAAAGCTCAAAGCACATATTGCACCTCACACAATAATCTTGGGAGACTTCAGCACACCACTTTCATCAATGGACAGATCATGGAAACAGAAACTAAACAGGGACACAGTGAAACGAACAGAAGTTATGAAAGAAATGGATTTAACAGCTATCTACAGAACATTTTATCCAAAAACAAAAGGATATACCTTCTTTTCAGCACCTCATGGTACCTTCTCCAAAATTTACCATGTAATTGGTCACAAAACAGGCCTCAACAAATACAAAAATATTGAAATTGTCACATGCATCCTATCAGATCACCATGGACTAAGGCTAATTTTCAATTACAACATAAAAAATAGAAAGCCAACATTCACGTGGAAACTGAACAACATTCTTCTCAATGATACCTTGGTCAGGGAAGGAATAAGGAAAGAAATTGAAGGCATTTTAGAGTTTAATGAAACTGAAGCCCCAACATACCCAAATTTATGGGACACAATGAGAGCATTTCTAAGAGGAAAACTCATGCCTCCAAAAATAAACTAGAAAGAGCACACACTAGTAGCTTGACAACACATTTAAAAGCTCTAGATAAAAAGGAAGAAAATTCACCCAAGAGGAGTAGACAGCAGGAAATAATCAAACTAAGGGGCTAAATCAACCAAGTGGAAACAAGAAGAACTATTCAAAGAATCAACCAAACGAGGAGCTGGTTCCTTGAGAAAATCAACAAGATAGATAAACCCTTATCTAGACTCACTAGAGGCACAGGGAAAGCATCCTAATTAACAAAATCAGAAATGAAAAGGGAGATATCACAACAGATCCTGAAGAAATCCAAAACACCATCAGATACTTCTACCAAAGGCTATACTCAACAAAACTGGAAAACATGGACGATATTGCCCGAATTTCTAGACAGATACCAGGTACCAAAGTTAAATCAGGATCAAATTAACGATTTAAACAGTCCCATATCCCCTAAAGAAATAGAAGCAATCATTAATAGTCTCCCAGCCAAAAAAAATCCCAGGACCAGATTTGTTTAGTTCAGAGTTCTATCAGTCCTTCAAAGAAAATCTAATTAAAGTTCTGCACAAACTATTCCACAATATAGAAGTAGAAGTTACTCTAACCAACTCATTCTATGAAACCACAATTACTCTGATACCTAAACCAAAGAAAGATCCAACAAAGATAGAGAATTTCAGACCAATTTCCCTTATGAATATCGATGCAAAAATACTCAATAAAATTCTCGCTAACCGAATCCAAGAACACATAAAAACAATCATCCATCCTGACCAAGTAGGTTTTATTCCAGGGATGCAGGGATGGTTTAATATACAGAAATCCATCAACGTAATCCATTATATAAACAAACTCAAAGACAAAAACCACATGATCATCTCTTTAGACGCTGAAAAAGCATTCGACAAGATCCAACACCCATACATGATAAAAGTCTTGGAAAGATCAGGAATTCAAGGCCCATACCTAAACATGATAAAAGCAATCTACAGCAAACCAGTAGCCAACATCAAAGTAAATGGTGAGAAGCTCGAAGCAATTCCACTAAAATCAGGGACTAGACAACACTCACCACTTTCTCCCTACCTATTCAACATTGTACTTGAAGTCCTATCCAGAGCAATTTGACAACAAAAGGAGATCAAGGGGATACAAATTCGAAAAGATGAAGTAAAAATATCACTTTTTGCAGACGATATGATAGTATATGTAAGTGACCCTAAAAATTCTACCAGAGAACTCCTAAACCTGATAAACAGTTTTGGTGAAGTAGCTGGATATAAAATTAACTCAAACAAGTCAATGGCCTTTCTCTACACAAAGAATAAACAGGCTGAGAAAGAAATTAGGGAAACAACACCCTTCTCAATAGTCACAAATAATATAAAATATCTTGGCATGACTCTAACTAAGGAAGTGAAAGATCTGTATGATAAGAACTTCAAGTCTCTGAAGAAAGAAATTAAAGGAGATCTCAGATGATGGAAAGATCTCCCATGCTCATGGATTGGCAGGATCAATATAGTAAAAATGGCTATCTTGCCAAAAGCAATCTACAGATTCAATGCAATCCCCATCAAAATTCCAACTCAAATCTTCAAGGAATTAGAAAGAGCAATCTCCAAATTCATCTGGAATAAAAAAAAAACCTAGGTTAGCAAAAACTCTTCTCAAGGATAAAAGAACCTCTGGTGGAATCACCATGCCTGACCTAAAGCTTTACGACAGAGCAATTGTGATAAAAAGTGCATGGTACTGGTATAGTGACAGACAAGTAGACCAATGGAACAGAATTGAAGACCCAGAGATGAACCCACACACCTATGGTCACTTGATCTTCGACAAGGGAGCTAAAACCATCCAGTGGAAGAAAGACAGCATTTTCAACAAATGGTGCTTGCATGACTGGTCGTTATCATCTAGAAGAATGCGAATTCATCCATTCCTATCTCCTTGTACTAAGGTCAAATATAAGTGGATCAAGGAACTCCACATAAAACCAGAGACCCTGAAACTTATAGAGGAGAAAGCAGGGAAACGACTTGAAGATATGGGCACAGGGGAAAAAAAATCCTGAATAGAACAGCAATGGCTTGTGCTGTAAGATTGAGAATTGACAAATGGGACCTCATGAAACTGTAAAGCTTCTGCAAGGCAAAAGACAATGTCAATAAGACAAAAAGGCCACTAACAGACTGGGAAAGGATCTTTACCTATCCTAAATCAGATAGGGGACTAATATCCAATATATATAAAGAAGTCAAGAAGGTGGACTCCAGAAAATCAAATAAACCCATTAAAAATGGTGCTCAGAGCTAAACAAAGAATTCTCACCTGAGGAATACAGAATGGCTGAGAAGCACCTGAAAAAATGTTCAGCATCCTTAATCATCAGAGAAATGCAAATCAAAACAACACTGAGATTCCATCTCACACAAGTAAGAAAGGCTAAGATAAAAAATTCAGGTGACAGCAGATGCTGGTGAGGATGTGGAGAAAGAGGATCACTCCTCCATTGTTGGTGGGATTGCAAGCTTGTACAACCACTCTGGAAATCAGTCTGGCGGTTCCTCAGAAAATTGGACATAATACTACCGGAGGATCCTGCAATACCTCTCCTGGGAATATATCCAGAAGATGTCCCAACCAGAAAGTAGGACTCATGTTCCACTATGTTCAGAGCAGTCTTATTTATAATAGCCAGAAGCTGGAAAGAACCCAGATGCCCCGCAACAGAGGAATGGATACAAAAAATGTGGTACATTTACACATTGGAGTACTACTCAACTATTAAAAAGAATGAGTTTATGAAATTCCTAGGGAAATGGATGGACCTAGAGGGCATCATCCTGAGTGAGGAACACAATCACAAAAGAACTCAAATGATATGTTCTTTTTTTTTTTTTTTTTCTCTTTTTTTTTTTTTTCATTTTTAATCCATTTTTATTTTTGTTTCTTTCTTGAGTACAGTTTTTTTTTCCATTTTTTATTAGGTATTTAGCTCATTTACATTTCCAATGCTATACCAAAAGTCCCCCTTACCCACCCACCCCCACTCCCCTACCCACCCACTCCCCCCCTTTGGCCCTGGCGTTCCCCTGTACCGGGGCACACAAAGTCTGCGTGTCCAATGGGCCTCTCTTTCCAGTGATGGCCGACTAGCAAGCACTTATTTGCATCAGCAATAGTGTCTCGGATTTGGTGTCTGCATGTGGCATGGGTCCCTAGGTGGAGCAGTCTTTGGATGGCCTTTCCTTCAGTCTCTGCTCCAATCTTTGTCCCTGTATTTCCTTTACACAACAGTAATTCTGGGTTAAAATTTTGGATATGGGTGGTGGCACCATCCCTCAACTGAGGGTCTATGCCTAACATCTGGATATGGTCTCTATAGGTTCTCCCTCCCACTTTTTGGGTATTTAAGCTAATGTCATTCACATGTTTTCATGGGAAATTACTGTTTTCCTGGCATCTGGGACTTTCTGTTGGCTACTCCTAGTTCTCCTTCCCTTTTGCTACACACCTCAGTCAATTTCCAGACCCTCTGTATGTCTCATTTGTCTCCTCCCTTACCTGATCCTGCCTCCCCCTTTCTCCCTTGCCCTTCTGTATTCCTCCAGAGTCATTGCTACCCTCTACCTCCCATGACTGTTTTGTTCCCCATTCTAAATAGGACCGAAGCATGCACTCTTTGTCTTCCTTCTTGAGATTCATTCAAATTTTATTTTAGGGCTCAAGGAGGCCTTGTGCTTTTATTTTGACCCTTTTGCCACAGGGAAATCAATTATCGACTGATGAAGAGACATTTTCTTCAGGTTTTAGCAATACAGAATGTTGAACTGTATTAATTACCAACAAAAAAGCTGGTTGATTTCCCTTTTACTTTTAGAGTTACACAGGGATTGCACAGGGGGCTTTTTTATATTTAACCCCCTCCCCCGCTTATCTGTTTCTTCTCAAAGTGTCTGTTTTAGCCTTCTCTTAGAGTCTTTTGGTTTGTCTATGACTGCCAACAGGATATTTGCGTGTTCTCAAGTCTGTTGCTTTTGTCCTTTTATCTGCTTCTCTTCTATTGTCTCTGTTCTATTAAATACTCTCTCTGCCACTATCACTAAGTCCCTCAGACTCTTTTTTCTTAACCTCTAAACTGTCTGTAGATATTTCTTAATATCTGGTGCTGTCTGGATAATGAAAGCTAGAGTGACTGCTTTTACTTTCAGTGATTCAGGGTCCATGGGGCTGTGTTGTTGATATGTCTCCATGGCCCTCTCTAAAAAAAAAAAAGCTGTAGTGCATTTATTTTCTTGCTGCCTAATGTCATATACTCTGTCCATATGTGTGGTCTGTCTTGAGGCTGCCTTGAGACCTGCCAGCAGAGCCCAATGGTAGACCATATGTCTCCTCTTTCCTTTAACGAGGTTAAAATGTCAGTCTGGGTGAGTCAGAGGAAAGCGAGTGTGTGTGGGGGCACTAAATGTTTAGTCGAACGTGTAGAATGTGGTAGACATAGCCTATTAATAAGTCTGACAAACTCAAAGTTACATCATCAAAGTCATCTCATCAAATTCACCTTATCAAGGTTACATCATCAGAGTCATCTGACAAAGTCATCTCCTCAAAGTTATCTTGTCAAAGTCATCTCACAATGAGGAACACAAAAATACAAATAAAACCTTCCCTGTCTGTGGAGCAGGAACAAGAAACAATCAGAAAATGTTGCTCATGAAATAGATGTCTCGATGACACCCAAAACACAAATCCAACCATTTCTCTCTATCAAGTAGAATTGAGAAACAGTCAAAAGTGGTGAACTAACAAAAGAAAAGAACCAGATTGGTGGGCATCTCTCTGCTCCCATAAAAATAAGTCCACCCCATACGAAGACTCAGGACCTTTCCACTATCTGCAGTAGCCACCCTCACAGAATTGTCTATCTCTAACTGCAACTGGCCACAGGTACAAAATCAAGGAATTGTATCAGATGGGTGGACCTTTTAGTTCCCTGAGTCACGCCCACCCAAACTGGGACTAACAATGTCCCCTAGCTCCACTATTGCCAAGGCTCCCAGACTTGCCAGCACCTGCCAATTATGTTAAAGGCCACAGTGTCTTTGTAATAAGATTCTTGAACATGTACCCTCAGCTTGCTGCTTACTACAAAGCCTTGCCCAGACAGACATTTGATTCTCCCCTCACCTCCACCAAATCATTTTGGGTGACAGTTGTGTTATTGGGGTATGGGTGAGCTAGCTCAAATAGAATAAAGACCCTGCTCTTAGTTGCATCAGATCAGGTCCTGAAAGTGTTTTTGGGCCATTAACAATCTATGGCATTATATTTTGTTACATTGGCTGGGAAGTTGCACATGACACACAGGACTACTTATCTGGAAGGTCTTGAAGGTCTCAAAACTAGTCTAGGTATTTGTGTTTTTATGTTTGTAACATTGTGTAAAACTTCCTGCTTCTTGCCTATCTGACCCCTGAATATCTGTTTCTGTGAGATCTGCAGAGCAGAACAGAAGCAAGCTTGTGTAAAGATAAATGTGGAACTCTTCCAGCTGTGTTGAGATGATTTAATTGTGTGGAACCTGGTGACTTGTGTTGCCGTGGTAATTCTAGGTTTGAAGCCATGCTGAGGAATTTGTCTGAGTGCCAGAAGTTTTCTATGTGATCTGAACAGGTGAGTACTTGTGCAGTGATTTGTGTGGTGCCAAATTTGTCTGTTAGAAACTTTCTATGAGATCTACTGAGCAGAACAAAACATGTGTAAAGAGAAATGACTTATGTTGCTATAGTACTTTTCCCAGGTCTGAGTAAACATTAGTACTGCAGGTTGTCTCATGTGGAGCACCACCTTCTGGTTGTTCTTATTTACTGCATGCTGCATCATTTTTTTTTCCATGTCTGAGTGGTACTACATCCATCTTCTGTGAGCACCACCTTCTGGTTGATTCGTGTTAGTTCAGGCAATATCTTTTAATGGTTTTGTTGTGGTTGCAGGTTGTCTCTGTTCAAAGATTCTGAGTGGCACCACATCTGTATTCTGTGAGCACCACCTTCTGGTTTGTTCTTGTTACTTCAGGCTATATCTTTTAATGGTTTTGGTTAGTTTTTTTTTCTGGTTGTGCCTTTTTCTGTTCAATAATTCTAAATGTTACCACATCTTTCTTGGAACAAGGCCTTGAATTTGTTCTGTGGTTGATTTGAGGTTAGGACAGACATGTCTGGGAGCCTTGCTAATGGTGGAACCACGAGACATCATTAGTCCCAGGTTGGGTGGGCGTGACTCAGGGAACAAAAAGGTCCACCCATCTAGAAACAATTCCTTGATTTTGTACCTGTAGCCAGTTGCAGTTAGAGATAGACGTATCTGTGAGCTGTGGCTACTGCTGATAGAGGACAGGTCCTGAGTCTTGGTCTGTGGTGAACTTGTTTTCAATGGAGCAGAGAGATGCGCACCAATCTGGTTCTTTTCTTTTGTTTGTTAACCACTTTTGGCTGTTTCTCATTTCTACCTGATAGAGAGAAATGGTTGGACTTGTGTTTTGGGTGTCATCGAGAGGTCTATTTCATGAGCAACATTTTCTGATTGTTTTTGTTCCTATTCCACAGACAGGGAAGGTTTTATTTGTATTTTTGTGTTACTTATTGTGAGATGACTTGACAAGATAACTTTGAGGAGATGACTTTGGCAGATGACTGTGATAATGTAATGTTGATGAGGTGAATTTGATGAGATGACTTTGATGATGTAACTTTGAGTTTGTCAGACTTATTAACAGGCTATGTCTACCACATTCGCCAGGTCCACTTAAACATATAGCTCCCCCACCACCAACACCAACACCACCACATGCTCGCTTTCCTCTGACTCACCCAGACTGGCATTTTAACCCTCTTGATGGAAAGAGGAGACACTTGGTCTACCATTGGGCTCTGCTGGCAGGTCTCAAGGCAGCCACAAGACAGACCACATATTTGGACAGAGTATATGACATTAGGCAGCGAGAAAATAAATGCCTTACAGCTTTTTTTTTTTTTAGAGAGGGCTATAGAGACATTTTGAAAGACCCCCGAAGGGAGACCCTCACTCAAGCCTCGGGATGTGGCGCGGACCCAAGAGAGATGTGGAGACCGAAATGGCGTACACACAAAGCTATTTAATAAAGCGGGGGGGGGGGGCGCTGGGGCCAGCGCGCTGGGGCCGAGATTCGTACACCTCTGCATAGGGTAGAGGAGTCTCGACCACGACTCAAATTTTTCACAAGCTTTTAAAGGCAAAAACCACAAACTGGGAGGGGGGGTGGGGAAGGAATAGGGGAAGTTTAACAACCACAAGTTTACTCAACCAAAGAGTCATATCCTGTGTTTGGCAATACATCTGGCCTGTTGAAACATTCTGTGGTTGTTCCAGAAAATGTTTTTCTCAAGTATGTTTTCCAGATGGGAGGGGGTGGGCTCCGAGGTAAAAAGTTCATGTTCTCACAAGAGGCCAGTAATTTTTCATTCTTTATTCCCCACTTCTTCTTGTAAGTAATTCTAATCTTAGAATTTCAGAAGTCTATATCTCTATGTGGAGAATACTGCATTTACTCTATCTTTAACATGGGAACAAAAACAGAATAAGGCGGATTAGTAAACAGAACTAGGCAGGGACCCTTCTAGTGAGGCTTGAGGGTCTCAGCATGACGCAGGTGTACGCAGATCAGATCTCTGGCTGGAACTGGTAAGATGTCCTTGGGGTACCCAGCTCGTTTACTGTAGCCAGTTGTGACCAGACTTCTTTCTGCACCACCTGTAAGCCTTATAACTTAGTATACAGATCATTATTATAACAACATAGGTTTAAACACATTATTTAAGACAGTGATGGGCATAGGAGCCCCATAAAGGATCTTAAAAAGAGTAAAACCGAATCAAGAGGGAGTATTCTCAGTTTTAAATAGGGCAAGGGGAAGGGGCACCAAGTAAGTCTGTGCCAGTCTCTAGGATTAATTTTGTCAAGGTCTGTTTAGAGTTTTATTTATTATTTTTATCTGTCCTGAGTTCTGAGGTCTGTACAATTTTTATTTGACCTCTAAATACTTGGCCACATCCTGACTTACCTGGGCAACAAAGACAGGACCATTATCTGACACTATTGCTTTTGGCACTCCGAACCTTGGAAAATTTTTTCTAATAATTTTCTTAATGACTATCTGAGCAGTCTCATTTTTACAAGGAAAAGCTTTTATCTATCTTGAGAACGTTTACAAAAACCAGAAGGTATTCATACACATATTTTTTCCAGTAAAGTCTATTTTTCAGTAGATGTCAGGTCTGTCTTCTCATGAGAGGACTAGTTTTCTTTCTTCAGTTTCTACTATTTTATACAGGGTTTCTTTTACCAGTCTTAATTTGTCTATAACTTGATAGTCTTTAGACTGTCAGGATCATTGCTCTTTAGGATGCCTGGGCGGTTAGATTTGCCATCTGATTTTTTTTAGCCACAGCATCTTAGGTCTTTCTCTGCTGATGTCAACAGCTCTCTTTGTCTGTATATTGCTCTGTACAGTGGCAAGAGCATACCTGCTGTCCGTGTAGACTTTTCTTTTACCATTTATAGAGCTTGTATTAAAGCCACAAGTTTGGCTTTTTGGGCTGAAGTTTCTTTAGGGAGGCTGCTGGCCTAGATCACTTGCTTTCTGTCCATCACTGCACTGCTGTCCCCGCCTTCCGCTTACCCTTAACCTCGAGGCTACTGCCATCCGTGTACCAGTTTAAACTCTCAGGCCAAGGCTGATCTGATCCTTCAGATCATTTCGTGTATGAGTTCCTTCTGCCAGAATGTCAGCACAATGATGAGTAGGTGAAGTCTCAGGCAGTAGTGAGATTGAGGACAGCAGGGGGAGCGAAGGTCACTCGTTCAGTCAACAAAAAGCTCTGACAATGTGTCCATCGGTCAGGGGAACAGTTGGATAATGCTTTCAAGAGCGTTAGTCAGCCATCGGTCATGGGGGCTGAACCACACTTTCTAGGACATGTGCCAAGTTTTGTCTCAGAGTCAATTTATCTGCATCCTTGACCAGAAGCCACTATGTGCAGACAAGCAGGCCATCCTACAGCCACCAGGTCTAATTTTTTACAAGTATGCCACAGGTCTTTTCCAGGGTCCCAATCTCTGAGTAAGAACTTCTTTGGCAATACCTTTGTTCTCAGTCACATCTAGGAGTCCCATAGCTGGGGATAACATCAGGGCAGTCTTAATGGCATCCAAGGCCATCTAAGGTTGTTCTTTATTTCTCTATATACGAAGGGCTGTTTATCTCTTTAACTCAGCAAACCTGGAATCCACAATCTGCAAAAGCCCGCAGTGCCCAGGAACTTTTTAGCTTATTTTGCACTGGTCGGTGGAGGAGTATGAAACACAGTCTCTTTTTCTAGCTGCTTCAACAGGTAGGCCACCGGACTCTTCTAAGGACTCAGCTTCTGTATTAGCACCCCTTTTGTTATCTCTTAAACACATTGATCTTTAGCCAAAAGCTTTCGTTTGTTGCCAGGTACTATCTAAGTTTTTTAATTTTCCTGACTTTTGTGACCAGCATTTTATTTTTCTTATCTTTCTGTCTCACAGCACAGCTCTGATTCTGACTCTGGTTTCTGTCTTTGTCAGCCTCATGTTTCCTTAACTCTTCTTCTTGTCTGACTCTTATTTACTGGTTCTTCCTCTAAATATTTCTCATTCAGAGTATCTCTCTCATTTCAGACCTCTCTAATCTCCTTCATCTCTATTTTCACTTCTCTTCACTGTTAACCTCTCTATTTGCCACTGTCATCTATCTCTCCTGAGTCTGCTGAAGATTTGCTTTTAGCTCACTTCTTTGCAGACCTCTATCCTTCCTTTGTTTTTCCTCCTCTGCACTTTCTTATCTACTTACACTAACTTTTTTACCAACTTACCCTGTTCTTTTCTTTGCTTTTGTAACTTCCTGTTACCTTGGTCAGATTGTTGGGACTTTCTAGTCCCACAGAGATGAGACCCCCATCAGAGCCTGGCAGTTAGACTCACAGGTGCTCCTTACCTTGGACAGAAGCCCCAAGTGGGCAGATGCCTCCCTAACTGGAACTTGGAACAGACTCACTGCCAGCAACTCAGGGTGGTGCCACCTTCTGAGAAGAGGGAACTTTAGAGCAGAGACGGGAGTGCAGCTCTCACAGCTGGCTGCAACCGGCACTTATCTTAAAGTGAAAGCAGTTTTTCTGTTAACAAGAGACGGGATGCAAGGGACAGGGGAATGAGAAGCAATCAGGGAAACCTGCGGAGCTCTTGGCCAGCTACTCTCACAGCCTCTTCCTCTTTTTTTTTTTTTAGCAGCCACGACATCCAGGGCCACTGACGTTTTAAGGACCACTCCGGATTTTTCAAGCTCATTTCCCCCTAGGCTCCAGGTCCATGGGCGGGACCACTGTGACCTGCTGGCTGCTCCCTGGAGTTGGAGTGGGAGGCAGGGCAGCTGAGGATCTGAAAGGAAGTGGTCAGCATAGGGATCTGACAGGATTCTTAGGCTTATTTCAGAAGGCATAACTCAAAAACAGTCGTCAGTCATTAGTCCAAGTCTGAACACAAAGAGACACACAAGACACACACAGAAACCGAAAATGAGAGACAGGTTCAACGATAAGGACAATAGACGCAAACACAAATGCTAAGCCAAAAAGAAACCCAAACCGGCACCGAGTTGGGGTAGATAGACAAAAACCGAAAGAATCAGATGGCCGCGGAGCTGTCCGCGAGCCCAGATGGTCTAGGAGATTGATCTCCTCGTGACCTTGGGGGTCCACCAGGCGTCCCTGATCCTCCCCCGGTCCTCCTAGGACGTCTCCTAGGGAGAGCGGACGTTAGACACCTGGATACGTCTATCCTTATCTACGCCCTTCTCTCCATCTCGGAGAGCGGCCTCTTCGAGCGTCTGCTAAAAACCGAAAGTGCGATCGCTTCAACCCGATTGTGACAGAATGATAGTATAAACAAACAAAATTACCAAGCGACAGAACTTACCCGATAGGATGGTCTCGGTCTCTTGGGTGGTTGCGTCAATCCCGGACGAGCCCCCAAATGAAAGACCCCCGAAGGGAGACCCTCACTCAAGCCTCAGGATGTGGCGCGGACCCAAGAGAGACACGGAGACCGAAATGGCGTACACACAAAGCTATTTAATAAAGCGGGGGGGGGGGGGGAGCCAGCGCGCTGGGGCCGAGACTCGTACACCTCTGCATAGGGTAGAGGAGTCTCGACCACGACTCAAATTTTTCACAAGCTTTTAAAGGCAAAAACCACAAACTGGGAGGGGAATGGGGAGGGAATAGGGGAAGTTTAACAACCACAAGTTTACTCAACCAAAGAGTCATATCCTGTGTTTGGCAATACATCTGGCCTGTTGAAACATTCTGTGGTTGTTCCAGAAAATGTTTTTCTCAAGTATGTTTTCCAGATGGGAGGGGGTGGGCTCCGAGGTAAAAAGTTCATGTTCTCACAAGAGGCCAGTAATTTTTCATTCTTTAATTTCAACAACACAGCCCCATGGACCCCGAATCACCAGAAGTAAAAGTAGCAGTCACTCTAGCTTTCATTATCCAGACAGCACCAGATATTAAGAAAAATCTCCAAAAAGCTGAGAGGCTAAGAAAAAAGAGTCTGAGTCACTTAGTGATAGTGGCAGAGAGAGTATTTAATAGAGGAGAGACTATACAAGAGAAGCAGATAAAAGGACAAAAGCAACAGACTTGAGACCAGGCAAAGATCTTGTTGGCAGTCATAGACAAACCAAAAGACTTTAAGAGAAGGCTAAAACAGACACTTTGAGAAGAAACAGATAAGCGGGGGAGGGGCTTAAAAATAAAAATGCTCCCTCTGTAATCCTTGTATAACTCTGAAAGCAAAAGGGAAATTTTCCAGCATTTTTGTTGATAATTAATACAGTTCAACATGCTGTATTGCTAAAACTTGAAGATAATGTCTCTTCATCAGTTGATAATTGATTTCCCAGTGGCAACTGGATCAAAATAAAAGCACAAGGCCTCTTTGAGCCCTAAAATAAAATTTGGATGAGTATCAAGATGAAGGAAGACCAAAGAGTGCATGCTTCAGTCCTATTTAGAATGGGAAACAAAACAGTCATGGGAGGTAGAGGGTAGCAGTGACCCTGGAGGAAGAAAGAAGGGCAAGGGAGAAAAGGGGGGGCAGGATCGGGTATGGGAGGAGACAAATGAGATGTACAGAGGGTCTGGAAATTGTACTGAGGTGTGTAGCAATGAGGGAAGGAGAACTGGGAGTAGCCAACAGAAAGTCCCAGATGCCAGGAAAGCAGTAGTCTCCCAGAAACCCATGGGGATGACATTAGCTAAAATACCCAAAAAGGGGGAGGGAGAACCTATAGAGACCATATCTAGAGTTTAGGCATGGACCCTCAGTTGAGGGATGTTGCCACCACCCATATCCAAAATTTTAACCCAGAATTACTGTTGTGTAAAGGAAATACAGGGACAAAGAGTGGAGCAGAGACTGAAGGAAAGGCCATCCAAAGACTGCTCCACCTAGGGACCCATCCCACATGCAGACACCAAATCCCAGACACTATTGCTGATGCAAAGAAGTGCTTGCTGACAAGAGGCTGATAGAGCTGTCTCCTGTGAGGCTCTGCTAGTGCCTGACTAATACTAGTGCAGATGCATGCAGCCAACTATCAGACTGAGCAGAGGGATTATAATGGAGGAGTTAGGGGAAGGACTGAAGGAGCTGAAGGGGCCTTATCTGGCATCAATGGTAGGGAGGCCTTTGGTCCTGTGAAGACTTGATTGCCTAGTGTAGGGGAATGAAAGGGTTGTGAGGCAGGAGTGGTTGTGTGGTTGGGGGAGCACCCTCGTAGAAACAGGGTAAGGGGGCATGTGATAAGAGGTGTGGAGAGGGGAAGCTGAGAAAAGAGATAATATTTGAAATGTAAATAAATGAAATATCCAATAAATAATTCAGACTGTTGATCATCCACTAAGAAAGCCTTATTCTGTCAACTATGGGTGACCTCCCTACACCCATGGCATGCATACTTGGACTCTGGGCCCTGGCATTAGTCAATGACCAATGTGTCACAAAGTAGCACAAGCTGGCCCCCACCCTGTTTACACATCAGTGCAGCAATGGACTTCTGGTTAAAGACAATGCCAGAATGACTCATTGTCAGCCTCTCTTCTTAAATGCCCTCAGGATGACTTTTCAGCTGCCCTCCTACCTGAACCTGAGCTTGATTAATGGGTCCCTGTTTGACTGCTCTGATGGATTCAGGGGTAACATGGTTCACCAATGACAACAGCCTCAATTCAGGGTGGACAGAGGTATGCTGGGGCAGAGGCTATTTCAAACACCAAGATCATATGGGCAGAGTCACTCTTGACAGGAATATTAGCCCAGAAAGCTGAACTGGCAGCTCTGACCAAGGCATTAGAGCTGAGAAAAGACAAGAGATACAGATGACTGAAGTGCCTTTGCTACTGCTCATATCTATGGGACTATTTGTATATAGAGAACCTTCTAATAACAGAAGGAAGAAAGAAACTCCCAACTCAGAAGGCAACAAGATAGCTGAGTGTGTGACCCTAGAAACTTGGTCCCCATGTCCTTGATTACCCTAGACTTAGGAGATCTCACCCTCTCAGATAGACAGAAAATGTACAAATCAAAACAAACCTGAGATTCCACCTCACACCAGTCAGAATGGCCAAGATCAAAAATTCAGGTGACAGCAGATGCTGGCGTGGATGTGGAGAAAGAGGAACACTCCTCCATTGTTGGTGGGATTGCAAGCTTGTACAACCACTCTGGAAATCAGTCTGGCAGTTCCTCAGAAAATTGGACATAGTACTACGGGAGGATCCCTCAATACCTCTCCTGGGCATATATCCAGAAGATGTCCCAACCGGTAAGAAGGACACATGCTCCACTATGTTCATAGCAGTCTTATTTATAATAGCCAGAAGCTGGAAAGAACCCAGATGCCCCTCAACAGAGGAATGGATACAGAAAATGTGGTACATTTACACAATGGAGTACTACTCACCTATTAAAAAGAATGAATTTATGAAATTCCTAGGCAAATAGATGGACCTGGAGGGCATCATTCTGAGTGAGGTAACCCAATCACAAAAGAACTCACACAATATGTACTCACTGATAAGTGGATAGTAGCCCAGAAACTTAGAATACCCATGATATAGGATACAATTTGCAAATCACATGAGACTCAGGAGGAAAAAAGACCAGGATGTGGATGCTTTGCCCTTCTTAGAATTGTGAGCAGAATGCCAATTGAGGGAGTTGCAGAGACGAAGTTTGGAGCTGAGATGAAGGGTTGGACCGTCTAGAGACTGACATATCTGGGGATCCATCCAGTAATCAGCCACCAAACGCTGACACCATTGCATACACTAGCAAGATTTTGCTGAAAGGACCCTGAGAGACTATGCTGGGGCCTGGCAAACACAGAAGTGGATGATCACAGTCAGCTATTGGATGGATCACAATGGAGGCGCTAGAGAGAGTACCCAAGGAGCTGAGGGAACTGTAACCCTATGGGTGGAACAACAATATGAACTAACCAGTGCCCCCCAGAGTTCCTGTCTCTAGCTGCATATGTATCAGAGGATTGCCTGGTTTGCCATCAGTGGAAAGAGAGGCCCATTTGTCATGCAAACCTTATATGCTTCAGTACACAGGAATGCCAGGTCTGGGAAGTGGGAGTGGGGGACTTTTGGGATAGCACTGGAGATGTGCCACGCACTCTGGTGGAGTCAGCTTGACAGGCGAGAGCTTGGAAGCTATCTCATGAGGAAAAGAGTTTCACGGAAGCTCCCTCCTGGAGTCTGACGAAAGCCACGCTCTCCAGTTGGGTCAGTTTGACAAGCGGAAGCTTGGAAGTTGCTGCCCACGAGGAAAAGAGTTTCACGGAAATTCCCTCCTGGAGTCTGGTGTTCCCTCTAAACCATAAATTAATTTTCCACTCCCGAGTCATTCTAGTGTATGGATCCACGTGCCCTCTATTAAGCATTACCCTATTATAAGTGCCTTTTAAGATTGAATTCTGACATAGCTAAAGCCTCTCCCAGTGTTCCAAGATCCCAGATTACAACAAGGTAGTTTAACCTATTCAGTAACTAATTAAGCATTACAATAGACAGAGCTATTAGCTCAACAAGTCAACAGAAAGAGCCTGGGAATCTCACTGAGATTGAAATCTTTAGTACAGGCTACATTCCATACCTATAGCAAGCTGATATACTCTCCTGACAAATGGGGATTCTCCAGACTAGATAAGATTTAGCAAGGCCTAGGAATTTAGGGGTCCGTGACACTACATTATTCTTGAGGCCTGCCAAGAGTAATTACCCGCTGGTGCTTTTAACACTAAAGTGTGAAATTCTTGCCTGGCACTAGGCTGATCCTAGGCAGGGCTGATAATCTCTATTGTAAACATTTATCTAGTTCTTGCAAATTCCTTTCGTAGTCATTCTCTTGTATCTGGTAAATTTTAGTGTACCTTGTCTGGTGTGACATATAGCCCCTGGAATTCTGTATTATAAAAAGTCCGAGGCTCGACCTGAGATGACATTCAGATTCTACACAACCTCTCCTGTGTGCGTCTGTTTGTCAATTTAATCCTACGCTTTGCCCACCTGCTTGAGAGACCCATTCCACACAGACACGGGGACCCAGAGGATCTGCAGCAGAGATGTGAATGAAGAAAGTACCTAATTTAAAAAAAAAAAAAAAAAGAAAAAAAAAAAAAGAAAATGTGATCTGGGCCAAAAACCTGCCCATGTCTTAGAGTAATAAGGGATGATTGAGGACAGCTGACTACAAACTAATTGTACCAGAGAAAATGGGCGTACACTTACTGATAATTATTCACTGTTGTTCACACATGGGATCCCTGAGAATGTGGGACTTAGTCCACCAGTTGCACATGTGAATTGGAGATGGTAATTTGAAAATAGCTTAAATTGTTGAAATCTATAGGAAAAGACAAAGGGTGCAGCTAAGTACTAAGTGCCCTTTCTTACCAAGCCTTGTAATTTGTGAAAATTAGAAATGCCAGTTCTGTATCTGTCTGTGACACCTATATGAATACTATGAAACCTGACAAGGGACTGACATAAGGCAGTGAGTTATAAAACCCTCATTTAAAAATATTTATTTATTTTTATTTCTATGAGTACACTACAGCTTTCGTCAGAAACACACAAGAAGAGTGCATTGTATTCCATTACAGATGGTTATGAGCCACCCTGTGGTTGCTGGGAATTGAACTCAGGACTCCTGCAAGAACAGTTAGTGCTGTTAACCGCTGAGCCATCTCCCCAGCCCTAAAAGCCTCATTCAATGGTACAGATATATAAAAACACACTGATGAATTTCTCTATCTGACATGATTCTTAAAAACCTGCTGTGTCAGTAGCTTTAATGTTGCCCCTCCTGCCACACAAAGGATATTGAGAGTGCCAGAAGGAGATTGTCAGAAAGCCTATGGGGACATGAACCTCTGCATTGAAGATATTTCTCCAAGAACAGCTTGAAATATTTGAAAGAGCCCATCTGTCCTGATCTTGTGATGGCTTCAACTCTGGGCAAGTAGTCCTCGTAGGTGAGAAGTATCATCTTTCAGAACTGGATCTGGTACTGCTTCATGAGGGTGTTCTAGACATGTGTTTTAGAAAGTTGTCCTGTTTCTCAACTCTGGAATCCATCACTTGGTAGCCAAGCATCCGACAAGAATCCTCCAAATCTATCTCTTCCTTGAAAGGTAGGTAGAAAGGAATGGAGTATGGACACTTATTGTGGAGATGAGCAAGAATGAGGTCTCCCACTTTGGGATGAAGCATCCAGATACCAGAGGCCACCACTGCTGCAATGGGGAATTGCACCCCTTCATGGTGAGAGCCCACTTCTTCCTCCCCTTGTTTCACAAATTACTCTGCCAGTTTGTACTGGACAAAGTCCAGCCCCTCAGGGTTAAGAGTGACAGGCACCAGATACCCACCCGATTGTACATGCTTTCCAGAGAGCAGGCTATGGATCTTGTCAAAGACCTCCTTCAGCTTTGAACTTGTGATGCTAGAGATCTGGCTCAGTGGGATGGTGGCTGCCTTCTGCCAGTCCAGTTTTATCGTTTTATTCTGACTGTCCTTGCTGGTTAGGTCTTCAAAGAAAAACACAATTGGCAGAAGCATCCTGTAGTTGCTGGTACCACTGCATCTTACTATCTTGTACCTTCCCCTGCTGGTCTTCAATCTGTGTCCCTGCTGGGCTTGGGCTGGGTACAGAGCTCTGGGCAGGAGCCCCTGGCCCCCAATGAACCTGTGACTCCTTCCACTTGAGCCAGGGCCTCCTCCTCCCTCACTTCAGAGGCTCCAGTGATCTTCTGCTCCAAACTCAAGACGAGGTCCAGCATCTGGAGCAGGGCCAGCTCAGCTTCAGCTTGGTTCTCTGCTGTGGGATAGCCACTCTTCAAGGTGCTGTGAATGATTCTGGAAATGAGGCCACACAGCTGGTTGTCCAAGGAAGCCAGGTCCACATTCAGCAGGTCTTTGTGCTGACTGGAGGTATCTAATTGCTGGTTGATCTGCAGGGTCTACATTGGCACCATACATTTATTTGTGTTATTAAAAACC
This sequence comes from Mus musculus, assembly GCF_000001635.26. Lineage (NCBI taxonomy): Eukaryota > Metazoa > Chordata > Mammalia > Rodentia > Muridae > Mus > Mus musculus. The sequence goes on along the minus strand of NC_000078.6, from coordinate 88,155,076 downwards.
GGAGCAGGAGCAAGTCCCTTTCTGGTACTAAGTCTCCTGTGCCCAAGAAGTGCCAGAAACATGGTTTTCAAGTAGATCTAAACCTCTAGCATCACCAGAGGTCCCAATTCTGGACCATGTCCAGATCAGTTCACAGTGGCAGTTAAACTGTAAATCACTTGCCCTGGGGGCCTTTTTAAAAAACAAACAACAACAACAACAACAAATTCCCAAACCATACTTGCTAAAAATTCTGGCAAATATGTACTTTTATGTGATGTGGAATTTGGGTGGAATTTGAGTTTCTTTGTAGATATGGACGACCAAGGGGTTGTTGAAAACTAATTGTATTAAATGTCTTTTGCTAAGCCTTCTGCTCACACTTTTGTGACTATCTGAAGTATATAGTTTGTGTATATTGATAGAGCTCATTTATAACTAAAGCATTTAATTTTTTGTACTAGAAAAACTTTTGGATATTTTAATTCACTTTTCAGATATGGTAACTTAGGTTAGTTTAATTACTCAATTAAATTAATGAATAGTTTTGGACACTTTAAAAGAGCTCATAATTGCCTGCTACTATGGCTCTAGGACTCATGATATCTTCCATCTTCTGTAGGCACCTGAATACATAAAGCTCATACAAATATACATCAATAAAATAAATCTTGACAAAAAGAAAAGAATGTAGTAGAACAGGTAGGAAAGGGGGCTGGAGAGATGGCTCAGCGGTTAAAGGCACTGGCTGCTCTTCCAAAGGTCCTGAGTTCAATTGCCAGCAAACATATAGTGGCTCATTGCCACCTATAATAGGATCCAATGCCCTCTTCTGGTGTGTCTGAAGGCAACTATAGTACTCATATACATGAAATAAATAAATCTTTAAAAAATATATAAAAAGGCCAGGCTTGGTGGCACACACCTTTAATCCCAGCACTCAGGAGGAGGAGTCAGGCAGATTACTGAGTTTGAGGCCAGCCTGGTCTACAAAGTGAGTTCCAGGACAGCCAGAGCTATACAGAGAAACCCTGTCAACCCCCCCCAAAGGCCCCCCAAATAAAATGAAGGTGTAGGAAAGATCGGAATGGTTGAAAGAAGGTGGTAAATTTCCATACAGATACATGAGCTATGTTGAACTCAATCCTAGAAAGTCAACTCTATAAGTAGTGAGAATTGGTACAGGCCTGATACAGATTCCGACGATGGTGAATTATCAGAGTAAGGAGCATTCTCTTGTGAGTGCCATATGGTATTGAGGAGGATGAGATCTACAACCCATCCAGAGTAAGAAGATGGTTTGGGAAGAGAACTGCATTCTTCCAAAACATCCTGGTAGCACAGCAGACATTTGTGGTCACAGTGCTTGCAGGCTTGTGTTGGGGAGTCCCCTCCTGGTTTGCCAGCAGAGACCATCAGATTGCATTGATCTATTTCTTTTTCAGAAGTCATGTAATCATTTATTTTCATTATACACAGAGATACAATGAACACATTAAAAAGAAAAAAAAAGTTTATATACCAACATGTTTTTAATGTGTCTCTGTTTGTGTACTATTCCATTCAGAAAACAGTAACATCATTTTCATTAAGCTGTGGCTCCTTTTCCATTAACCTAAGCTTAGTTTAAGGAAAACTAAACTTGTACAATTATGTAACTAGCTTTACTCAATACACAGTAATTCATTTTCCAAAGCCTCAATACAGAAGCTAACTTCTTGAAAACAGATTAACACAAGCAACCTACTTTACAAAGTAAACACTACTTTATGTGCTCTTAACAACTACCTGCTTTGAAAATTTCTCTATGCCTTTTTATTGGCGAGTTGAGACCATTGATGTTAAGAGATATTAAGGAAAAGTAATTGTTGCTTCCTGTTATTTTAGTTGTTAAAGGTGGCATTCTGTTCTTGTGGCTGTCTTCTTTTAGGTTTGTTGAGGGATTACCTTCTTGTTTTTTCTAGGGCGTTGTTCCCGTTCTTGTATTGGTTGTTTTCTGTTATTATCCTTTGAAGGGCTGGATTCGTGGAGAGATAATGCGTGAATTTGGTTTTGTCGTGGAATACTTTGGTTTCTCCCTCTATGATAATTGAGAGTTTGGCTGGGTATAGTAGCCTGGGCTGCAGTTTGTGTTCTCTTAGTGTCTGTATAACATCTGTCCAGGCTCTTCTGGCTTTCATAGTCTCTGGTGAAAAATCTGGTGTAATTCTGATAGGCTTGCCTTTATATGTTACTTGACCTTTTTCCCTTACTGCTTTTAGTATTCTATCTTTATTTAGTGCATTTGATGTTCTGATTATTATGTGTCGGGAGGAATTTCTTTTCTGGTCCAGTCTATTTGGAGTTCTGTAGGCTTCTTGTATGTTCATATGCATCTCATTCTTTAGATTTGGGAAGTTTTCTTCAATAATTTTGTTGAAGATGTTTGCTGGACCTTTGAGTTGAAAATCTTCATTCTCATCCACTCCTATTATCCGTACGTTTGGTCTTCTTATTGTGTCCTGGATTTCCTGGATATTTTGAGTTAGGATCTTTTTGCATTTTCCATTTTCTTTGATTGTTGTGCCGATGTTCTCTATGGAATCTTCTGCACCTGAGATTCTCTCTTCCATCTCTTGTATTCTGTTGCTGATGCTCAAATCTATGGTTCCAGATTTCTTTCCTAGGGTTTCTATCTCTAGTGTTGCCTCGCTTTGAGTTTTCTTTATTGTGTCTACTTCCCTTTTTAGGTCTAGTATGGTTTTGTTCATTTCCATCACCTGTTTGTATGTTTTTTCCTCTTTTTCTGTAAGGACTTCTACCTGTTTGATTGTGTTTTCCTGTTTTTCTTTAAGGACTTGTAACTCTTTAGCAGTGTTCTCCTGTATTTCTTTAAGTGATTTATTAAAGTCCTTCTTGATGTCCTCTACCATCATCATGAGATATGCTTTTAAATCTAGGTCTAGACATAGACTAACAAACTGGCTACACAAACAAGACCCAACATTTTGCTGCTTACAGGAAACTCATCTCAGAGAAAAAGATAGACACTACCTCAGAATGAAAGGCTGGAAAACAATTTTCCAAGCAAATGGTATGAAGAAACAAGCAGGAGTAGCCATCCTAATATCTGATAAGATTGACTTCCAACCCAAAGTCATCAAAAAAGACAAGGAGGGACACTTCATTCTCATCAAAGGTAAAATCCTCCAAGAGGAACTCTCAATTCTGAATATCTATGCTCCAAATACAAGAGCAGCCACATTCACTAAAGAAACTTTAGTAAAGCTCAAAGCACACATTGCGCCTCACACAATAATAGTGGGAGACTTCAACACACCACTTTCACCAATGGACAGATCATGGAAACAGAAACTAAACAGGGACACACTGAAACTAACAGAAGTGATGAAACAAATGGATCTGACAGATATCTACAGAACATTTTATCCTAAAACAAAAGGATATACCTTCTTCTCAGCACCTCATGGTACCTTCTCCAAAATTGACCACATAATAGGTCACAAATCAGGCCTCAACAGATTCAAAAATATTGAAATTGTCCCATGTATCCTATCAGATCACCATGCACTAAGGCTGATCTTCAATAACAAAATAAATAACAGAAAGCCAACATTCACATGGAAACTGAACAACACTCTTCTCAATGATAGCTTGGTCAAGGAAGGAATAAAGAAAGAAATTAAAGACTTTTTAGAGTTTAATGAAAATGAAGCCACAACGTACCCAAACCTTTGGGACACAATGAAAGCATTTCTAAGAGGGAAACTCATAGCTATGAGTGCCTTCAAGAAAAAACGGGAGAGAGCACATACTAGCAGCTTGACAACACATCTAAAAGCTCTAGAAAAAAAGGAAGCAAATTCACCCAAGAGGAGTAGACGGCAGGAAATAATCAAACTCAGGGGTGAAATCAACCAAGTGGAAACAAGAAGAACTATTCAAAGAATTAACCAAACGAGGAGTTGGTTCTTTGAGAAAATCAACAAGATAGATAAACCCTTAGCTAGACTCACTAAAGGGCACAGGGACAAAATCCTAATTAACAAAATCAGAAATGAAAAGGGAGACATAACAACAGATCCTGAAGAAATCCAAAACACCATCAGATCCTTCTACAGAAGGCTATACTCAACAAAACTGGAAAACCTGGACGAAATGGACAAATTTCTGGACAGATACCAGGTACCAAAGTTGAATCAGGATCAAGTTGACCTTCTAAACAGTCCCATATCCCCTAAAGAAATAGAAGCAGTTATTAATAGTCTCCCAGCCAAAAAAAGCCCAGGACCAGACGGGTTTAGTGCAGAGTTCTATCAGACCTTCAAAGAAGATCTAACTCCAGTTCTGCACAAACTTTTTCACAAGATAGAAGTAGAAGGTATTCTACCCAACTCATTTTATGAAGCCACTATTACTCTGATACCTAAACCACAGAAAGATCCAACAAAGATAGAGAACTTCAGACCAATTTCTCTTATGAACATCGATGCAAAAATTCTTAATAAAATTCTCGCTAACCGAATCCAAGAACACATTAAAGCAATCATCCATCCTGACCAAGTAGGTTTTATTCCAGGGATGCAGGGATGGTTTAATATACGAAAATCCATCAATGTAATCCATTATATAAACAAACTCAAAGACAAAAACCACATGATCATCTCGTTAGATGCAGAAAAAGCATTTGACAAGATCCAACACCCATTCATGATAAAAGTTCTGGAAAGATCAGGAATTCAAGGCCAATACCTAAACATGATAAAAGCAATCTACAGCAAACCAGTAGCCAACATCAAAGTAAATGGAGAGAAGCTGGAAGCAATCCCACTAAAATCAGGGACTAGACAAGGCTGCCCACTTTCTCCCTACCTTTTCAACATAGTACTTGAAGTATTAGCCAGAGCAATTCGACAACAAAAGGAGATCAAGGGGATACAAATTGGAAAAGAGGAAGTCAAAATATCACTTTTTGCAGATGATATGATAGTATATATAAGTGACCCTAAAAATTCCAACAGAGAACTCCTAAACCTGATAAACAGCTTCGGTGAAGTAGCTGGATATAAAATTAACTCAAACAAGTCAATGGCCTTTCTCTACACAAAGAATAAACAGGCTGAGAAAGAAATTAGGGAAACAACACCCTTCTCAATAGCCACAAATAATATAAAATATCTCGGCGTGACTCTAACGAAGGAAGTGAAAGATCTGTATGATAAAAACTTCAAGTCCCTGAAGAAAGAAATTAAAGAAGATCTCAGAAGATGGAAAGATCTCCCATGCTCATGGATTGGCAGGACCAACATTGTAAAAATGGCTATCTTGCCAAAAGCAATCTACAGATTCAATGCAATCCCCATTAAAATTCCAACTCAATTCTTCAACGAATTAGAAGGAGCAATTTGCAAATTCATCTGGAATAACAAATGATATGTTCTTACTGATAAGTGGATATTAGCCCAGAAACTTAGTATACCAGGGATATAAGGTACAATTTGCAAAACACATGAAACTGAAGAAGAACGAAAACCAAAGTGTGGACACTTTGTCCATTATTAGAATTGGGAACAAAACACCCTTGGAAGGAGTTACAGAGACAAAGTTTGGAGCTGAGACAAAAGGATGGACCATCTAGAGACTGCCATATCCAGGGATCCAGCCCATGATTAGCCTCCAAATGATGGCTCCATTGCATACATTAGCAAGTGTTTGCTGAAAGAACCCTGATATAGCTGTGTCTTGTGAGACCCCTGATATAGCTGTCTCAAGTCTCCTATTCTTGGATATAGAGCCAGAGTCACATGGCCAAAGCTGACAAGTTCTGCTGCTTGCAGGGGCTGGAACACGGTCCCTTTGTTCTCTTACAACATCACCAGCTTCCTCTTGTCAAACTCCTTCCCTGCCTAAGCTTGACTGTCCTGGATCTTGGACTGCAGACTGACCTTGACTCAGAGATCTACATGCCTGTCTCCTGGGATTAAAGGTGTGTACAAACATGCCTGGATTTAAGCTTTTCTTCACCTAAAACTTGCTCTATCTCTGGCTGACCTTGACCTCAGAGATCTGCTTGGAGTTATCTCCTGGGATTAAAGCAATGCACCACCATACTGGATCTAAATTTCATTGTGTCACATCTTGCCACAAGGTCACAACTCCCTTAATTCAATTTAATATCCTTGAACTCAGTATTCAGCTCAATTTCACTTCCTGGTGGCTCCCCGCTCCTCCCCACCATTTAATACTATATATTTTATACTTTTCCTTTCTAAGCTAGTTATGCATATTCCAAATGTTCTTCATGAGATATAAGCAGAGAACAAAGTCTATGAAGAGCATTTCTGAGACCTCCTTTGCCAATGCAATTAATCTGAATTTCTGAGTCTTAGTCTCATTCTGGCTTTTCAGACAAGGAAAAAGAGTAGCCATACTGTTCACCAAAATGCTACAAAAAAAAAAAGTCTCTAAGCCACTTACTGAAGTTCTTCTCCACTGAAATCTCTTGGGCCAGTACTGCACATTTCAGATCACTCTCAGTAACAGAGTCTACTATATTCCTACTAATATAGCCCAGTAAGCCCCATTTGAAGCATTCCACTGCTTTCCAAATCCACAGTCCTCATATCTACATTCTCCCAAAGAGAAGCATTTTCAGACCTTTCACAGCAATACCCCATTCCCTGGTACCAACTTCTGACTTGGCTGGGGTTTGACTGCCATGAGCTAACACCATAATCAAGGCAACTTCTATAAGGATAACACTTCATTGGGACTGGCTTCAATATTCAGAGGTTCAGTGCATTATTATAAAGGCAGGAACATAGTAGCATCCAGGCAGGCAAAGTGCAGGAGGAGCTGACAGTTTTATATCTTCATCTGAAACCTGCCAGCAGAATACTGACTTCCAGGCAGCTAGAATGAGGGTCTTAAAAAGTCCATGACCAAGGTGACACATCTACTATAAAAAGGCCAGAATTCAGAATACTACAACTACCTGGGTCAAGCATATTCAGACCAAAAAGTTGCTGTTGGCTGCATCTTTGCAGGCAGAGAATCCAGTCTTTCTCTTTGTGTGGATCTTTGAGGCCCCACCAGCCAACACCTACAACTTCCTCTAGAATATGTGGTGTTTGTTGTTCTGGGTGTCCTGTGTTGGTCAAACCTGCTTTTCCAAGAACCAATGCTAGTGAACTGATAAAAGCTCACTGAAGCTATGCTGTTGGGGTTTTTTGATAATACATCCACCAGTTTTACAGAAATGAATTGCATGGAATTCAAGTCTTCTTGCTTGTGCAGTGAGTACTGCATGGAGTGAGCAACCTCCTCCTCAGCCCTGTCAGCTCACTGCAACTTCCTTACAACTTTGAGTTTCTAGGGTTTAAAACTGAGACAGAGAGAAGTTAGGAATTCTGAAGGTTTGGTTTGTTCTTTGTATGTTTTGTAAGTTGCTGGGGAGGAGGGGCTGAAACTCAGGTGACATGCTAAGTTCTAGAGGCAGATGAACTAGGGCACTCATGAAAATCTAGCACAAGGGTATCAAACCCACATACCACATAATTAAAGGAAAGCATTGCTTGCAATAAGTCATTTAAAAATAATATATTTTTGGGTTTAAGAGACAAGTTAAGAGCAATAATTCCCACCACCCACATGGTGGCAGACAATCATGTGCTACTCCAGTACCCAGAGGGTCCAATGCCCTCTTTTAGCCTCCATGGTCACCAAGCATGCATGTGGTTACAGATGGACATATACACAAAACACCTTTATATATATAATAAATGTATGAAATAAGATTTGTTGCATGTAGTGTATGAGTGTGTGGGTGTTTGTTTTTGTGTGTTTTGGCAAAGTACCAAAACACCCCTGTGAAGGTCAGAGAAAAACCTGAGATATTCTGTTTCATCCATGAGAACACTCCGGTAGTCAAGCAAGGCAGCAAGAGCCTTTCCCCACTGTGACAGCAAATCGGCTTTACAGATCTACTCTGTTAATTGTGTTGTAAGTAAAATTGCTGATTTCTTTATAACCATAGTCCTATGAGGACAATGAGGGATCATCATGATACAAGCATCCCATATGATATGCCTTTGTGGAAAATGAGCCTTGACTGTAAGAAAACATAGCCATCTCACGCCAAACACCTTTTTTTTTTTTTTTTTTTTTTTTTTTTTTTTTTTTTTTTTTTTTTTTTTTTTTTTTTTTTTTTGGTTTTCTGAGACAGAGTTTCTCTGTATAGCCCTGGTTGTGCCTAGAACTCACTTTGTAGACCAGGCTGGTCTCCAACTCAGAAATCTGCCTGCCTCTGCCTCCCGAGTGCTGGGATTAAAGGTGTGTGCCTTCACACCTGGCTCCTTTTTTTTTAAAAGATTAATTAATTCATTTATTTTATGTATATGAGTACACTGTAGTTGTACTGATCGTTTTGAGCCATCATGTGGTTGCTGGGATTTTAATTCAGGACCTCTGCTGCTCTGATCGGTTTTTTTTTTTTTTTTTTTTTTTTACCTTGAGCATTTTTATTGAAAAAATATTTATGTTTTATCTATTACAGCTGCATGATTTTCTATTCTTTTTTTTTCCATTTTTTATTAGGTATTTCGCTCATTTACATTTGCAATGCTATACCAAAAGTCCCCCATAGCCACCCACCCCCTCTCCCCTACCCACCCACTCCCCTTTTATGGCCCTGGCGTTCCCCTGTACTGGGGCATATAAAGTTTGTGTGTCCAATGGGCCTCTCTTTGCAGTGATGGCCGACTAGGCCATCTTTTGATGCATATGCAGCTAGAGTCAAGAGCTCCGGGGTACTGGTTAGTTCATAATGTTGTTCCACCTATAGGGTTGCAGATCCCTTTAGCTTCTTTGGTACTTTCTCTAGCTCCTTCATTGGGGGCCATGTGATCCATCCAATAGCCGACTGTGAGCATCCACTTCTATGTTTGCTAGGCCCAGGCATACTCTGACAAGAGACAGCTATATCAGGGTCCTTTCAGCATAATCTTGCTAGTGTATGCAATGGTGTCAGCATTTGGAAGCTGATTATGGGATGGATCCCCGGATATGCTAGTGTCTACATGGTCCATCCTTTTATCTCAGCTCCAAACTTTGTCTCTGTAACTCCTTCCAAGGGTGTTTTGTTCCCACTTCTAAGGAGGGGCATAGTGTTCACATTTCAGTCTTCATTTTTCTTGAGTTTCATGTGTTTAGGAAATTGTATCTTATATCTTGGGTATCTTAGGTTTTGGGCTAATATCCACTTATCAGTGAGTACATATTGTGTGAGTTCCTTTGTGAATGTGTTACCTCACTCAGGATGATGCCCTCCAGGTCCATCCATTTGGCTAGGAATTTCATAAATTCATTCTTTTTAATAGCTGAGTAGTACTCCATTGTGTAGATGTACCACATTTTCTTTATCCATTCCTCTGTTGAGGGGCATCTGGGTTCCTTCCAGCTTCTGGCTATTATAAATAAGGCTGCTATGAACATAGAGGAGCATGTGTCATTCTTACCAGTTGGGACAGCTTCTGGGCGGCGACATCTTCGACTCCAGACAACTGGCCACCTTCCTGGCCAAAGCAACACAGCTTCTGGGAAAGATCCTGTTTTGGGCCTTCACCTTCAGCCAGGAGGAGGTCCAAACACCAGATAACTGTACACCTTCCCTGAAAGAGGAGAGCTTGCCTACAGAGACTGCTCTGACCACTGAAACTCAGAGAAGAGAGCTTGTCTCCCACGCCTGCTGATAGAGGGTAACAAAATCAACAGAGGAACAATCTCTTAACAAAGACAACTATAACAACTAACTCCAGAGATTGCCAGATGGCGAAAGGTAAACGTAAGAATCCTACTAACAGAAGCTAGGACCACTCACCATCATCAGAACCCAGAACACCCACTTCGCCCAATCCAGGACACCCTAACACACCTGAAAAGGTAGACCTGGATTTAAAAGCATATCTCATGATGATGGTAGAGGACATAAAGAAGGAATTCAATAACTCACTTAAAGAAATACAGGAGAACACTGCTAAAGAGTTACAAGTCCTTAAAGAAAAACAGGAAAACACTGCTAAAGAGTTACAAGTCCTTAAAGAAAAACAGGAAAACACAACCAAACAGGTAGAAGTCCTTAGAGAAAAACAGGAAAACACATCCAAACAGGTGATGGAAATGAACAAAACCATACTAGACCTAAAAAGGGAAGTAGACACAATAAAGAAAACCCAAAGTGAGGCGACGCTGGAGATAGAAACCCTAGGAAAGAAATCTGGAACCATAGATGCCAGCATCAGCAACAGAATACAAGAGATGGAAGAGAGAATCTCAGGTGCAGAAGACTCCATAGAGAACATCGGCACAACAATCAAAGAAAATGGAAAATGCAAAAAGATCCTAACTCAAAACATCCAGGAAATCCAGGACACAATGAGAAGACCAAACCTACGGATAATAGGAGTGGATGAGAATGAAGATTTTCAACTCAAAGGACCAGCAAACATCTTCAACAAAATTATTGAAGAAAACTTCCCAAATCTAAAGAAAGAGATGCCCATGAACATACAAGAAGCCTACAGAACTCCAAATAGACTGGACCAGAAAAGAAATTCCTCCCGACACATAATAATCAGAACACCAAATGCACTAAATAAAGATAGAATACTAAAAGCAGTAAGGGAAAAAGGTCAAGTAACATATAAAGGCAAGCCTATCAGAATTACACCAGATTTTTCACCAGAGACTATGAAAGCCAGAAGAGCCTGGACAGATGTTATACAGACACTAAGAGAACACAAATGCCAGCCCAGGCTACTATACCCAGCCAAACTCTCAATTACCATAGATGGAGAAACCAAAGTATTCCACGACAAAACTAAATTCACCCATTATCTCTCCACGAATCCAGCCCTTCAAAGGATAATAACAGAAAAAAACCAATACAAGGACGGGAACCACGCCCTAGAAAAAACAAGAAGATAATCCCTCAACAAACCTAAAAGAAGACAGCCACAAGAACAGAATGCCAACTTTAACAACAAAAATAACAGGAAGCAACAATTACCTTTCCTTAATATCTCTTAATATCAATGGACTCAATTCCCCAATAAAAAGACATAGACTAACAGACTGGCTACACAAACAGGACCCAACATTCTGCTGCTTACAGGAAACCCATCTCAGGGAAAAAGACAGACACTACCTCAGAGTGAAAGGCTGGAAAACAATTTTCCAGCAAATGGTCTGAAGAAACAGGCTGGAGTAGCCATTCTAATATCGGATAAAATCGACTTCCAACCCAAAGTTATCAAAAAAGACAAGGAGGGACACTTCATACTCATCAAAGGTAAAATCCTCCAAGAGGAACTCTCAATTCTGAATATCTACGCTCCAAATGCAAGGGCAGCCACATTCATTAAAGACACTTTAGTAAAGCTCAAAGCACACATTGCACCTCACACAATAATAGTGGGAGACCTCAACACACCACTTTCATCAATGGACAGATCGTGGAAACAGAAACTAAACAGGGACACAGTGAAACTAACAGAAGTTATGAAACAAATGGACCTGACAGATATCTACAGAATATTTAATCCTAAAACAAAAGGATATACCTTCTTCTCAGCACCTCACGGGACCTTCTCCAAAATTGACCATATAATTGGTCACAAAATAGGCCTCAACAGATACAAAAATATTGAAATTGTCCCATGTATCCTATCAGACCACCATGGCCTAAGACTGATCTTCAATAACAACATTAAGAATGGAAAGCCAACATTCACGTGGAAACTGAACAACACTCTTCTCAATGATACCTTGGTCAAGGAAGGAATAAAGAAAGAAATTAAAGACTTTTTAGAGTTTAATGAAAATGAAGCCACAACGTACCCAAACCTTTGGGACACAATGAAAGCATTTCTAAGAGGGAAACTCATAGCTCTGAGTACCTCCAAGAAGAAACGGGAGAGAGCACATACTAGCAGCTTGACAACACATCTAAAAGCTCTAGAAAAAAAGGAAGCAAATTCACCCAAGAGGAGTAGACTGCAGGAAATAATCAAACTCAGGGGTGAAATTAACCAAGTGGAAACAAGAAGAACTATTCAAAGAATTAACCAAACGAGGAGTTGGTTCTTTGAGAAAATCAACAAGATAGATAAGCCCTTAGCTAGACTCACTAGAGGGCAAAGGGACAAAATCCTGATCGGTTTTGTTTATTGTTATATCTAATTATACTGGAACTGTCTTTAGATGCACCACAAGGAAGCGTCAGAACTATTTATGGATGGCTGTGGGCATCCATGTAGTTTTTGGGATTTGAACTCCGGACCGTCCCAGGGCATTCAGTGCTAACAATCACTGGGCCAACTCTCCAGCATCATCCCCTTTCTGTCAACCGTACATCCCAGGTTTTGGTCTATGTGTTTCTGATTTCCCACATTCATTATTTTAAATTTGTCCTCAGTAGCCTGTTTTGTCTCTCATTACCAGAGAAAACCAGTAGGCAGTAAGAAGTGTCCAGACTGGCCTCGAACTCAGATATCCACCTGCCTCTGACTCCTGAGTTCTGGGATTAAAGGCGTGGGCTACCACGCCCAGTTAAGAAGTGTCCTTTTGTTTCTTTGCTTCTTTGGTGTGGTGATTGAATTATGCTTGGATCAGGGTGTGGTACTATTGGGAGTTGTGGCCTGGTTGGATTAGAGTTGCATCACTGTGGAGGCGGGGCTTTGTGGACATGTATATATACTCAAGCTCTGCCCAGGGTGAGACACAGTAGCCTCATCTCGCTGCCTTTACCTTGGGAGACATAGGCAAGAGGACATCCAACCTAGGCCAATCTGTTCTGTAGAAAGCGATCCAGGACAGCCTCGAGTACACAGAAAAACCCTATCCCAGAAAGAAAGAATCATCGTTCTAACGGCTCTTAGTCTTCCTTCAAAGAAGATGGTACTCACCAGGTAGGTCATGGATTTGGGTTCTGGTTATAGGAAGTTCTGGGAGAACATATATTTTCCATTTTTCTTTGAGGATTGATATAAGCTGCGGAGCAGAGGTAACCTGGCCACAACCATGTCTAGAACCTCTTGTGCGCTTCATTGTTGATTATGCTCCTCAGAAGCTGGGGTCTTTCATGAGTTGCCTTCCCTGCCAGCTTCCTTCCTTCATTCCTTCCTTCATTCCTTCCTTCGTTCGTTCGTTAGTTCCTTCCTTCCTTCCTTCTCTGCAAGAAAGCACATTCCTCTTGCTTTTGGGATTTCACTATCTGCCTTGACATCCCTTGGTGGGTTGTAACCTGGAATTATAAGCCAGATAAGGCCCTCCTCCTGGAAATTGTGTTTTGCTGGAGTATTTTAGCAGCAGCCACAGAAATGAAACTGGAACCAACAGATGATGTTTACTAGTGTGGTCCTAGCCTTTGTCCAGAAAAGTAAGAGTGAGTTATGCTAAGTGTTAGAGGTAGCCAATATTGGAGTCTTCTTCAGGCACTGTGATATAGATTAATAGGACTATAAGGGGAAAGGTAGAATTTGAAATGGATGCACAGAAGAAAAATACCAGGGGTGTAGAGTGTGTCTTGTGCTCACCATAGCAATGGCCAAAAATAAAGTCTCAAAAAGGCTGGGCTTGGAGAACACAAAGCTTTCAGTTAGCTTTCATTTGTATGTTTTTAAATGTCCTTTGTATAAACTAGCAAATAGGGACTGGAGAAATAGTTCAGTTGTTCAGAGCATTGGCTGTTCTTGCAGAGGACCTGGTTTGGTTCCTGACACTATCTCTAGTAACTGCTCCCAAAGGAAAAGTTGGTTTTCTCCAAGGGGGTCTCACTATGTCCAAAACCACTCTTAAGGGAAAGCCCCATACCCAGAAGGAGATGGCCAACAGAAAATGAACTCAACAGTGTTTCTGGAGATGTTGTTGTTGTTGTTAATTTGTTTTGTAGTATTCTGGCTGGTTGGCTTGTTACTAAGCCTTTCTCACATCTTAGGAGATGGAGATGAATTTTCTGGTTGGCCTTTGCTTTTCTGTTTTCACTGGATGCACCAGGACTTCATACAGTTGTCATATGTGCCTGTGTCAACTGCTTTCATGTGTTATTTTGTGTCCCAAAGTGGATCTAAGTAACACAACCTGTGACTTTCTTCAATTTTTCATTCTTCTGTGAACTGAAAAAATTTTAAGAGTAATTTATATTTATGACCATACTGTACCTGTCCTAGATGCAAGAACCAAAAGCGGGTGTGAGGTACCCATTACAAATGGTTGTGAACCACTGTTTGGTTTTTGGGAAGAGAATGCACTGAGCAATCTGTCCAGACCTGAAATTGTTTTTATTATGCTCAAGCATGTCCATTTAAAGTGCAATGGTACACATTTTGAGTGTTCTTGTGATATATTAAAGGCCTGAACACCAATGAACTTGTAATTTTGGGAACTCTAAACTTGTTTAAAAATGTATTAAAATGGTATCTGAATCTACTAAGTGTTCTATTAAGTTTTAGAATGATTTTTTAAAATAGAGAACCACATACCTCAGAATGATACTTTCAATTTTTTTATTAAGCTATACAATTCAGCCACCTGGAGGAACAGAAATATGAACTAACCAGTAACCCCAGAGCTCCCTGGGACTAAATTACAAATTAAAGAATACACATGGAAGGACTTGTGGCTCTAGCTGCATATGTAGTAGAGGATAACTGAGTCAGTCATCAATTGGAGGAGAGGCCCTTGGTCCTGTGAAGGTTCTATGCTCCAGTAGAGTGGAATGCATTTGCCAGTAAGCAGGAGTGGGTTGCTTAGGGAGCAGCAGGAGGGTAGAGAATAGGGGATTTTTGGAGGGGAAACTAGGAAAGGGGATAACATTTGAAATGTAAATAAAGAGAATATCTAATTTTTTAAAAGCTATACAATTCATCGTTGTGTGCAGAAATTTTGATAAAAATTATTTCCCAAATAGATTTCAAACGAAAACTTATTTAATTTTTTTTAAGGTCAATGCATTAACTGCAAAGGTAAAGGAGTCCTGCTTCATTTTGTCACTACTGAGGAGACTACAACTTCCTGAGCACCAGGCCAGAAGCTGAAGTACTATTTTGTAACTATCAGAAGCCAGTACTCTGGGACATTTTGTGGCTTGTGGATCTTCTATACTTAGTTGCTTTCAGATCTACCACTGTTAGATACTTCCTGGCCCCCATCCTAAGACTGTAGTAGCTCTTGGAACTGAGTCACAGCCACTCTCAGCCACTGTCTGCCAGGAGTCCCTCACTTGACTCCTGTGGTTGCCTTTTCCATCATGCCAAAGAATAAAGGCAAAGGAGGCAAAAACAGGCGCAGAGGTAAAAATGAAAATGAATCTGAGAAAAGAGAGTTGGTGTTTAAAGAATATGGGCAAGAGTATGCTCAGGTGACCAAAATGCTGGGATGTGGATGGTTGGAAGCAATGTGTTTTGATGGTGTAAGGAGGCTGTGCCACATAAGAGGAAAGTTGACAAAAAAGGTTTGGATAAATACCTCAGACATTATATTGATTGGTCTACGAGACTATCAAGATAACAAAGCTGATATAATATTAAAGTACAATCCAGATGAAGCAAGAAATCTGAAGGCCTATGGAGAACTTCCAGAACATGCAAAATCAATGAAATGGATACATTTGGTGCTGGGGATGATGATCAAATCGTGTTTGATGATATTGGAGAGGATGATGAAGACATTGATGACATCTAACATAAACTAAGCTTGCTATATTCCAAGTTCTCTGAAGATTACTCAACACAATTGGCATCTTGACATTCAACTGTTAAGTAAAACTTCATTTGGCCTCCGTGTGTCTTGTTAATGCAAACTGATGTATTTTATGTTTTGAAGTATTATATATCTTTGCAAACCTAAGATGTTGAGTTATTTATCTTAAGTGACAAGTTAACACTTTGTGCTTATGGGTATAATTGAACTTAGGGCACAGCAGTGTACACTGTTAAGGGACTGACATTCCATTTGTGACCTTTCATTTCTAGCCCTTGTTTTATACACTCCCTTGATCCTTTAAGTTGTTTCCACCCATAAGTTGTTGCATCTTACAGTGCAGTTTTTAAGTTAGATGGGTAGCAATTGTGAGTTTTAAGAATTAGGCATAGCAGAAATTAAATGCTTAGAGGAGATGATCATTTTCTTGTGTTTAAAGATATAATACTTGACAATGTTTAGATAGAATCTTGTAAGGCATACTCAAAAAAAGAATGAAAATAAAAAAGAGAAGTAAATCTCTGATTCTTGCATAGAGAAATTTTCAAAGCAGGTAGTTGTTAAGAGCACATAGAGTAGTGTTTACTTTGTAAAATACATCCTTTGTCTTAAGCCATTTTCAAGAAGTTAGCTTCTGTATTGAGGCTTTGGAAAATGAATTACTGTGTATTGAGTAAAATTAGTTACATAATTGTAAAAGCTTAGTTTTCCTTAACCTAAGCTTAAGTTAATGGAAAAGGAGCCAGAGCTTAATGAAAATGATGTTACTGTTTTCTGAATGGAGGAGTCCAGAAACAGAGACACATTAAAAACGTGTTGGTATATACACATTGTTTTCTTTTTAATATGTTCATTATATCTCTGGTGTATAATGAAAATAAATGATTACATGACTCCTGAAAAAGAAAAAGATTAATGCAGTCTGATGGTCTCTGCTAGCAAACTAGGAGGGGACTCCCCAACACAAGCCTGCAAGTACTATGACTACCAGTATCTGCTCTGCTACCAGAATGTTTTGGAAGAATGCAGGTCTCTTCCAAAACCATCTTCTTACTCTGCATGGTTTTAGATCACAATTTCCTCAATCCCGCATGGTACTCACAAGAAAATGCTCCTTACTCTGATAATTCACCATCTGATTCTGTTTCAGGCCAGTACCAATTCTCAACACTCATAGAGTTAACTTTCTAGGATTGAGTTCAATGTAGCTCGTGTATCTGTATGGAAATTTACCCCCTTCTTTCAACCACTCCAAATTTTTATACCTTTTTTTTGGGGGGGCGGGATGGGTGTTAGACAGGTTTTCTCTGTATAGCCCTGGCTAGTCTGCAACTCACTTTGTAGACCAGGCTGGTCTCAAACTCCAAACTCAGAAATTCCCCTCCTCTGCCTCCCGAATGCTGGGATTAAAGGTGTGCAACACCATGCCCTGCCTTTTTTTTTTAAAAAAGACTTATTTATTTTATGTATATGAGTACTATAGCTGCCTTCAAACACACCAGAAGAGGGCATTTGATCCTATTATAGCACCCTTGATGAGGGTGCTCCCTCAATCACACAACCACTCCTGCCTCACCACCCTTTCATTACCCTATACTAGGCCATCAAGCCTTCACAATACCAAAGGCCTCCCTACCATTGATGCCAGATAAGGCCCCCTCAGCTCCTTCAGTCCTTCCCCTAACTCCTCCATTATGGTTCCTCTGCTCAGTCTGATAGTTGGCTGCATGCATCTGCACTGGTATTAGTCAGGCTCTAGCAGAGCCTCACAGGAGACAGCTCTATCAGCCTCTTGTCAACAAGCACTTCTTTGCATCAGCAATATGTCTGGGATTTGGAGTCTGCATGTGGGATGGGTCCCTAGGGGGAGCAGTCTTTGGATGGCCTTTCCTTCAGTCTCTGCTCCACTCTTTGTCCCTGTATTTCCTTTACACAACAGTAATTTTGGGTTAAAATTTTGGATATGGTTGGTGACACCATCCCTCAACTGAGGGTCCATGCCTAACCTCTGGATATGGTCTCTATAGATTCTCCCTCCCTCTCTTCTGGGGTATTTTAGCTAATGTCATCCCCATGGGTTCCTGGGAGATTACTGCTTTCCTGGCATCTGGGACTTTCTGTTGGCTACTCCCAGTTCTCCTTCCCTCGTTGCTACACACCTCAGTTCAATTTGCAGACCCTCTGTACATCTCATTTGTCTCCTCCCATACCTGATCCTGCCTCCCCCTTTCTCCCTTGCCCTTCTCTCTTCCTCCAAAGTCACTGCTACCCTCTCCCTCCCGTGACTGTTTTGTTCCCCATTCTAAATAGGACGGAAGCATGCACTCTTTGGTTTTCCTTCTTCTTGAGATTCATCCAAATTTTATTTTAGGGCTCAAGGAGGCCTTGTGCTTTTATTTTGACCCGGTTGCCACTGGGATATCAATTATCAACTGATGAAGAGACATTATCTTCAGGTTTTTGCAATACAGAATGTTGAACTGTATTAATTATCAACAAAAAAAAAGGTGGTTGATTTCCCTTTTACTTTCAGAGTTACACAAGGATTGCAGAGGGGGCACTTTTATCTTT
Organism: Mus musculus; assembly: GCF_000001635.26. NCBI lineage: Eukaryota > Metazoa > Chordata > Mammalia > Rodentia > Muridae > Mus > Mus musculus. The sequence goes on along the minus strand of NC_000078.6, from coordinate 88,136,770 downwards.
AACCCCCTCCCCCGCTTATCTGTTTCTTCTGAAAGTGTCTGTTTTAGACATCTCTTAGAATCTTCTGATTTGTCTATGACTGCCAACAGGATCTCCGCGTGTTCTCAAGTCTGTTGCTTTTGTCTTTTTATCTGCTTCTCTTGTATAGTCTCTCTTCTATTAAATACTCTCTCTACCACTATCACTAAGTCCCTCAGACTCTTTTTGCATAACCTCTCAACTGTCTGTAGATTTTTCTTAATATCTGGTGCTGTCTGGATAATGAAAACTAGAGTGACTGCTACTTTTACTTCCAGTGATTCAGGGTCCATGGGACTGTGTTGTTGAAATGTCTCTATGGCCCTCTTTAAAAAAAGGTGTAAGGCATTTATTTTCTTGCTGCCTAATGTCATATACTCTGTCCAAAGGTGTGGTCTGTCTTGTGGCTGACTTGAGACCTGCCAGCAGAGCCAAATGGTAGACCAAGTGTCCCCTATTTCCTTCAATGGGGTTAAAATGCCAGTCTGGGTGAGTCAGAGGAAAGCGAACGTGTGTGTGTGGGGGGGCACTATATGTGTAATCGAACCTGTAGAATGTGGTAGACATAGCCTGTTAATAAGTCTGACAAACTCAAAGTTAAATCATCAAATTCATCTCATCAAATTCACCTCATCAAGGTTACATCATCAGAGTCATCTGACAAAGACATTTCCTCAAAGTTATCTTGTCAAAGTCATCTCACAATGAGCAATACAAAAATACAAATAAAACCTTCCCTGTCTGTGGAGCAGGAACAAGAAACAATCAGAAAATGTTGCTCATGAAATAGACCTCTCGATGACACCCGAAACACAAGTCCAACCATTTCTCTCTATCAAGTAGAAATGAGAAACAGCCAAAAGTGGTGAACAAACAAAAGAAAAGAACCAGACTGGTGGGCATCTCTCTACTCCCATAAAAATAAGTCCACCCCAGACCAAGAATCAGGACATTTCCTCTATCTGCAGTAGCCACACTCACAGATATGTCTATCTCTAACTGCAAATGGCCACAGGTACAAAATCAAGGAATTGTTTCTAGATGGGTGAACCTTTTAGTTCTCTGAGTCACGCCCACCCAAACTGGTACTAACAGTGTCTCCCAGCTCCACCATTGCCAAGGCTCCCAGACATGTCTGTCCTAAGCTTAAATCAACCACAGAACAAATTCAAGGTCTTGTTCCAAGAAAGATGTGGCAACATGTAGAATTAGTGAACAGAAAAAGGCACAACCAGGAACAAAAACTAACCAAAACCATTAAAAGATATAGCCTGAAGTAACAAGAACAAACCAGAAGGTGGTGCTCACAGAAGATGGATGTAGTACCACTCAGACATGGGGAAAAAAAATGATGCAGCATGCAGTAATAAGAACAACCATAAGTTGGTGCTCCACATGAGACAACTTGGAGTACTAATGTTTACTCAGGCCTGGGAAAAGTACCTTAACAACATAAGTCATTTCTCTTTACACAACTTTTGTTCTGCTCAGTAGATCTCATAGAAAGTTTCTAACACTCAGACAAATTTGGCACCACACAAATCACTGCACAAGTACTCACCTGTTCAGATCACATAGAAAACTTCTGGCACTCAGACAAATTCCTCAGCATGGCTTCAAACTTAGAAGAATTACCACGGCAACACAAGCCACCAGGTTCCACACAAATAAATCATCTCAACACAGCTGGAAGAGTTCCACATTTATCTTTACACAAGCTTGCTTCTGTTTTGCTCTGCAGATCTCAGAGAAAGCTTAGAGAAATTCAGGGATCAGATAGGAAAGAAGCAGGAAGTTTTATGCAATGTTACAAACATAAAAACAGAAATATCTAGACTAGTTTTGCCGCCTTCAAGACCCTCCAGATAAGTAGTCCTGTGTGTCATGTGCAACTTCCCAGCCAATGTAACAAAATATAATGCCACGGAATTGTTAGTGGCCCAAATCAGGACCTGATCTGATGCAACTAACAGCAGGGTCTTTATTCTATTTGAGCTAGCTCACCCACACCCCAATAACACAACTGTCACACAGAATGATTTGGTGGGGGTGGGGGGAGAATCAAATGTCTGTCTGGGCAAGGCTTTGTAGTAAGCAGTAAACTGAGGATACATGTTCAAGAATCTTATTACAAAGACATTGTGGCCTTTAACATAATTGACTGGTGCTGGCAGTCATATCATAAACTTAATTTCTGCATCACTCTGCATTAGTGGTTGTTAAGCAGGGGGTAGAGTATTGTTGTAGGATTAACCTGGAGATGCTGGTCATTTGGGTGTAACCTGAAGAAACTGGTCTGGTTGGGGATTAGCCTAGAGAGTGGAGCTAGTCTCAGGTTTTGTTGGGGAGTATCCTGGCAAGTATTGTGTCAACTTGACACAGCTGGAGTTATTACAGAGAAAGGAGCTTCAGTTGAGGAAATGCCTACATGAGATCCTGCTGTAAGGCATTTTCTCAATCAGTGTTCAAGGGGGAAAGGCACTTTGTGGGTGGGACCATCCCTGGACTGGGAGTCTTGGGTTTTATAAGAAAGCAAGCTGTACATGCCAAGGGACACAAGCCAGTAAAGAACATCCCTCCATGGCTTCTGCATCAGATCCTACTTTCTGACCTGCTTGAGTTCCAGTCCTGACTTCCTTGGTAATGAAAAGCAATATGGAAGTGTGAGCCGAATAAACCCTTTCCTCCCCAACTTGCTTCTTGGTCATGATATTTGTGCAGGAATAGAAACTCTGACTAAGACAGGGAGCAACTTGGAAACTAATGCTAGGTAACAGCCTGTTAGTTTACCTGACTTCAAACTTACGTCAGGTTCTTTAAAATGAAGTCTGAACTTAAAAGATTTGGTATCTCAAAATCTTCTGGGATGTATACTCTGAGTGCACAAAGAAGCTGTGTTCCAGAGATAGGCAATGTTTTACCTTGTAATGCAGCTGTACTTGGTAATGAGCAAGAGTCACCCAGGTGATACTGGTTTTGAGATCATGAAGAGCAGCTGAGCCTTGGGATTGTGTGAGATCAGGGAAGGACATTGGTGAAAGTGCATCCTCAGTTACAGTTGATGCCTCAGGACTTATGGGGTAATGCAAAGGATTTGAGACTTGGCACCTTGACTAAAGCTTATGAGAGACTATTTGTGAAGCCTTGTTGCTGCTGAAGACCCCAGTGTATTGGAGATGACATTACTATGGGATGATCACCATTAACAGCAGCAGTGATGGAGTGAATCAACCTGATCTTAGGATGCTATAACAGGCAGAGCTGGTGAAGTGATGCCAGGCCTTTGGAGTTGCCCAGAAGATCATGTGTGGATCTCAGTCATAACAAGGTATAACATTGAAATTGCATTGGAGACCCTAAGATGTTCATGATGCCAGAGCCATGGGGTATCTGCTTAGGAAAACTGCTAACAGGGTGTAGAACGAGCCCAGGGGAAAGAAGTTTGATGCAGTCAATAAAGCCAATACAGGAGTAGATATGAGCACAGCTTTGACATTAGACATGGAGATGCAGAGTTTTGAGTTTGCCCAGCTTATTTCCTGTCTTGCTTTGAGGATTACAGTTATGTGATTGGATGAAACTGAGAAGAGACCTTGAACTTTGGACTTTTAACATTGTTAAGACTGCTATAGGCTATGTTGGCTTAGGAAGTTATAGTAAATGTACTTTTTTATTATGCTATGATTAGATATGGCCATGGTCAATAGGTAGTGGCACTTTTAGGCATTGTAGCCTTGTTGGAATAGGTGTGTCACTGTGAGCTTTGGCTTTAATACCCTCATCCTAACTGCCTGAAAGTGAGTCTTCTGCTAACTGCATTCAGAACAAGATGTAGAACTCTCAGCTCCTCTAGCCCCATTTCTTCTTGGACACTGCCATTCTCCTGCCTTGATGATAATGGACTGAACTGCTGAACCTATGAGCCAGCCCCAATTAAATGTCATCTTTGTAAGTGTTGACTTGGTCCTGATATCTGTTCAAGGCAGTATAACCCTAACTAAGATACGTACAAAGCATTACACAAGTTTTTATTATTAAGTTAGCCAAAAGTATTCTGAAATGTCAAATATCAAGTTTTGATTATCCATGGCTTTGAGATTTGATCCTGTAGCCCCTTTGGACTGAGCTGGTTTTGTGTGTGTGTGTGTGTGAGGAAATAGAAGAAAAGCATTGCTATTGGCTGGCTGCTTCCTTGCTAACACTGATATTTCCTATTTAAAATTCTGTGGGAACTCCAGACCCTATTCCTTCCCAGATTTCATTATTCCTTTGGAACAACCCCATTCCTTCCCAGATTTCATTATTCCTTTCGAACACTGGCAATTAACCCCTTGCTCTGAGCCCTGCCATTTACTTTGATAATCTTCATTACTACCTAGTATTTTGTGGCTCAGAAGGCAGCCTTCTGATATCTGAGGCCACTCTTTTACAGTCTGTCTTAGCTATGGATTCTATTGCTGTAAAGAGACACTATGACCAGGACAACTCTTTTTATTATTATTAAATATTTTCTTCATTTACCTTTCAAGCGCTATCCCAAAAGTCCTCTATACCCTCCCCATGCCCTGTTCCCCAACCCACCCACTCCCAATTCTTGGCCCTGGCATTCCCCTGTACTGGGGCATATAATCTTCGCAAGACCAAGGGCTTCTCCTCCAATTGAAGGCTGACTAGGCCATCCTCTGCTACATATGCAACTAGAGACACAAGCTCTGGGGGGTACTGGTTAGTTCGAATTGTTGATCCTCCTATAGGGTTGCAGACCCCTTTAGGTCCTTGGGTACTTTCTCTAGCTCCTTCATTGGGGGCCCTGTGTTCCTTCCAATAGATGACTGTGAGCATCCACTTCTGTATTTGTCAGGCATTGGCAGAGCCTCTCAGGAGACAGCTATATCAGGACCCTGTCAGCAAAATCTTGCTGGCATATGCAATAGTGTCTGGGTTTGGTGGTTGTTTATGGGATGGATCCCCGGGTGGGGCAGTCTCTTGATGGTCCTTTTTTCAATCCCAGCTCCAAACTTTGTCTCCGTAACTCCTTCCATGTGTATTTTGTTTCTCATTCTAAGAAGGAAGAAAGTATCCACACTTTGGTCTTTGCAATGCGTGCTTTGAGCTTTACTAATGTTTCTTTAATGAATGTGTATGCCCTTGCATTTGAAGCATAGATATTCAGAATTGAGAGTTCCTCTTGGAAGATTTTACCTTTGATGAGTATGAAGTGCCCCTCCTTGTCTTTTTTGATAACTTTGGGTTGGAAATCAATTTTATTTGATATTAGATGGCTACTCCAGGTGTTTGCAGCCTTCACTGCACGGCCAATGCTCTCAAATGCCAGAACCGCCTCTCGCTTGCTGAGCTCCAGCTGAAGGAGAAGGAAGGTAAGTAACGAGGTGTCCATACCATGGCTCGTACAAAGCAGACTGCCAGTAAATCCACAGGTGTTAAAGCACCGAAGAAACAACCGGCTACAAAAGCTGCTAGCAAGAGTGCACCCTCTACTAGAGGGGTGAAGAAACATCATTACAGGCCTAGTACTGTGGTACTCCGTGAAATCAGACGCTATCGGAAATCCACTGAACTTCTGATCCACAAGCTCCCATTTCAGCATCTGGTGTGAGAAATTGCTCAGGACTTCAAAACAGATCTGCGCTTCCAGAATGCAGCTATTGGTGCTTTGCAGGAGGCAAGTGAGGCCTATCTGGTTGGCCTTTTTGAAGATACCAATCTGTGTGCTATCCATGCCAAACATGTCACAATTATGCCAAAAGATATCCAGCTAGCACACCGAATACACGGAGAACATGCTTAAGAGTCCACTATGAGGGGAAACATTTCATTCTCAGAAAATTTTTTTTCCTCTTCTTCCTGTTATCAGTAGTTCTGAATGTTAGATATTTTTTCCATGGGGTCAAAGGTACCTAAGTATCTGATTATGCGTGGAAACATAGGGGACAGAATCAGGTATTGGCGTTTCTTTACGTTCATTTGTGTGTGAATTTTTAATATAAATGCAAGATGTAAAGCATTAATGCAAGCAAAATGTTTCAGTGAACACATTTCAACAGTTCAACTTTATAACAATTATAAATAAACCAGTTAAAATTTTCTGGACAATGCCAGCATTTGTATTTTTTTAAGATAAGTAAAGTTCTTATTGATGGAAAAAAAAAAAAAAAAAAAAAACAAAGAAAGGCTAATCCAGCTTGTTTCTTCAGACCATTTGCTTGGAAAGTTGTTTTCCAGCCTTTTACTCTGAAGTAGTGTCTGTCTTTTTCCCTGAAGTGGGTTTCCTGTATGCAGCAAAATGTTGGGTCCTGTTTATGTAGCCATTGTTAATCTATGTCTTTTCATTGGAGAATTGAGTCCATTAAAGTTCAGAGATATAAAGAAAAAGTAATTGTTGCTTCCGGTTGTTTTTGTTGTTAGAAATGGGATTCTGTTCTTGTGGCTATCTTCTTTTAGGTTTGTTGAAGGATTACTTTCTTGCTGTTTTCTAGGGAGTAAGTTCCCTCCTTGTGTTGGGAGTTTTCCCTTTATTATCCTTTGAAGGGCTGGATTCGTGGAAAAATATTGTGTGAATTTGGTTTTGCCATGGAATACTTTGGGTTCTCCATCTATGGTGAGAGTTTTGCCAAGAGACATTCTGAGTTTCAGTTTAATTGGGCATGGCTCAGGAAGTTGAGGCATCCACCTGTGTAGGAACAAGGCCTTGATTTTGTATCTGTGGCCAGTTGCAGTTAGAGCTATCCATGGCTACATTGGGGCCAGGAGATGTCCTGAGTCCTTGTCTGAGGTGGGTGTGGTCTCAGGGGAGCCGAGAGATGGCCACCAATCTGGTTCTTTTCTTGTGTGTGTGCACCACTTTTAGTTGTTTCTCCTTTCTACCTAATAGAGAGAAATGACTGGAATTGTGTTTTGGGTGTCATAGAGAGTTCCTTTTCATGAATACCACTTTCTGGTTGTTTCTTATTTCTGCTCCATAGACAGCAAAGGTTTTATATGTGTATTTGTGTTCCTCATTATGAGATGACTTTGACAGATGACTTCCTGCATGAGCAATAAGTACTATATGGAGTAAGCAACATCCTCCTCAGCCCTTGTCATCTCACTTTAACTTTCTAATAACTTCAAGTTTCCAGAGTTTAAAGATGAGCTAGAGAGAAGTTAGGTCTTCTAATTTTTTTTGTTGTTGTTTATTTGTATTTTACTGCAAATTTTGGGTGTAGGGGGCTGAAACATAGACAACTTAGGTAACTTGCTATGTTCCAGAACCAGATAACATAGGGAAACAAATGAAAATCCAACAAAATAGAACCAAACCCACACCCCAAATAACTAAACGAAATCATTGCCTGGGGTAAGTCATTTAAAAATAAATTTCATTAGGTTGAAGAGACCACTTAAGAGCACTAATTCCTGACACACACATGGTATCTCAAATATCTGCTACTCTAGTACCCAGTGGGTCCAATGCCCTCTTTTGCCTCCTTGATACCAGGGATACATGTTGTTACAGATATACTAGAAGACAAAGCACCTTTATATATATAATAAAATTGTAAACTACATTTTGTTACATTTAGTACATGAGTGTATGGGAAACATGTTTGTGTATTTGAATAAAACAACAACAGCTTTGTGAATGTCAGAGAACAACCTGTAGTGATTCCATTTCTCTGAGACAGTACTTAAGGTAGTCAAGCATGGCAGAAGAGCCTTTACTCACTGTGACACTCAATCAGTTTTACAAAACTACTCTCTTAATTGTGTTCTAGTATAATTGCTGTTCTCTACATAACCATAGCACAAGGATCATCATAGTACAAGCATGACATATGATAAGTCTTTGTGGAAAATGAGACTTGAATGAAGAACAGATATCCATTCTTTTTTTTAAAAAGATCAATTTATTTATTTAACGTATATGAGTACACTGTAGTTGTACGGATGGTTATGAACCATGATGTGGTTGCTGGTAATATGAATTCAGGACCTCTGATAGATCTGGCTTGGCCCTGCTAGCTCCAGTCAGACGTAGTTGTCCTCAGGTGCCAGAATAGGTTGTCAGATACCTTTATTTGTGGTTGTGATCCTCCATGTGATGTCTGAGATTTGAACTCTGGACCTTTGGGAGAGCAGTTAGTGATCTTCTATCCAGCCCCATCACTTTCTTATAATCCTACACCCTAGGTTTTGGTCTATGCCTTCCTGATTTCTCACATTCATTATTTTAACATTGTACCATAGAAAACCAGAATGCAGTAAAAAGTTTCCTTTTGTTTGGTTTGGTGATTGACTTATCCTTGGAGCAGGATGTGGTAATATCAGAAGATGTGGTCTTGTTGGATTAAACATGCATCACTTTGGAGGCAGGGCTTTGGGGAAATATATGTATACTCAGGCTCTGACAAGGGTGAGACACAGTAGTCTCATTTTGCTGCCATTGACTTGGGAGAGGGAGGCAAGCAGTTATCTGATATAGAAAGTCCTAGTCTGTAGAAAGAGTTCCAGGGCAGCCTGGAGTACACAGAAAAGCCCTATCTCAGAAAGAAATAATCATCTTTCTTACTTGTGTCTTATTCCTCCTTCAAAGAAGATGGTACTCACCAGGTATGTTGTTGATTCAGGTTCTGGTTATGGAATGGTCTTGGAGTACAAATATTTTGCATTTTTTTCTACGGGGATTGTTCAAGCTTTCACATCTGATAGAGGATCCATGTTTAAGATCTGTGCCAACCAATGCCAGCCATGATACAAGCCATGATTGTGAGCCTCCTTCTGGATTCCATAGGGCCACTGTAGTTGGATGATGGTGGCATACAAATGGATCACCCCAGACATGAGTTTTAGAAAGTTGTCCTGTTGCTCAACCTTAGAATCCATCACTTGGTAGACAAGTATCCTTTGAGAATCCTCCAGAGTCATCCCTTCCTTGACACCTGGGTAGAAAGGAACAGAGTATGGACATTTCTTGTGAAGATGAGCAAAAATGAGGTCTCCCAGTTTGGTGTGTGCTGCAGACAGATATCACTTGGGTCCTCAATCCACAGGCAAACTCGGGTTCCGGTGGTTAAAGGCAAGCAAGGAGTTGGTGCAGATGACAGGCACAGAGAGAGTGTGTATCTGGATGTAATTTGTCAAATCAGGCATCAAACTTTTAATACAGAAGAAAATAGGGAAGTTAGGTGACACATTGGCAAGGTACAATGAGGGTACCAGATGCTTAATTACTCTTACACGAAACAGAGGAATGCAAACTTAAAGGCTGTCTGAAACTGGGCAATAAAACAACTGAGACAAAGTCAGCTCTATCTAAGGTCAGCTATATTCTTAGAAGCCAGGTGTGAGGTCTTTACACTCCCAGGCCAAGGGCTTTCATATCCAAGCCATAGTTCTAATTAGGGAGTTCCACTCTAGCTAACCTTCTCATGAATAATGCAATACTCTAGTTCCTCCTCAAACCACAGCCTACTACTACTTGCTAAACCATTGTAAATTCCTGTATATGGGAGTGACTCAGCTTTTATTCTAAGAGATTGTGTGGGGAGACTTTCTACTAATAAGTAATGTAGTCTGGCATACGTACTACAATAAGAATTCTAAACTTACGTTGCTAAGCTTGCCCTGAGATTTCTAACTCTATGTAGTAGATAGTAATGCCTGATTTCTCTCACTATCTCTCTTAGAATACTAGAGGCAATTTTGAATGTTACTGAATAGGTAATATTCTTACTGAATTGCAAGCCCAGGGTCAGCTCAAGGACTACCTAGGGCATTGGTGAAGGCCAGGAAGCAAAGTTTGATTTTGCTTAGGTATTTGGCAAGTCATTGCTTGGAGACACCTATAATATAGCAATCCTGAAAGAGAGCACACAGATCCATTCGCAAGGACAAGTTTGGAGCATTCGTTATATGGGATGCCACAGTTCCAGGAAACTATGTTTCCATGAACTTTTCACCTCGGGACTGTGTCCAGGTTTCTAGGACTGTCATGCAAGTCACTACTGGAGTGGGTGTAACAGGGGTGGAGCATCCAGATACCAGATGCCACCACTGCAATGGAGAATGCTGCTTCATGGTGAGAGCCCACTTCCTCCTCCCCTTGTTTCACAAATTTCTCTGCCAGTTTCTACTGGACAAAATCAAGTTCCTTAGGGCTAAGAGTGACAGACACAGAATGCCCACAGGATTGGACAGACTTTCCAGTGAGCAGGCTATGGATCTTGTCAAAGACCTCCTTTACCTTGAACCTGTGATGCTGGAGATATGGCTCACTGGGATGGTGGATGCTTCTGCAAGTCCATCTTTATCTTTTTGGTCTGTAATTTCTTACTGATATTCAAGTCAGCAAAGACCAACAAACATTTGGCAGAAACATCCTGAAGTTGTTGATAAAACTTCATCTTATGATCTTGTACCTTCCCCTGCAGGTTTTCTCTGCTGGGCTTGGACTGGGTACAGAGGTCTGGCCTGGAGCCCCTGTCCCATGCTGCACCTGAACTCCTGGGCTGCCTCCTGCTCTTCCTCTTCCTCCTCTTCGACCACCACCTCCTCCTCCACCACCATTTCAGAGATTCTGCTGATCTCCTGCTCCAAATTCAAGAGGAGATCCTACATTTCCTAAAGGGCTAGCCCATCCTCAGCTTGGTTCTCTGCTGGGGGATACCAACTCTCTAAGTTGTTGCGAATGATTCTTGAGATGAGGCCACACAGTTAGTTGCTCTGGGTCTGCAAGGTAGCCAGGTCCACAATCAGCAGGTGTTTGTGCTGACTGGAGGTGTCCACCTGCTGGATGAACTGTGGGGCCTCCTCTTGCAGGGGGTACAGGCTGTGCAGATTGACCTGGCCTTCCTCCTTCTGAATTTGCTCATGCTCTTCCTGATTCACTTCCTGCTGCTCTGACTCTCCTAGCTTTAGGTTGAGAATCTGGGCCCTCACCCCATGCTCAACTTTCAGCATCTGATGACCCAGGGCTTCTCTGGTATTCTTCTCCATCACTTCCTCTAAGCCCTGGAACTCCTTATGTAGCCTCAGAGGCTTCATCTTCTCACACCTCTTTAGCTGCTAGACAATTCTACCATCAGTATACACACACATGTCAGTGTCCGTCTGGGCCTGAGGTAAATTGATGTGGACTCACAGATGCAAGAACATTCAGCAAACTAAAAGACCAACCTTCTGATCAGCAATGGAAAGTGCTTCATCCAGTTTGTCAAGATATGACCCATGTGAAGACTTTCATCAGAAGCCAGCCATATATGCAGTGGTATTGTAAGGTATTGTATAACACTCTTAGTTCTTCCCCTTTGATAAATATGTTGGGATCTCACACATCTGCTGTGTTTGTACATGAGAAGAACACCAAGAACAGCAGCAGCAGTGGAGGACAGGCACCTGGAGCCTAGAAGTTGTGAATGATTTTTGAGATGAGGCCACACAGCTAGTTACTCTGGGTCTGCAAGGTAGCCAGGTCCACATTCAGCAGGTCTTTGTGCTGACTGGAGGTATCAAAGGGCAGAGCTACAAAGGGCAGAGCTGGAGAGGTGACCCAAGCTCTTGGAGGAACCTACAAGATCCTGAGTGAATCGCAGTCATTGGATGGTTGGAGTTTGATTGTGCTTTTAATTGTGACTGTGCCCTGATATGTTTCCCTCTTGAAGTAAGAAGGCATTTTAGTGGAGCCCACAGTTAAGAGACTTTGAATTTAAAAGATATTGGATATTTGAAAGGGATGGAACTTTTTTTTGACATCATCAAAGGTTTTATTCATGTGAACTATTAAAAATGACCATCTATAGAAGTGTCAAATGAGGGTGGGATAGGAAGGCAGGGTAGAGTGGGGCAAGGAGGAGGAAGAATTCCACTCTACTGGTAATAAAGCTCCAGCTTCATCCCATCATGGATTTCATAGTCTCCCAGAGACACGTGGTCCTTATAAATCGTGTACCACTTTTTAAGAATGATCTCATTCCAGCGGGTGCCAGTTTGAGCGGCTATCAGTTTCTTCAAGTCACCAATGGTATCATCAGTGGTGCACTGCACTTGGACTTTCTTTCCTGGACAGTCATTACAAACCACCTCAATCATTATGGCTGGAGCTCCAATGTCCTCAAACTTATGGATGGAACAACTTGCAGCTCCAATGCTGAACTCCAATTGAACTTTTAATATATAAAGACTGTGGAACTTTTAAACCCTCTTATAGAGGTGCAGCCACTGGGAAGGATCACCTTCCTCCCCTCTTTAGGGTATATTCATTTGCTAGGACAGTTCATGAACCTAAAAGGCAAAGCAAAATGAGACAAAAACAAATAAACATCAAACTAATACTTTCATTGTTTGTTTACAGTTTTAAATAAAAGTAGGCTAATTTCATCTTTATGTGTATGAGTGCTTTGTCTGGATGTATGTCTGTGTACCACATACATGCCTGGTGCCTCCAGACACTGGAAAAGTGTGTCAGATTCCTAAATTTTAGTCACCGATGGTTGGGAGCTGCCATGTGGGTGCTGGGAAAAAAAGTTTCTCTGCAAGAGCGGCCAATGCTATGAATCACTGAGCTATTCCTCCAAGCCATAGTTGCTAGGTTTATAAAGGACATTTAAAAACATAAATGAAAGCTAACTGAATGCATTGTAGTCCCCAAGCCTGGCCGTTTTGTGTCCACACTTTCCCTCATTGCAGCAATAAGCACACAATACACACTGGTGTTTTCCTAGTGTGCATCCATTTCAAGTTCAACCTTTCCCCTCCTGGTCCTACTAATCTATATCATAGTGCCTGAAGAAGTCTTGATTATTTGCTACCTGGAACCCTTAGTCAGCATAACTCACTAATTTTTCTGTACCAAGACCAGTACCACACAATTAAGCATCATTTGTTGGTTCTAGTTACACTTCCATTGCTGCTGTCAAAATACTCGAACCAAAAAAAAAAAAAAAGATTTAAAGGAGGAGGGACTTATTTGGCTTACAATTTAAGGTTACAAGCCACCAAGGGATGTCAGGGCAGCTAGAGAAAGCCCACAAGCAGAGGAACCTACTTTCTTCCCTTCTTGTCCATCTTTCTAATAACAACAACAACAAAAAAAATAGTACTCCCCTAGTCCCCTACCACCCACCCTCTGCCCTCCTCCATAGATAGATAGATAGATAGATAGATAGATAGATAGATAGATAGATAGATAGATAGATACACAAGGCAGGGCAACAATTCCTAATTTCCATGATCCAAATGTTCTTAGGATATTAAGGGCTTGGGGGACTGTGGTACTGATCTCGGTCCAGCCCATATTTGCTAGTTTTTATGAATGACATTTAAAATCATAGAAATGAAAGCTTTGTATTTGCCATGCTGGGCCGTTTTGAGACTTCACTTTTTCACATTCTATGATTACCACATACAATATACACTGCACTTCTGATGTTCTTCTTGTGCATCCATTTCAAATCCTACCATTCCCCTCATAGTCCTACTTATCTATATCATAGTGCTTTAAGTAGACTTGGATACTTGCTACCTCTAACACATAGTCAGCACCACTCAGTCTTATTTTTCTGTATCAAGGCAAGTACTACACTAGTAATCATTATCTGTTGGTTTCATTTCTGAGGCTGTTAAAATATTCTGAGAAAACTGAATTTCCAAGAGGAGGAGCCTAACGGACTTACAATTCCAAGTTACACCCCCCCAAGAGATGTAAAGGCAGCTTGTGAAATCCCACACATAATCAAAGTAAAGAGGGACTTGCTTTCTGGCATAGAAGTGAGGAAGGAGGTAAGTAGGCAGGAAAAGGCACCTCATTAAAGAACCCAGCTTCTGAGCATCCTTGTTGCCAAGGAAGCCCAGAAGAGGTCCTAGACATTATTGTGGCCAGATTAACTCTGCTTCAGAGCTTGAACAATCCTGGTAGAAAAATGAAAACTATATGTACTCCCAGATCATTCCATAACCAGAACCTGAATCAACAAGCTACCTGGTGAGTGCCATCTTCTTTGAAGGAGGACTAAGACACAAGTAAGAAAGATGATTCTTTCTTTCTGAGGTAGGGCATTTCTGTGTACTCAAGGCTGCCCTGGAACTCATTCTACAGACTAGGTTTTCCTAGATCACATAACTGCTTGTCTCACCCTCAAAAGTTGAAGGCATGAAGATGAGACTACTATGTCTCACCCTGGGCAGAGCTTGAGTATATATATATTTCCCCAAAGCCCAGCCTCCACAGAGATGCAACTGTAATCCAACAAGGCCACACTTCCAGATATACCACACCCTGCTCCAAGCATAATTCAATCACCACACCAAACAAACAAACAAGTGGACCCTTTTACTGCATTCTGTTTTCTATGGTAATGAGAGACAAAAGAGGCTACTGAGGACAATGTTAAAATAATGAATTCAAATCATTCATTAAAAAGAAATAAAAAAGACATAGACCAAAAAAACTGGCATGTAGGACTGAAAGAAAGTGATGGTGCTGGATCAAAGACACTGACTGTATGTATATTAAGGGCCTGGGAGAGAAAGTTTGTTAGCTGAGTCATCAACAACTCCCTTAACATAGTAAATTACTCACATCTGTAGATTTTTACAGGAGACAGGGTCTCTGAGTTTACCATATTGAAAGACCCCAAACCTCGGTCAGTGGTACCTAAAGACACCCCGAGTGAAACACAGATCGATGCAAAACAAAAGGTTTGGGCTCGAGAGATGGCTCAGTGGTTATGAGCACTGACTGCTCTTCTGAAGGTCCGAATTTCAAATTCCAGCAACCAAATGGTAACTCAAACCATCTGTAAAGAGATCTGACACCCTCCTCTGATGCATCTGAAGACACCTACAGTGTACTTACATATAATGAATAAATCTTTTATAAACATTTCACGAGCACAGGTTACATAAGCAAAAATACAGTTCTTATTGGCTAAGCATGTTGACCTTTAAATCTATTGGCTACCAAGAATGACACCCACTTGAACTCCCCCTCCCTATGCCCACTGTAACCCTAAATGTAAAAGAGAAAGAGACTAGGGTTTTTTTGCTGGTAATTAAAAAGATTCAACATTCTATACTGCTAAAACCTGAAGATAATGTCTCTTCATCAGTTTATAAATGACTTCCCAGTGGCAACAGAATCGAAATGAAAACATAAGGCCTCTTAGAGTCCCTAAAAATATCAGATGAATTGCAAGAAGAAGGAAGACTAAAGAGTGGACGATTGTGGACGATTCAATCCTATTTAGAAGGAGAAATAAAATAATCATGGGAGGTAGAGGGTTGGAGGGCCTCAGGAGGAAGAGAAGAGGGAGAACGGGAGGGGGCAGGATCAGATTTAGGCTGAGATGAATGAGATGCTGGTTTTCTGTTCAGGAAATTGAACAGAGGTCTGTAGCAATGAGGGATGGGGAACTGGGAGTAGCCAACAGAAAGTCCCAGATTCCAGGAAAGTAAGAACCTCTCAGGGATGACATTAGCTGAAATGCCCAACAAAGGGAAGAGACAACTTATATCCAGAGGTTAGGCAGGCCCTCCCATTGAGATATGGGGGATCCACCACCCATCTCTAAAATTTTAACCCAGAATTGCTCTGGTCTAAAATAAATACAGGGATAAAGAGTGGATCAGAGACTGAAGGAAAGGCCATCCAGAGACTGTTCCACTTAGGGATCCATCCCACATGCAGTCGTCAAACCCAGACAATATTGCTGATGTCAAAAAGTGCTTACTGATGCTGACAGGAGCCTGATAGAGCTGTCTCCTGAGAGGCTCCGCCAGGGCCTGACCAGTACAGATGCAGGTGCTTGCAGCCAAACATTGGACTGAGCACAGGGACCCTAATGGAAGAGTTAGGGGAAGGGCTGAAGGAGCTTATGGGGCCTTATCTGTCATCAATGGGAGGAGAGACCTTGTTCCTTTGAAGGCTTGATGCCCTAGTGTAGGGGAATGCTAGGGCAGTGAGGCAGAGGGGGATGTGTAGACGAAGGAGCACCCTCATAGAATTGGGGCAAGGGGGGATGTAATAGGGGGGTTTGAGAGGATAAAATGGAGAAGGGGATAACATTTTAAATGTAAATAAATGAAATATCCAATAAAATTTTAGACTATTGAGCCTCTACTAAGGCCTTACTCTGCCAACCACAGGTGTCCTCCCTAAACCTATGGCATGCATACTTGGACTCGGTGCCCCAGCATTCGCCAATGGCCAATTGGCAGAAGCTGACCTCCACCATGTTTACACATCAATGAAGCAATGACCTCCTTGTTAAAGATGATCTAGAATGACTCATTACCAGCCTGTGTTCTTGAATGCCCCAAGAAAAGCCTTTCATGTACCCTGCTGCCTCACCTTGAGCTCGATTTATGGGTTCAGATGGATGGAGAGGTAAAATGGTTCACCAAGGACAACAGTTTTATTTAGGATGGACAGAGGTATGCTGGGGTAGTGGTTGTTCTCAAACACTGGGATCATATGGGCAGAACCATTCTTGACAGGAATGTCAGCCCAGAAAACTGAACTGGCAGCTCTGACCAAGGCATTAGAGCTGAGAAAAGACAAGAGATACCGATGGCTGATGTGCCTTTGCTACTGCTCATATCTGTGGGGCTATTTATATAGAAGCCTGACAACAGAAGGACAGTATGAACTCCAACTCAGAGGGAAACAAGACAGCCCAATGGGGGAACCCTAGAAATTGGGCCTCTCAAGTCCTTGATTGTGCTAGAGTCAGGAGATCCCACACTCTCAGACCAGAGAGAAAATGTGATCTGGGTCAATAACCTGCCCATAACAGTGCCATAGAAGATAATGGAATGCTGTTGTGGGAAATATTAAAAAATGAATCTGCCAACTCTCAGTGGTGCCAGGTCACACTCCAGTACTCCTGACACCTAGCTCCAGTTTCTAGGCAAATCCCCCACAAGACCAGTGTCTCTAGGTTATACCCTCAACAAAACCAGCATCTCCAGGTTACACCCCCAACAAGACCTCCATCTCCAGGTTAATCCCCCAACAACCTTCTCCCCCAGATTTCAAACTCACCCCCTGCCTAAAAATCATCTAAGCAGAGGGGAACAGAAATGAAGTTTATGATATTTCTGGCAGCACCAGCCAATGATGTTAAAGACCACCCTGTCTTTCCAATTAGATGTTTGCATATGTACTCCCTGCCTGCTGCTTTCTATAACGTCTGGCCTTGTTAGACATTCAGGTCTCTACCACCACCAAAACCTGTTGGGAACAAAATTTTTAAAATGGGGAAGGGGGCCCGGGGGCACTGGGGAAGAACAGAAGGAAAGAGATGCCCCCGCCCCTTCAGAGTTTCCCTTTTCTCTGGTCAGTCAGACATGGGAGGGCTGCTATCTACCCTATCCACTCATCCCTGGGTGGGCATTCCTCTGTCCCACTCTTCAGGGGGTGGTCAAGGGTCATCCCTGCCTGGGGACACCCCCTCCACAAGCTACCTTGCTAAAGCCACCAGGGTTGTGGGAGAGAGGGAAGAGGGAAGAAGTTCCCAACACTGACCAGAGTGAGCAGCGGAACTTGAAGGAGCACAGCAGAGACTCTATGGTTTTAGAGCTTTATTATAGAAATGCAGGTGAAAGAGAGTAGGTAGAAAGGAGGAAGAGAGAAAGAGAGGAGAGGAGAGGAGAGGAGAGGAGAGGAGAGGAGGGGAGGGGAGGGGAGGGGAGGGGAGGGGAGGGGAGGGGAGGGGAGGGGAGAGGAGAGGAGAGAAGAGAAGAGAAGAGAAGAGAAGAGAAGAGAAGAGAAGAGAAGAGAAGAGAAGAGAAGAGAAGAAGAGAAAGAGAAGGGGAAGAGGAGAGAGAAGTGAGAGAAGAGAGAGGAGAGAACGAAGAAATAAGAGAGAGAGAAAGTTGCGGGCTGAGCACCCCTTTTTATGGTCTTCACTGTTCCTAGGTAACTGGGGAGTAGTTTAGCCTGAAGGTCAGAAGCTTGAGCCATTGCTTATGTGACTACTGACTATGCTTCTCTTGTGGGGGCTGTGGGAGGTGGTACCTTAGGCATGGGCCGGAGTTCCAGGAGCATGAAGGAATGCCTACCGTGTCTTGTAGGTGAATTATGACCATCAGGGTTCAGACCTCAGCTCAACTGGAGCATGACGTTTCAGCACCTGATGTGGCGTGACAGCTCCTGATTCGTTGCTCGCCCATCACCCCATTACTACGGTGTGAGATGGGCAGTGACTAGGCGTGAGTTCACTCTTGCACTTGCGCATAAGGCTTGTTTACTAGTTAGGCGCAGTGGAAGCCAGCGCCATCTTATAATGGCGATTGCTCATGGCACACATGCGATTGCTCATGGCACGGCTCTCCACATCTCCCCCTTTTTATTTTATTAAAATTTGAGGCTGGTCTAGGCCTCTGTAGTCATATCCATCTGCTGTGGCTCCTGTCTTAGGTCATTCCTCCAATGTCAAAGCCTTTCCTGTCATAGGGTAACCCTATCGCCACTGGGTCCCGTGTCTTAGGTTGGTCTGTGCATGAAGAAAGTTGCCCATCTCTGGATACCGCAGTACTGTGTGACAATAACTGCTAAATGACCTAGGGCGAACTCTATAAAAGAGGCCAGCCAAAAAACGAATTAGTAAACCTCAGCGAGGTGTAAGTGCTGATCAATGAGCGTTGAGTGTCTTACATCCCAGTGCAATGTATCCACAAATCCGTGGGACGCAATAGCAAAGAACTCAGATGCCATTTAGGTCTTAAGCATGGACAGCCAAATTTCAGGGGAGGCCCCTTGTTCAATGGCTGCAAGTGCTTGAGCAATCACAACTTTGTCATTTGTTTGTTGGGTTCTGAGCTTGCAAACTAACCAGAGCATAAACACAAGACCACAGCAGACGACAGCAGCAAATAAATCCACCCCCACCCATTCCTTAAAATAAGAAAAAGCAGATGAAATCCAGGAGGAGAGACTCTCTGTCAATGACAGGTCCACTCGTGTTGAGTTGATCCTGAGAACAGCTGCTCTCAGGGCCTCAAGGGTCTCATCAAATCTTTCAGACCAATTTCCTGCAAGATACAAAGAAATCTGCCTAGACAGATTAGCAAACATGTAAATATTGATTTTTCCCAAAGGAGGAAATATGCGTGACATCCATTTGCCAGCTCAAAGAACGGGAGTTAATAGTGGAGCAGGACTGATAGCCTAGCCCTTGTAAAGAGTGTGATGACTGAGTTATGGGCCAGGTTGTTGGCCACCAGTGAGAAGAAATAATACTTTTGTCTGCCCCTGTATCTAAAATTCCCTTAAATTGTTTCCCTTCTATAACTAACTCCACGGACGTTTTTATGGGGGCTCTGCAGTCCTTTTTTAAATGCCCTGGTTTGCCACAATTAAAGCAAAGTTTAAGCTCAGTTGAATCCAAGCGCCTCCTCCCCTGCAGAATGGCTGCTGCCAATTCAGCATTAGTAAGCGGCCCTCCAAGCTCACGGCAAACTTTTAACCAGTCCTGTAACCCCTTACTCTTTCTAGGTGTAATTGCTGATCTGCATTCCTGCATAGCTTGTTCATAAACCAATTGTTCAATTAAAGGCATAGCTGCTTCTGGGTCTCCAAATATCCTCCCTGCTGCCTCTGTCATTCTGGCCACAAAGTAGAGAAGGACTCCTGTGCACCTTGAGTAATCTTGGTCAAATGCCCACTTGCCTCTCCCTTCTTAGAGAGTGCATTCCATGCCTTAACAGCAGCAGCTGAGATTTGAGCGTACGCTCCCCAATGATAATCTGTCTGGTTAGCAGCATGCTTTCACTGACCTGTAAGTAATTCAAATGTCCACGTTCTTTGGTCCCCTTCCATGGTGGCATTGGCCCTTGCCTGCGTCTGGCAGGAGTCCGGCCACAAGGCTTTCCGCTCAAGATACATTCCCATACTGGGGGCTGCAGCTTTTACTACAGTCTGCCAATCACCAGGAGTCATAGCGTGATTTGCAAGCCTTTCGACTTGTGCTATAGTGAAATTAGCAACTGCTTCTGCGAGCTTCTTAATCTGTATATACTCTACCGGAGTGTAAACATGCCCTCCCTCAGCTCCTTCGAAAACTGGGAACGCTTGCTGCACTTTACTCTGTTCCTCTTTTGGAATGAATGAATCTGAATGATACCTCTGCACATAAGGCTCTGAATGGTACCTCTGCACATAAGGCTCTGAATGGTACCTCTGCACATAAGGCCTTGAATGGTACCTCTGCACATAAGATTCTGAACGGAACCTCTGCACATAAGATTCTGAACAGAACCTCTGCACATAGGGCAGAGTTGCACTAGGACCCTGAAGCCGGCAGTCTGGAGGCCGAGCAGCAAGCTGGCTTTCGCCAGCTGCTTTTTGCCTTTTTCTGGACTGAGTAGCTCACTTTTTATCTTGCTGGTACCTTTCTCCCTTATAACGAATTGCTTCCTTCTCCAAGTCCATTTCTTCAAAGGAGCTAAGTCCTTCATCTGATTCTGAGCTACTAAGAGCTAGCCGCTTAAACTCATCTAGTGGCGGGTATAAGTTCCTTCTCCTAGAAACCTCCGCTGATTGATCTTTTTTCTTTTCTTTTTCCTACTCCTTCCTTCCAATCTCTCCCCGGGTATTCTTCCCTGACATATTCTTTTCCTCTGGTTCGAGACCCATGGAAAGGCCTGTATGCTTAATTGATGCACCATGTTTCCTCTTTGTTCCTGCTTTCTCTCCCCACTTTACCTCTGATAGACTGTCTTGAATTTCATCCAGAATTCTCCACCCTGCCTTAACCACTTGTTGACATGTGAAAAGGAACAAAAAGTCTTCTAACACTGGAGAAAGTTCAAGGCCAGACATACCTCGTAAAGTTGTAATGTGTCCCGCAGTTCTGGTTCTGCCTCGCGAACAAGGGATCTCCCTTGCGCCGGTGTGATGGTAGTTCCCGGGTTTCTCGGCGCCACTTGTCCCAAGCTTTTGTCCCCGCCAGCAAGAACACACTCAGGACAACAGGAATCTTCTGCGGCAAAACTTTTATTGCTTACTTATCAGGAGGGAAGACCCCAAACCGGGAAAATGGCACTGCTTATATAGCCCGCAGCGTGACGTTTCAACACCTGATGTGGCCTGACAGCTCCTGATTTGTTGCTCGCCCATAACCCCATTACTACACCGAGAGATGGGCAGTGACTAGGCGTGAGTTCACTCTTGCACTTGCGCATAAGGCTTGTTTACTAGTTAGGCACAGTGGAAGCCAGCGCCATCTTATAATGGCGATTGCTCGCGGCATGGCTCTCCACAAATTGTCCCTGTAGTCTCTATCTACTCTTGACAATACAGCCAGATACACGTGTCCGAAGGTGCCAACGTTCTGCTGTTTGCTGGAGCTGGAACTTGCCCCTTTGGTGTATTACAGTATTATTACTACTACTGATCTCATCTACCAGACTTCAAAAGATGTGCTGCCTCTAGAGTTCAGTCCACACTTCCAAGGCTCAGGCTATGGCACTCACATGGTGTCTCAGAAATATCTGCTACTTTAGTAACCAGTAGGTCCAATGTCCTCTTCTCACCTCCTTGTATACCAGAAATGCATGTTGTTACAGATGTGTTTGCAGACAAAACACCTTTATATATATAATGAAATTGTAAACTAAGTTTTGTTACATATAGTATATGAGTGTGTGGGTAATATTTGTGTGTGTGTAAAACAACCACAACACCTGTGTGAAGGTCAGAGAACAACATGAGAGATTCTGATTTCTCCATCTATCTGAGACTGTACTCAGGCAGTCAAGCATGGCAGCAAGACCCTTTACCCACTGTGACACCCAATCAGTTTTACAGAGCTAGTCTCTTAATAGTGTTGTAGTAAAATTGCTGTTCTCTATGTAACCATAGGACAGTGAGGGATCATCATGGTACAAGCATTCCATATGATATGCATGTATGGAAAATGAGACTTGACTGAAGAACACATATCCATCCCTTTTTTAAAAAAATCAATTTATTTATTTTATGTATATGAGTACACTGTAGTTGTACTGATGGTTGTGAACCATCATGTGGTTGCTGGGAATATGAAATCAGTACCTCCAATTGCTCTGGTTCTGCCTTGCAGGACATTCGGGAGAGCAGTCAGTGCTCTTCTGTCCAGCCCCATCCCTTTCTTTCAATCCTACATCCCAAATTTTGGTCTATGCCTATTTGATTTCCCACATTCATTATTTCAACATTGTCCTCAGTAGATTCTTTTGGCTCTCATTACCGTAGAAAATCAGAAATCAGTAAAAAGTGTCCTTTTGTTTGTTTGGTGTGGTGAATGAATTATTCTTGGAGCAGTGTGTGGTACTATCCAAAGGTGTGGTCTTGTTGAATTACAGATGCATCACTGTGGATGCAGGCCTTTGGGGAAATTAATATATACTCAAGCTCTGCCCAGGGTAAGACACAGTAGTCTCATCTTGCTGCCTTCAACTTGGGAGGGAGAGGCAAGCAGATATCTGATCTAGGAAATCCTAGTCTGTAGAAAGTTCCAGGGTAGCCTTGAGTACAGAAAAGCCCTATCTCAAAAAGAAATAATCAGCTTTCTTATGTTTGTTAGTCATCTTTCAAAGAAGATGGTACTAACCAGGTAAGTTGTTGATTAGGGTCCTGGTTATGGAATGGTCTGGAAGTACAAATAGTTACCATTTTTCTACCGGGATAGTTTAAGCTCAGGAGCAGAGGTAATCTGGCCACTACCATGGCTAGAACCTCTTCTGGGCTTCCTTGGTGACTTGGCTGCTCAGAAACTGGGGGCTTTCATGAAGTGCCTTCCCTGCCAGCTTACCTCCCTCCTTCCTTCTCTGCAAGAAAGCAAGTCCCTCTTGCTTTTGATTGTATGTGGGATTTCACTAACTGCCATCACATCTCTTGGTAGGTTGTAACCTGACTATGTGTTAGAGGTAGCAAATATTTGAGTCTTCTTCAGGCACTATGATATAGATTAGTAGGACTATACTGGGAAAGGTTGAACTTGAAATGGATGCACACAAGAAAAACACCTTGCAGCAATGGGGAAAAGTGTGGATTCAAAACGGCCAGGCTTGTTGTCTACAATGCATTCAGTTAGCTTTCATTTATATGTTTTTAAATGTCCTTTATAAAACTAGCAAATATGGGCTGGAGGAATAGCTCAGTGGTTCATAGCATTGGCTGTTCTTGCAGAGGAACTTGTTTGTTTCTCAGCACCCGCATGGCAGCTCCCAACCATTGGTGACTACAATTTAGGAATCTGGCACCCTCTTCCAGTCTCTAAAAGCACCAGGCATGTATGTGGTACATAGACATACATCCAGACAAAGCACTCATACACAGAAAGATGAAATGAGCCTTCTTTTATTTAAAACTGTAAACAAACAATGAAAGTATTAGTTTGGTGTTTATTTGTTTGGTTTTGCCTCATTTTGCTTTGCCTTTTAGGTTCATAAACTGTCCTAGCAAATGAATCTACCCTAAAGAGAAGGAAGGTGATTCTTTCCAGTGGCTGCACCTATAGAGAGGGTTTAAATGTCTGACAGTCTTTACATATTAAAAGTTCAATTGGGGTTTGGCATTGGAGCTGCAAGTTGATCCATCTATAAGTTCGAGGACATTGCAGCTCGAGCCACAATGATTGAGGTAGTTTGCAACGACCGTCTAGGAAAGAAAGTCTGAGTGAAGTGCAACACCAATGATACTATCGGTGACTTGAAGAAACTGATAGCATTTCAAACTGGCTCCTGCTGGAATAAGATCATTCTTAAAAGTGGTACATGATTTATAAGGACCACATGTCTCTTGGAGACTATGAAATCCATGATGGGTTGAACCTGGAGCTTTATTACCTGTAGAGCAGAATTCTTCCTCCTCCTTGTCCTACTCTACCCTGCCCTCCTATCCCATCCTCATTTGACACTGGTATAGATGGTCATTTTTTGTTTGTTTGTTTTTGTTTTTTGAGACAGGGTTTCTCTGTATAGCTCTGGCTGTCCTGGAACTCACTCTGTAGACCAGGCTGGCCTTGAACTCAGAAATCTGCCTGCCTCTGCCTCCCCAATGCTGGGATTAAAGGCATGTGCCACCATGCCGTACAGATGGTGATTTTTAACAGCTCACATTAATAAAAACTTTGCTGCTGTTAAAAAAAAAGTTCAATCACTTGAAAATGTCCAATATCTTTTAAAATTCAGAGTCTCTTAACTGTGGGCTCCACTAAAATGCCTTCTTCACGAGGGAAACATGCCAGGGCACAGTCACAATCAAAACAAAATCATTCTCCAACCACCCAATGACTTCAATCCACTCAGGATCTTCTAGGCTCCTCCAAGGGCTTGGGTCACCTGTCCAGCTCTGCCCGATGTAGCATACACCTTGTCTTCTAGGCTCCAGCAGCCAATCCTTCACTGCTGCTGCTGTTCTTGGTGGTCATCTCATGTAAAAACACAGCAGGCTTGGAAGATCCCACCATGTATATCCAAGGGGAAGTGCTGCAGACCCTTTTTGGTCCCTGCCTGCGTAGAATGGGTCTCTGGTTGCAGGTGGACAAGGAGTTGGTGAAATAAATGACAGAAAATCAACACGAGAGGTTGTGTAGAATCTGAATGTAATTGTCAAGTTGAGTATCAAAACTTTTTATACAGAATAACAAGAAACCAGGAGAGATACATCCACCAAGTTATAGTGATGCAAAACATAAGGAATGTATACATCAAAAGAAGGTGGGGACCAGGCCGCTGCCACTAAGAAGGGAGCTAGGTTTAATGCTAGTCTATTGTTAAGCCCACCACCAGGGGTTCTTAGTAAATGCCTGATTTATGTTGTTTCTTTGGGCCTAGTTAAGAAACCTGTCTCAGGGTGGTTCCCTAATTCTTTTATGGTAAACCCACCTATTCACTAGGCCATTGTGAATTCCCTTGTCTGGGTAAGACTGGCTATTGTCTCAAGTAAACACCCCTCAGACCAGCTCAGAGCTATTTTGGCTCCCTTCTTTGTAATGCCTAATTAGTTTCACAGTCTCTACTAGAAGTAAATTTAAATGTTACTGAATAGATAACCTTCTCACTGAATTCCTACTGAATTCTAAGTTTTGTTGACTTCAAGGATTTTCTAGGATGTTGGAACACGGGGGAAGGATTAGCTATGTCAGAATTCAATCTTTAAAGGCACTTATAATAAAATAATAGTAAAAGATAGCACGTGGATCCATACACCAGACTAACACAGGGATAGGGTATGAGTATATGGGTTATGAGAATGCCAAGGTTCCAGGAGGTTGAGTTTCTCTGAAACTCTTTGCCTGGTGAGAGCTTCCAGGCCTCTCAGCCTGTCAAGCAGGCTTCAGTGGAGTGTGTGTAGCAGGGAAGAACTTGAAGGGTTATATAATTCTGCTGCATGTATGGCTGCCTTCTGATGAAAGACTTCACATGGGTCATATAAGTGAAAATCTTGACAAACTGGCTGAAGCACTTTCCATTGCTGATCAGAAGGTTGGTCTTTTACAGTTTGCTGAATGTTCTTCCAATCTGTGAGCCTACATCAGATTACCTCAGGTCCAGAGGGACACTAACATGTGTGTGTATGGTGATGGCAGAAGGGTCTAGGTGCAGCGAAAGAGGTGTGAGGAGATGAAGCAGCTGAAGCTGCATAAGGAGTTCCAGGGCTTAGAGGAAGTGACAGAGAAAAGTACCAGAGAAGGCCTGGGTCATCAGGAAAAGCTGAAAGCTGATCATGGGGTGAGAGCCCAGATTCTCAACCTGTAGCTAGGAGAGGCAGAGTAGCAGTGAGTGAAGCAGGCAGAGCAGGAACAGATTCAGAAGGAGGAAGGTCAGGTCCATTTGCACCGCCTGGACCCCCTGCAAGAGGAGGTCCTGCAGCTCAACCAGCACCTGGGTGCCTCCAGTCAGCACAAAGACCTGCTGAATGTGGATATTCTCTGAAGGAGGAGTGAGACAGGTAAGTTGATTCTTTCTTTCTCAGATAAGGTTTTTCTGTGTAGCCCTGGATGCTCTGGAACTCCTTCTATATACCAGGCTGGTCTTGATCAGATACCCACTTGCCTCTGCTTCCCAATTCAAAGGCAGAAAGGAGACTGCTGTGGCTCACATTGGGCAGAGCTTGAAAAAAATATATATGTACACACACACACACACACACACACACATATATATATATATATATACACACATACATACATATATTTCCTCAAAACCTTGCCTCCACAGGGACATAACTCCTCCAACAAGGTCATACCTCCTGAAATTACCACAACTGTACCAAGCATAATTCAATCACTAAACTAATAAAGCACACAAAAGGACAATTCTTTTTTCTTATTATGGTTTTCTTTTGATTAGTTATTCTATTTTTTTACATCTCATATGACATCTGCCCCTCTAGAGCTACTCCTCCACAACCCCCCCATCCCATCCACCCTGTCCCCTCTCTCCTTTGCCTCTATGAGGGTACTTCCACACCCATCCACCTCTCCACTCCTGCCCCACCACTCCAGATTCCCCTATGTTGGGGCATCAAGCCTTCCCAGGACCAAGGACCTCCCCTCCCACTGATGCCAGGCAAGGCCATCCTCTGCTACTTATGTATCTGGAGTCATGGGTCCTCCAAGATGCTGGTTTTAGATTTTTTTATTATTTTTGTAACATTTGGAATATTACATAATTCCATCATTTGAAAGATCCCCGAGGGGAGTCCCTCTTCGGGGAGGCATGCACCCAGTAGGACACTCTGACCTTACTTGTTGTAATAACACGAGGCTTTTAATGGCACACACACACACAAACAACAAAAAAGCGCTCAAGCCAGCATGCTGGGGTCAAAACTCATGCACCGCGCAGGGGGCAGGGGAGTTCGACCCCGGCCCAAACTTCTTACAGGCTTATAAAGGCAAAAACCACAAACCAAAAAGGGAGGGAGCTGAAAGAATTTGTGCGGTTACACATGATTGGCTTATTTAAATGTTGGCGAGGTGATTACAAATTAACAGGGCAGTACGTGCTAGTTAAGGTGTAGGGGGGCACAAAGGCTTGGACTTCTCGAGGTCAGCAGAACACCTGGTCAGTGTATGATTTATGGTGGGCTATAGGGAGGTGCCACCCAGGAGGCGCCATCCTGCCAGATGGCCATTTGGTCCTGATAGCCCTGGCTAGTTCCTGCACTTTCTTTTTTATCTTTTATGGCCAGACATTCTTAGCTACAGGGTGGATCTGGCTGTGCCTGGATCTGCTTGGGTCTATTCTTCAGCCCTGAATTTCTTGAGCTTAGATACCACAATGCTATAAGACCCAAAATTATAAGTTTTCTCTTCACATTCTCAGCCTACCCTTTTAACCTGTCCAATGTACCCCCTCTTTCTACCCCATCCCAAATTCATTGCCTGTTATTCTTTTTATTATTCTCTCTATGTCTGTCTCTGTCTTTGTGTCTCTCTGTGTCACACACACACATACACATGCACACACACACATGCAAATTAGAAGCTCATTTCTATGGAAGATGAATTCTGCAGGACTTGTGAATTCAAGCCAGTGTCGATGATCAGTGAGATCAGCTGTGATTTCCTGCAGGAGCTGTGTTGAGGGGAAGTCTAGAAGACAGCAGCATCCCTCTGGCCAACAGGCTCTGCTATGAAAATATCACCAAACTGCAACATGGGAAAAGCTAAAAGCAAGGGGCTTAGCAGTAAGGTTGTTTTATGTATCCCATGAAACTTTTATAGGATAGTAAGCCAACTGTTTATCCAAATAGTATCAGATGTTAGAACTCTAGAACTGTTATCATGATATTAAGTCATTTCTCATTGATATTGAATCCAAACTTTCTCAAATTGTGCATTGAAGAAGGTTTTATTTGCCATTTGAGAAATAAAACCCAATTCCCCAAATTTAAGTTTCAATTAAAATTTATTTTAATTATTCAGAGCTTGTGTGAATTACTTTTGCCATTGTCTTATTTTTCATCAGTGACTTTGTCATGACTAACATAAGAGAAGAACCAAAATGTTAATCTATTTTATACATGCTTATGGACAAATGAGCTTTCCAGAACACTAGAAAGTCAGAAGCAAACACATTATTCAGGAAAACTTGAGCATTAACTTAGCATGTAAGAAAGCAATGTCATGGTTTTTTTTTAAGTTTTATTATATTTAAACTTGTTTTTTGACACTCCAGTTTTTATCCCCTTCCTGGTCCCCCCTCTGAATGTTCTCCATCCCATTCCTCCTCCCACTTGTCTCCAAGAGGATGTGCCCACTCCTCAACAGCACACCCCACCCTACAAGGCCTCCACAGTCTCTGTGGTCTCAAGTATCTCAAGGGTTAGGTACATCTTCTCTCACAGAGGATAGACCAGGCAGTCCTCTGCTGTATATCTCACCTTTAGTTTCAAGAGGACCCTCTACTCCATCCTCTGCTTTTTGCCTTCACGCCTCTGCTCCTTGGGGGAACTGCTTTCAGAGGGCCTTTTAGAACTGCCATGTTCTTTTGCTTCTGCCAAAAACTTGTCCAAACCAAAAGGATTTTGCTCGAAGTGAACTGGTCCTTCTCGGTCCCTCAGTCTACAGTCTGAACCAGAAAAATGCCTTCTCAGGAACGAATCATTTGGTTCTTATCCTGGTTTTGAGATAATCAAGATACATATTTTTACAAGGTCATCATGGTCTAGATTTTTACTGGGCCTGTAGATACTCTGAGCCACATCTTTACCACCTCTCCAGGCCTGATCATAAACATTGTAATTTTTGTCTTCTTCACCACTTCTGTTTACCAAGTGCCTTTTGGAGCCTATTGTTTTCTTTTATGTGTTGAGGGTTAAAGACAGACTGTTTCATCTAGACCCAGCTTTGAAGGAGCCTCAAGTCTTGGAGTCCACACATGCTTTCAAAAACAGTCTAAAGCCAGGCACATGTCAGGACTGCTGCCCTGGTCAGATGCAGGAGTGAACACTGGGGCCTGGGAGTCAGGAGGAGTATCCTAAGGAGGCAGGATTTGAATGGAAACTTAAGTTTAAATAGCCAGAATGAGGCAGGAAAGTGTCACTAGACACAGTCACTAGGCTGTGCAATTCTTTTCTTTTCCTGCCTGAGGACAGTTTTATTAGAGTTTAAAGGGAAAATTTCGGGTCAGGCCAGTTGTCATTCCCAGTAGCTGCCCAGAAGAGGGAGACAGAGAAGAGAAAGACAAACCCATGCTGTTTGAGTTAAGCTGGTGCAGAGGCAGCCACAGGGCAAACAGCCACGTGGTGTGAATGGCACATTTAAAAGAGAGTGAACAAGCCAGGTTAGGCAGTGATGGTGCTCACCTTTATCCCAGTACTCAGGTGGCAGAAGGAGGCAGATCTATGTGAGTTCTAGGCCAGCCTGGTCTACAAAGAGTGTTCCAGGACAGGACAGCCTGGGCTACACACAGGACAAAATCAAAAACCAAAGTGTGATGTGTGTGTGTGTGTGTGTGTGTGAGAGAGAGAGAGAGAGAGAGAGACAGAGAGACAGAGAGACAGAGAGACAGAGAGACAGAGAGAGAGAGAGAGAGAGAGAGAGACAGAGAGAAAGAGAGACAGAGAGACAGAGAGACAAGACAGAGAGACAGAGGTGGGGTTGGTGGACATACTTAGGCTCTGGCTACCATCCAAAGAAAAAGACAGTAAAGAAGAATGGTAAGTATTGAGGTTTTTTTTTTGTTTGTTTGTTTGTTTTTTTGTGAAAAACCAAACCTCAAAAACTCACTTAAATCACAATCTAACAGCCCCAGTGCGGCAGACCTTTTGGGTCCCTGTGTCTGCGTGGAACGGGGTCTCTCGACGCGGGTGGGCAAAGCGTGGATGAATGACAGACAGACACACACGCAGGAGAGTTTGTGTGGAATCTGAATGTAATTTTACAACTCGAGCATCAGACTTTTTATGCAGAGGACAATAAGGAAGTTGGGTGACATATTCGCAAGGTACAATTGAGGTAACCGGAATCTTACATAAAACAGGAATGCAAACACAAAAGGTCTAACGGGAACCACCCAGGATAGAATACATTGATAACAGCTGGAATCAACAAGGGCTCCACCTAAAATTCACTAATCTTAGAAGCCAGGGTCAAGGGCTTCGAGTCCTTGCCCCAGTTCCTATTTTAGGCTCTTGTATAGTCCACCTTCCCCTTAGGCCATTGTAAATATGTGTATGGGTGTAACTCTGCTATAGTATCTATTCTGGTTTCTCCTTTGGTCTGAAACTTCCTTCTTCCTAAGCGATGGTAAATTCCTGTGTAAGGGAGTGACTTAGCTTTTACAATCTTGCTGAATTCTAAACCCTTGATCTTGGTCAAGGATGCCCTTGGACTGTTGGAACACTGGCGGAAGGCTTTAGCCATGTCAGAGCACTTATAGGAAAATACTGAAAGAGAGCACGTGGATCCATACTCTAGACTAGCGTAGTACTGGAACTCGGGAATGAAAAATTAATGTATGGGTAGAGAACACTAGCCTCCAGGAGGAGAGCTTCCTTGAAACTCTTTTGCCTCATGAGTGACTTTTAAGCCTTTCGGCTTGTCCAGTTGACTCGACCAGAGAGCGTAGCATTTCTCCCTTTCTATTTTTATTTTTCAGCCGAAGTTCCAGGATGTCCCGCCTCATCGTAGGTAGAGCTCAGGAGCACTTTAAAGATGAGTGGAAACACCACAATTACTAGTAAAACAATGTCAAAAATAATAACAAGTAGGATAATATATTGAACCTAATCCAGGGGGTTCAATGTACTAAGGTTGTTTTTTAAATCTCTAGCCAATTCATCAATGTTCCAAGTGTCCAAGTGACTTTTACTAATATCTGAAATTACCGTCTTTAACTGTTCTAAGTCATGAGAAATATCAGTATCTTTTCATACTCCCTGTAAATGAGATTATAAGATAAGGGGGTAACACAAATGTATTGGAAAGAAGCATGACATTTAGTAGCTAACCTGGTCTTAATATTAGCAACATCTTGCCCCATTGCTAGCACTACTTTTTTTAGGGCGTTAACCTTTGCTTCCAATTTTTTATCTATAATATGTAGCTCTGACAAGGCTACAGAGATGTTCTTATGCATATCATTTACAAAATGAGCAGTATGCAGTTGCTGGACTAAGGCTGTGGTGGACAATGTAAAAGAAGTTAAAATTGCAATTAAGGCAGTAATTCCTAAAATCAGTGCTGCTACAAATCTTAGGTCTAATAAGTTCGTCTAGTCTTTTTAAAGTTTGTAATCCTGAATTTTTGAACCAAGGAACATTTCCTAACTTTACAGGCAGCAAAACATAAGCAGGTCTTTTTAACAAAATCATAACAGATTCTTTATCTAATTTAGGATCTACACAATTAGTTAAATGACAGGGATTACAATGAATATGAAAAGACTTGCCAAGATTGGCGATCTTAACTCTTAAAATTATCTAACAATATAGCATACAGGTAAGGTGCAAACTTTCATAGCTATAAATAAGGAGCTGGCCTGAATGGCCAAAAACAGTGTCTCTGATGAAATCTTGTAGCAGTCCTTCCACCTCACGAGTCAGCTTTTCTAGTTGTCTCCAAGTTGACACCAGGTCAGCTCTCC
This sequence comes from Mus musculus, assembly GCF_000001635.26. Taxonomy (NCBI): domain Eukaryota; kingdom Metazoa; phylum Chordata; class Mammalia; order Rodentia; family Muridae; genus Mus; species Mus musculus. Next base: position 88,105,174 of record NC_000078.6, on the reverse strand, counting down.
TTGTTGTAGCCCATGGCGGAGATAGGAAGAGTTTCTTTATTTTGCTTGTGTGTGCTCTCTCTGATTTCTCCTTCTCTCTGCGCTCAATACAGCTTTTTTGTCACCACTGTCAGGGCACTGTCAGTTCCTACTCACAGGTCAGCCTGTCACATTGGAAGCTAGCATGCTCTTGCAGCATTCTGTGGAAAAAACAAAAACACTTTCCCTTTCTCTAATATTAAGTATCTGAACGGGATCATGCCATGTGCCAATAAGTGGATCTCTTTATCTCATGAGTATGCCTGATTGTAGGGTGCCATAGACACTCAGCGAGATTTTTGGCATCTAAATTTAATTTTTTTTTGAAGATATAGATTTAAAGTTTTACAGTACTGTTTTTTTGAGAATTATAAAAATTTCAGTAAGATGGGTAACATTAAATTGTTGACAAAACATCTAGTCACATGTGCATATTTTATTTTTTTAAATCAAAAATGAGTATCTATTTGTAATAATTGATTAAGTATAGGTCCTCGAGAATTAACACCAATGTGTGGAACAGGTAGAAACTAAGGACACTGAGAGCAAATCTTTAAAGACATGTACATTTATTTATTTATTTATTTATTTAAAATACCAAATTATTATCTCAAGCCATTACTATTTTGATGATGTAAAGAATGAGATTATATGGCCAATTATTTTTGTATAAGATTTATAATCTACCTGGGATATAAATCTAGCATGGCATTGTCTTAAGAGGTCTTTTTTAGGCAATCTTTAACATTTTAAAAGACCATCTACAGCACATAAATTAATTATCTGTGCTGAAGTAGGCGGAAACTCAAAAGAATAAACATGTGATCTAATTCACATATACCTTTTTCCCATAGATGGGTTGTTATTAAATACAGTAAATGTGATGCATGTATGAATTTATAGAAGAAACAAACAAAAGCATGTATATAAGCAATTTTTAACTTATTTTTAGGATGAGTATCAATTTTATTTAAAATGATGGTATGTAGGTCAAATATCAATATTCTGTAATAACCAATTGCTGTTTGGAACAAGGAATTCTTAATTCTTAATTAGCACACAGAAGCCTTATGATAGGATGTTAAAACTTTAAGGTGAAGAAGGATGATTTTACATTTATGTTTTTTCTTGCCAAAGAATAGCTGTGGACATTTTTAACAAAAATAACTAGAATATGTAGCTAATATTTGATTACCACCAATTACAATCCATACCAATAGATTACAGAAGTTTCCTCTACTTTCTGTTAAAGCCTTTTTGGTTATCACCAGTTAATTTGAATCTCACTTGATAGCACCTAAAGGCTTAGGTTCTCCTGTGGTGAGTTTAAGGTGAGGTCTTTTTTAATTAACATCTTTTGGAAGCTTTTGAAAATAAAATTTTGAAGCAAATTTGTACCACAATTTTTTAGTATAATTAACAACCCTAAATATTAAAAAAGATATTGTCTCTGAATCTTATGAAGCAACAAATTACTCCCCAGAACTTTAAGGCTCACTGTGTGAAAAACAAAGATTTGAAGTAAACCTTTTTTAGAGGCATTAGCTAATAAAATATTTTTTGTTTAGGAAACAATATACACTGAAAGATTTAAATTTTTTGTTTTTTGTAATGAAGTTGACAATAAAATTTCCTTACATATTATAAAGCTATGTTAGCCATACCTAGGGACAAAAATCTTTAATGGTCACCAGTTTACTAGAAGTAAACTCTTTACAATTGGAAAAAATAAACTTTTAAATCTATAATAATTTTATATGAAGTAGGCACACTATCTTGTAATGCCTTTATAAGTTCTACAGCCTGATTGACCTTTTATAAATCTTGAATTTAGACTTAATTATGAACAACACCTGGGTAGATCTGAAAAGAAAATGTTGTTCAGCTAATCTCCCTGAAGGCAGGTAGGGGTGAAGTTTTAAGAACTTTTTTAGGCGCAGTCTGTAAAACACAAGAAACCTTGTACAAGCTTTTCTGAGGCTGCTCTAAGCTTTGTATCAACCCAAATGTATATGTTTTTCAAACTGAGCATCTTGGCCCTCCTGTAATGAGGACCGATTTTTGAGGAACAATTTAACTCTCTATCCATGTCTCTAATTTTGGGCAATCTTTTTTAAGATGACTTATACCTTAAACACTTTTTTATAACCTTTTATGGTCCTGTAAGGCCGCAACCATAGCCAAACTGATTGTGTGAGGGTCTAATTTCTGCACAAGGACGAATATATCTAGTTAACTCTGCCTTGCTTTGTATGGCTGAATGGCCAAAGCAAGCGCCATTAGCACTCTCATAAGATGATTACTCTTGTAGCAATCTTAATTTTGGGTGAGTTAAAAATCTTAAGCTTTCGATCAAACTGCAAACTGCAGTCAATGGGACACTGGCAATTTTAACCATGATTTTTAAGTTTCCATTGTAATATTAGAATACATCTATAACTTTTGGAAAGCAAGACCCAATTTTAAACAATTTATTTTCCTTAAAAATCAATATTAAAAACATCACTATCATGTTATAAAATTTGGCTGTCAATTCATTAATGCATGACAGTACAAATTTTAATGTTTTATTAAAGACACATTGTTTTGAAATCTTATCTCTATAAGTCTACTTTTTAGGATAAGAATTACATAATATTTTATCTCAATTTAGAAGTATCTTTAGAGGACTGCTTTATGTCACGTGTTTAAAATGACTCTAACTCTGAGTTGCCAATTTAAAGCTAACTCCATGTTACATCTTTTTAATCAAACCCAATTACTAATAAGCTAACACTATGATAAAGACACGTAGAGCATATTTATACCCTTAAGACCAATTAAAAACTAAATGAAGTGGCTACATGAATCTTATAAATTTAGATCAAAGAATTTTACTTTTTATAGCTATACTTATGATAAAAACACACTTTGTCATTTGCTAAAAACATAATCACAAAAATGCAGAGAATTTTTTGGAAAAAACAACTATCAGCTTATTTGTATTAGAATTAAGAGGTTGCAGATTTTTTTTTCTTTAAAAACAGTTTTTTTCAGCAGGACCTTTTCTGCTGTGCTTGATTTTTGGCTAAAGTGAGGGGCCTCTCAGCCTCCGTTGTGCAACTGAGAGTGATTTAGCCGGTAAAGTTTTAACCATTTATTTATTTATTCATTTATTTAATTTTTAACATGAAACACAAAACAGTCAGTCATTCAGACAACGAAACAGTCACTCAGACAACGAAACAAAAGACACATGAATTGACATGATTGGTGCACCAAACATTAGACAATACATAAAGAGGGTAGGGAATTCCTCTTGTAGGGGCCAGAGAGAATAAAACAGGGCGTCCCCCGATTTCTCTCTGTCCCTGGGAGAGTTTTAAAATCCATTTTTTTCTATCTCTTCCTTTCTTTTTCTGCTTGTAAGAGGTAGCTTGTCAAACCAAGATTAAAATCTAGAATTTTCTAACAGCTTTTGCAAGCATCTAAAAATAATTTATTTAATCTGAGGGCAAATTTTTTAGAAAACACACAATCTCTATACACAAAATGTCTCAAATAGCCTAGAAGTTTACCATGCTGAATCTTTTTTGAAGCAATCAGTCCACACTTAGTCAAATATTTTATAGCCATCTGTAAAATGCTCTCTACTTTCTGCAACCAACAAAAATACTATCTATAGAATGAATTATATATGTTTGAGGAGATGACTTAACTTTCAAATAAGCCTTTTCTACGATTTTTTTTGACACAATGTAGGATTGGGAAATTGTAAATAAGGTAACAGTAAGAAGTGAGCTATATTTTGACCTTTATGAAGTCTCTTTTTATACTTTAACCATAATTTAACCATAACTTTTAATTTTACCTAAAGTATCAGAATCCACCACTTGAAGTTTTTCTTATAACTGGAGCTGAGTCCTATAATGAGCTCTACAATTCCTGAATGGGGCTAAGAGATTGCCCCTTTAGTTTTTTGCCTTACCCGCCTCTTTTGTGAGCTGAGTCCCATCTTTATGGGACTTTGACCTGTAATCATTCCTCCAAGGTTCTCTCCACCACAGCCTGGACAGAGACCTGGAGAAAGGCCCTTCTTGTTTCCCGAGGGATTCTTACAATCTTTATTCAGGTGCCCCGGCTTTTTACAACCGAAACATGCAGTTCCATAGTTTTCTGTCTTACCCGCTTCTTTTGTGAGCAGAGTCCCATCCTTATGGGACTTTGGTTTACATTTACTTTTCCAGTGTTTGTCACAACTCTGGAAAGGACCCAAAGGAATGCTCTTCTTGTCTACTGAGAGATTTCTACAATCTCTCAGGTGCCCCGGTTTTTTACAACCGAAACATGTAATTCCATCAGTAGCGCCGAATGTCTTCCCTTTCTTTGCTGCGGCGTAAACTAGATCCTGAATTACAGCCGGTGAGGCATCTACACATGCTTTAATATAATCTTGTAGGGAACTTGTCTTACAGATTGGTCTGTTCAGGTCTTGGCACAAGGTATTTACGTTTTCCCAAGCCAATTGTTTTATTAATATATCAGTTCCTTCCGAGGGGGAAAGCATCTTAGAAACTGCCTCTTCTAATCTAGCCACAAAACCTTCATAAGACTCATCATGCTTTGGCCTAATTCCTGAAAGGACTGTGAACTTAGCCCTAGGTGGAGGTAAACTCTGCCAGCTGAATACGGCTATCTGATTAATTTTCTCCAACACTGCCTTTGGGATTTTCAGCTGTGCTGCTGGTCTAGCATAGTCCTTCTGCCCAAGAAGCATAGGCACCGTGAGTTTAGCTCCATCTCTCGATGTAGATCTTTCCTGAGCTAACTTCCTGGCCCTCTCTTTATACTCTGTTCTCCAGAGAATGAAATCTCTGGGAGTGAGAGTAGCCTTTGCTGTTTGGTGTCAATCACAAGGGGTCAGCCACTGGCTTGCTACTGCATCCAGAATCTGTAAAGTATAAGGTGCAGTAGGGCCCAGCGTTTTTACTGCTGACTGTAATTTCTTAAGAGTTTTTAATGGCAAAGGTTTCCATCTTGGCTCACTCCCTTCTTCGCAAATTACCGGGTAAGTGAGTGTGAGATTGAAAGACCCCCGAAGGGAGACCCTCACTCAAGCCTCGGGATATGGCGCGGACCCAAATGAGACACAGAGACCGAAGTGCAAAGCAAACAAAGCTATTTAATGAAGCCAGGGAAAAACCAGCGCGCTGGGGCCGAGACTCATACACCTCAGCATAGGGTAGAGGAGTCTCGACCCCGACTCAAATTTTTCACAAGCTTTTAAAGGCAAAAACCACAAACTGGGAGGGGGAGTGGGGTGGAAATAGAGGAAGTTTAACGACCACGAGTTTACTCAACCAAAGTGTCATGCCCTATATTTGGCAATGTACTTGGCCTGTTGGAACATTTTGTGGTTGTTCCAGGAAATGTTTTTCTCAAGAATATTTCGGGAACTATTGGGCAAATGGGAGGGGTGGGCTCTGGGGTGAATAGTTCATGTTCCTACGAGAGGCCAGTATTTTTCCATCTTTCATTCCCCACTTCTTCTTGTAAATAGCTCTAATCTTAGAGCGGTGTTTCAGCTTCTCGTAGGGCTTGATATTGCTGTCGCAGAATCATTACCTGGACAGCATTTATTCTATCTTTAACAAAAGTTACTAATCTATTAATGATACACGGCCCAAAGATTAGCAAGAGCATAAGAATCACTAAAGGTCCAGCTATAGTCGAGAGAAGGGTGGTGAGCCATGGAGAACTGTTGAACCAACTTTCAAACCATCCCTGTCTGCTTTCTCTTTCTCGTTTGCCCCGTTCAAGCCGCTCTCTTAGTTTTTGCATAGAATCTCTGACTATTCCTGTATGATCTGCATAGAAACAACATTCTTCTTTTAAGGCTGCACAAAGTCCCCCTTCTTTGAGGAACAGTAAGTCTAAACCTCGTCTATTCTGTAGTACTACTTCAGACAGGGAAGTCAAGGATTTTTCTAAGGCATTGATTGACTTTTCTACCATTTCTAGTTCTTCGTTAACTGCATCTCTTAAGGATCTGATCCCATGTCTTCCTTCAATTAGGGCCGATACTCCTGTCCCCACTCCTACCGCCATACCGATGCCCATGAAGGCGGCTAGAGTTAGAGTAATTGGTTCTCTTTTAAATCTTGTAGTCATGTGCATCTCTTCTAAGCTGGAAGCTGGGTGATAATATACTCGAGGCAACAGTTGAATCATGACACAGAAATCATGGGAGGGGGTCAAAGACCTTGGTTGCTACACAGGGAGTAAGCCCTGAGTTACAGGCCCACCAACCAACCGGGGATGGCACAAGATAAGTATTGATTTCTGTTTTGGGCACAGACTGGGTTCGATTACATAAATGTTTGTGGGAAGGAGGGGGAGTGCCTATACAGAGACCTGGGCTTACTGCTGATACTTCAGTCAGAGTCAATTTTCTGTCTGTTCCCCACGAACAGGTAGCATGTTGGCTGGTTATATTAATATCTCCATTAAAGGTAATTCCCTCATAATAAGGGGGAGCTGAGGACAAACATAACCAACACTCTTTAGTTGCCTCTGGATTAGTTTCATTAAGGGCGTAGAAAGCTCCTCTCACTAAATTGAACATTCTCTGTCCTGTTGTGGGGTTTGTTGGATACGTTGGGGAACTCTGTAAGGGGGCGGTGGAAATCTGAGTGGTAATATAAGAGGGGCCCAGAATAAGGGATGGCAGCAGGGTCGAAGGTTTGGGTCTGATAGTAACAGGTTTAACTGTCGGAGGTTTAGGTTCTTTTGGAAGAGGCTTTACTGTGGTCGGGGGAAGTTTTGGTTTAGTTAGAGGAGGTATGGGCCTTACTGGAAAAGGAAAAGGTATGGGATTTACTGGGGGTATGGGATTTACAGGGAAACTCTGTGGAAAACCTTGTTCTATGAGGACCCTGTTAGGTCCCATGGGTGTTACTATAACTTCTTTTATTGTCAGCTTAATTTTAAAAATGAACCCAGGGTCTTGTGATGTTGTATACACTCTCCAGCCCCATCTATTTCCCTTAAGCCAACTCTGATGGTCTTGTTTTCCTTTTTCAGTAAACCTTATGCGTAAGGGGTTACAATACTGACCCTTGCATGGTCCTGAGGGGCTGTTCATAAGAGCACACCCATTTTCTGGATATTTAGAGGAATCCATCTCTCCCCGGTTTGGCCCATCACGGTGTTTTACTGTGATCAGGTCCCAGGAAGAGGTTGGATTCCAATAGGCGCTTCCTGTTGTTTCACATCCCCACTTTCTGCAATATAGACTTTCTGGTCCTCCACATGTTACCCGCAGTCTTTTGGGCTGACCCTGGCCAGGGCAGACACAGAAATCTGCTGCTCTAAGATTAGCACGGTAGAATTGCCCCGAACATCCATAAGAGCTTCCAATTCCATTTGGGACACAATTTTTTTCAGGGGGTGGGCTATTAAGATCGGTATGATCTGGGAGGTCCCAAGTGGGGGATCCAGCTGCCAACTTACAGATATCAGGTGTGAGATCAGGCCACCAAGTCCAGAGGGGGTGTGTTTCAGTAACTGACCATACAATGTTGTCCTCTTCATTATGTACTTCCCAAGTCTGATGAAATGGAGCGTGAGGGTTAGGATTGGGGGGGGGGCATCTCTGGGCAGCAGGCGTAGCTTAAGAGGATTGTCAGTAGTGGCCACCGTCCAGTCATCTTGCAGGTTTTCTTTATCTTGACGTGCGACTCTCTTGATGTGAGAGGCGTGGATCCATGCAGCGATCCCATCTACCTTTACTGCGGTGGGGGTTGTCAAGAGTACCAAATAGGGTCCTTTCCACCGAGGCTCGAGATTTCTGGTCCGGTGTCTGCGGATCAAGACCCAGTCTCCGACTTGGAACTCGTGTGGAACTGAAGTGGTCCCTGGGGCGTAGGCCTCTTTTATCTGGTCCCAAATCTGGGTTCGGATCACCTCAAGGACCCTTAAATGAGTAAGCAGAGCAAGGGGTAAGGTTGAGCCCGTGTCGGGAACCAATGTCCCTCCGGACTCAGTTAAAGGGGGCGGTCCCCCATACAGGATTTCAAAGGGTGAGAGTCCAAAGCATCCTGGAGTATTGCGGACCCTAAAGAGCGCAAAAGGGAGGAGGGCCACCCAGTCTTTCCCGCCGGTCTCAATGGCTAATTTGGTCAAGGTCTCCTTTAGGGTTCTATTCATCCTTTCTACCTGTCCTGAGCTCTGTGGGCGGTAGGCACAATGTAATTTCCAATCAACACCCAATTGTGTGGCCAGTCCCTGACTTACCTGGGCAACAAAGGCTGGTCTGTTGTCAGACCCTATTACCTTGGGAATCCCGAATCGGGGCAGGATTTCTTCTAGGATCTTCTTGGCTACAATCTTTGCTGTTTCTGTCTTTGTGGGGTAGGCTTCGACCCATCCTGAAAAAGTGTCTATGAACACTAGTAGATACTTGTTACCATATATTCCCGGTTTAATCTCAGTAAAATCTACCTCCCAATATACACCAGGGCGGTCTCCTCTCTGTCTTTTTCCAGGTTCCCTATAAGCTTTTGAGGTGTTAGTGAGGGCACAAGCCTGACATGCTTGTACTACTTTTTGAGCCGTCTTTCTGAGGTCCGGGACCTCGAACCTGGAATTGTCCTTGACTAGTTTTACCATTTTTTTCGGCCCCCAGATGTGTAAACCGATGGAGTCCAGTCATGAATTTAAGTCCTTCTTCTGGGGTTAAATCAATTTTTCCTGGAAAGAAGTAGGGGAGTGGGTCGCTTGTCCAAAGCAGTTCTCTGAGGTCGTATCTTTTGGGTCTGGGCGTAGACTTTTGTTATTCTTTTTTTCCTTGTCCTACCAGGACAATTGCCCCGTGGGCAGCTTGTTTTGCTGCCTCGTCGGCCATCCGGTTTCCACGGGCAGTTGGGTTGTCTCCTTTCTGGTGTCCAGGGCAGTGGATGATGGCTACTTTCTTTGGCAAATGTATAGCATCTAAAAGTGCCAGAATTTCTTCTTTATTTTTAATGTCCTTACCAGCTGAAGTTAAAAGGCCTCTCTGTTGGTAGATGGCCCCATGGACATGTGCAGTGGCAAATGCATACCGGCTGTCGGTATAGATATTTATGGCTTTGTTCTCTGCTAGGCGTAGAGCCTGAGTTAGGGCGATGAGTTCGGCCTTTTGGGCCGAGGTACCTTCAGGGAGGCCGCTTGCCCATATTGTTTGTGTCCCATCTACCACTGCTGCCCCTGCTCTCCTTTTTCCCTCTACTACAAAACTGCTGCCATCTGTATACCAGTTAGGCACTCCAGGCCAAGGCTGGTCAGTCAAATCTCTTCTTGTTCCGGCCTCACCGGCCAGAATATCAATGCACCTGTGAACTGGGGTTGAGTCTCCCTCTATGGGCAGGAGTGTAGCAGGGTTTAGGATTGCTGGGGGCGCGAAGGTCACCCGGTCGTGTAGGAGCAGGCTCTGGTAATGAGTCATCCGGGCATTAGTCATCCACCGGTCTGGAGGCTGCCGGACTATGCTCTCTAACGCATGGGGAGCTATGATAGTCACATGCTGTCCCATGGTAAGTTTATCAGCGTCCTTGACCAACAGTGCCACAGCCGCTATGGCCCTCAGACAAGCAGGCCATCCACTGGCTACGGGGTCCAGTTTTTTTGACAAATAGGCCACGGGTCTCCTCCACGGCCCTAGTCTTTGGGTTAGGACTCCTCGGGCCACACCAGCCCGCTTATCAACATATAGGGTGAAAGGCTTAGTCACATCTGGTAGGGCTAAAGCGGGTGCCTCTAGAAGAGCCCGCTTGATGGCTTCAAATGCTTTCTGGTGGTCCTCAGTCCAAACAAAAGGGGAGCTCTCTTTGGTTAAGGGATAAAGGGGAGCTGCCAGTGTTGCGAACCCAGGTATCCATAGCCTACAAAAACCAGCAGTTCCCAGAAATTCACGTACCTGTCGTGGGGTGGTTGGGACTGGAATCTGCATCACAGTCTGTTTCCGGGCTTCGGTGAGCCACCGTTTTCCATCTTGGAGGGTATATCCCAGGTAGGTGACTTTGGTCTTGCACAGCTGGGCCTTTTTCGCAGATACCCGATACCCTAACTCACCCAGATCGTTCAGAAGTTCTTTGGTTCCAGCTAGAATTGCTTCACATGTCTGGGCTGCGAGAAGAAGGTCATCTACATATTGGAGAAGAGTCACTTGGGGGTGGCATGTCTTGAAGGAGGCGAGATCTCGATGGAGAGCCTCATCAAAGAGAGTGGGAGAATTTTTGAAACCCTGAGGCAGCCTGGTCCACGTTAGCTGTCCGGTGTGTCCGCTTTCTGGATCTCTCCACTCGAAAGCAAACAGTAGCTGACTCTTAGGGTGTAGCCGGAGGCAAAAGAAAGCATCTTTTAAATCTAATACAGTATACCAAGCTCGATCTGGTGGCAATGAACTTAGTAGGTTATAAGGGTTGGGGACAGTGGGATGTATATCTTGTACTCGTTTGTTTACTTCTCTTAAATCCTGTACTGGTCGGTAATCATTAGTTCCTGGTTTTTGAACCGGCAGGAGAGGAGTGTTCCATGGTGATCGACAGGGCACTAATATGCCCTGCGCCAAGAGTCTCTGTATGTGGGGGCGGATGCTCTCCTTGGCCTCCCGGCTCATGGGATACTGTTTGACAGAGATAGGGGTAGCTCCCGCCTTTAATTCTACCACCATCGGAGGTACCTGTTTGGCCAGGCCCATTCCCGCTTGTTCTGCCCATACTTCTGGGAATTCTTTTAACCAAAACTGATCTATTGGACTCTTAATTTTTTGTTCATGCAAGCGATACTCTTCTTCTGCATGTAGGACCAAACACGCAATTGGGCCAATTTTCTTTCCCCAACTTATTTTAGGTCCTTCAGGTGTGAACAGAACTTGGGCTTTTAGTTTTGTCAGGAGATCCCGCCCTAAGAGCGGGGTTGGGCACTCGGGGATCACCAAGAAGGAGTGTTTTACCTGGTGACTCCCCACATGTAAGGTGCGATGGGTGGTCCAAGGGTAGAGCTTGCTTCCTGTAGCTCCCACTACTAAGGTCTTGTTATCTTTTAGCTGTCCTAATGGTTCTGTCAATACTGAATGTTCTGCTCCTGTATCTATCAGGAAATTGACAGGAGTCCCCTCCACCGACATGGTCACCCTAGGCTCAGGGAGGGGGGCTGAGCCCCGACCTCCCTAATCTTCATCGAGAGTCAATACCTTGGCTCTTTTCTTTGGGCATTCTCGAGCCCAATGTCCTTTTTCTTTGCAATAAGCACACTGGTCCTTTTCCAACTGGGGTCTGGGTCTGCGATCCTGGCTCTTTGCCCCGTTGCCCAGGTTTCCTGTCCTGCCTTTTCTTAACTGTCCTTCACCTATCACTGCGGCCATAATCCTTGTCAGATTCCTTTCCTGTCGACGGTCCCGTCGACTCTCCCTATCTTCTGCCTCCTTCTTTTCTCTTTCTTTTCTTTCATCCTCTGTCTCCCTTTTATGGAACACTTTTTCTGCTTCCTTCACTAGGTCCCGCAGGGTATAATCCTGGAGGCCCTCGAGTCTTTGTAACTTCCTTTTTATATTGGGAGCTGACTGTCCAATGAAAGCCATAACGATGGCTGCTTGCTGCCCCTCCGATGAAGGATCGAACGGGGTATACCTCCTGTAGGCCTCCATTAGCCATTCTAGAAAAACTGAGGGTGGCTCAACTGGTCCCTGCAAGACCTCTCTTACCTTTGCCAGATTTGTGGGCCGTCGTGCAGCCCCTTTGAGACCCGCCACTAGAGTCCGGTGGTAGACTAGGAGACGCTCCCTACCTTCTGCTGTATTGTAGTCCCAATCTGGGCGAGTCAAGGGAAAAGCCTCATCAATAAGGTTAGGGAGGTTAGTAGGAGTCCCATCGTTTCCCAAGACATTTTTTCTGGCTTCTAGAAGAATTCTTTCTCACTCTTCCGTCGTGAACAGGACCTGTAAAAGCTGTTGGCAATCATCCCAAGTGGGCTGGTGGGAAAACATTAGGGACTCTAGGAGTCCAGTTAACCCCGAGGGGTTTTCAGAAAACGGTGGGTGATTAGTTTTCCAATTGTAAAGGTCCGAGGAAGAGAAAGGCCAATACTGGAGGGGGACCAGGGCATGGGGGGCAGCAGGGGGTGGGCCTCCAATGTGGACCCGAAGAGGAAGAGCCACGGTCGAATCTGGCCCGTTTGCCCCTTCTGGGCTCCGGCCTTGCCGACTTCGAGTACCGCCTGCCGGACCCCGAGTATCGGGTTCGGGCGGCAGTTCTACCTGAGGGGGAGGGAATTGGGGTTGGGGGTAGGGTGGTGGAGGTGCCTGGGAATCTAACCATAAGGGATCTTCAATTTCAGGGTAAATCTTTGGGGGAGTGGATGGACTAGGGGTCTTTCCTTCGGTGGTCATTCCGGCTTCGGCTACAGTCACGATAGATCTGGATGGTCCTGAGGTCCAGGGTTTTACCCAAGGGGGTGGGAACTGGACTAAGCTTTGCCAGGTTACGATATAGGGGATCTGGTCTGGGTGTCCTCCTTGTTCCTGGAAAACAATTTGCCTGACGGCGTAAATGAGAGACAGATTAAAGGCTCCCTCTGGAGGCCAACCAACTCCAAAGGTGGGCCACTCTGCGGAGCAAAAAGTCTGCCACCGGCCCTTGCGGACCTCTACAGACAGATTATGAGCTCGGGCCTTGACCTCTTTCCAGTGGTCAAGCGTAAGAGACAGGGGAGTAGATGTAGACTGTCCCATTTCAACAAGAAGGATGATAGATGCAGACACAAATGCTAAGCCAAAGAGAAACCAAAACCGGCGCCGACTTGGGGTGGACAGACAAAAACTGAAAGAATCAGATGGCCGCGGAGTTGTCCGCGAACCCAGGTGGTCTAGGAGATTGATCTCCTTGTGACCTTGTTGGGGGTCCACCAGGCGTCCCTGGTCCTCCCCCGGTCCTCCTGGGACGTCTCCCAGGGTGAGCGGACGGTAGACACCTGGACACGTCTATCCTTATCTACGCCCTTCTCTCCGTCTCTGAGAGCGGCCTCCTCAAGCGTCCGCTAAAAACCGAAAGTGCGATCGCTTCAACCCGATTAAGACAAAATAACAGTAGAGACAAACAAACAACCAGGCGACAAAACTTACCTGATAAGAGGGTCTCGGTCTCTTGGGTGGTCGCGCCTATCCCGGACGAGCCCCCAAATGAAAGACCCCCGAAGGGAGACCCTCACTCAAGCCTCGGGATATGGCGCGGACCCAAATGAGACACAGAGACCGAAGTGCAAAGCAAACAAAGCTATTTAATGAAGCCAGGGAAAAACCAGCGCGCTGGGGCCGAGACTCATACACCTCAGCATAGGGTAGAGGAGTCTCGACCCCGACTCAAATTTTTCACAAGCTTTTAAAGGCAAAAACCACAAACTGGGAGGGGGAGTGGGGTGGAAATAGAGGAAGTTTAACGACCACGAGTTTACTCAACCAAAGTGTCATGCCCTATATTTGGCAATGTACTTGGCCTGTTGGAACATTTTGTGGTTGTTCCAGGAAATGTTTTTCTCAAGAATATTTCGGGAACTATTGGGCAAATGGGAGGGGTGGGCTCTGGGGTGAATAGTTCATGTTCCTACGAGAGGCCAGTATTTTTCCATCTTTCAAGATCTCCTAGTAAAGACTCCTTCTCACTGCTGTCTTGGTAGCTGCGAAAATGATCTCTTCTCCCCTTAAACTCACACTTTCTCATTCCCTCAGTAATATCCCATTCAACATCACCTTCGCTGTCAGTAGTCTCTGATTCACTTTCTTCTAGCCTTCTCCCTTTCTTGCCTGTATGGTTCAATTTCTTATAGAACTTTCTCATATCCTTACCTACACGCTTCCAATCTTCTAATGTTAAGCTTCCCTCCTCTGGAAACCAGGGACTGATTTTTTGTACGAAATCATAAAATTCTTGTAAAGATTTATCCGAGACCTTTAGGCCTCTTCCGGACAACATGTGCTTGAAGACCGATAGAAACAAACTCTTCCCTTTAGATTCTGACTGCCCCATGATAAAAACTTACTCGTCCTTTAACTGATCTACGAATCAGCCTGCCTGCAGCGCAGTCCGATGAGATCCTGTCTTTGCCTGAGAAAATAAAGAAGAAAAAGAAAAAAGAAAGAAGAAGAACTAAAGACTAACCCGCTCTGGTGTCCCTGTTCGGGCGCCAGCTGCCGCAGACCTTTTGGGTCCCTGTGTCTGCGTGGAACGGGGTCTCTCGACGTGGGTGGGCAAAGCGTGGATGAATGACAGACAGACACACACGCAGGAGAGTTTGTGTGGAATCTGAATGTAATTTTACAACTCGAGCATCAGACTTTTTATGCAGAGGACAATAAGGAAGTTGGGTGACATATTCGCAAGGTACAATTGAGGTAACCGGAATCTTACATAAAACAGAGGAATGCAAACACAAAAGGTCTAACGGGAACCACCCAGGATAGAATACATTGATAACAGCTGGAATCAACAAGGGCTCCACCTAAAATTCACTAATCTTAGAAGCCAGGGTCAAGGGCTTCGAGTCCTTGCCACAGTTCCTATTTTAGGCTCTTGTATAGTCCACCTTCCCCTTAGGCCATTGTAAATATGTGTATGGGTGTAACTCTGCTATAGTATCTATTCTGGTTTCTCCTTTGGTCTGAAACTTCCTTCTTCCTAAGCGATGGTAAATTCCTGTGTAAGGGAGTGACTTAGCTTTTACAATCTTGCTGAATTCTAAACCCTTGATCTTGGTCAAGGATGCCCTCGGACTGTTGGAACACTGGCGGAAGGCTTTAGACATGTCAGAGCACTTATAGGAAAATACTGAAAGAGAGCACGTGGATCCATACTCTAGACTAGCGTAGTACTGGAACTCGGGAATGAAAAATTAATGTATGGGTAGAGAACACTAGCCTCCAGGAGGAGAGCTTCCTTGAAACTCTTTTGCCTCATGAGTGACTTTTAAGCCTTTCGGCTTGTCCAGTTGACTCGACCAGAGAGCGTAGCACCCCAGGTGCAATGTCTGGGGACAGACTCTGGATACAATGCTGTGTGGCAACCACACACTCACATGGCTCTGAGAAGGCCCCTAAGGGGGACTTACCTCCAGGGACTGAGTCAAGGGACGGGGGGAAGGGACTGGGGTACTCCATAGGGAAAGGCGCTCCTTCTTGACAAAAGAGATCTTCATAGCATTGTTTTGTGTGATCTTAAAGCCTTGCAGGGCATCTAGTGCTGCCCCAGCCTGCACTTCATTGTCAAACTCCACGAAGGCAATGTCATGGCACCCAGGGACCAGATGCGCCTCCTTGAAGCCAGGGAACTGGGTAAAAAGCATGGAGAGCATGAGCTCATTGGTCTCCTCAGGCAGGTTGGTGAGGAACAGGATGTGATTGGGTGGATTCTCGGAGAGAGGCGGGGCAGGCGGCATCTGCCCAGGCATGAGCTGCTGTGGGGGCATGGCCCCAGGGGGGATCTGGCCAGGAGCGAGGCCTGTTGGCGGGATCATGCCAGCTGGTGGCATGTAGGGAGGCTGTCCTGGCACGTGGTGCATGATGCGGGGTGCCTGAGGCATCGGTGGCATGCCGGGTACAGGCTGGACAGCACCCACCACAGGGGCAGCTGCCCCACCCTGAACAGCCTTTTTGGCAGCAGGTGTCTCCTGACTCTTGGGCTTCCTCTTCTCTCCTTTGTGATCTCTCTCCACAAAGGTGCCCTTCATCTTGGCAATGTTGTCTGATTCAGTCTTTGTGTACTGGATGCGCATGGGTTTGTCATAGAAAGGGAAGCCCAGCATGGACCACAGGGCATTGGTGGCAATGGTGACCTCCTTGAAGATGACAAAGACCTGGCCCCTCATCTTCAGGCTCTGAGACACCAGGATATCCAGGATCTGGCCAAACTGGGAGAAGATGGCATACAGGGACTTCTTGAGCTCATCCTTCTTGATCTTCTCATTGAGATTGTTGATATAAATAGTGTGGTTGGAACGGGTCTCGAGAACTGGCATGGTGGCCATGGTGTGAGATGTTCAGGTACGGCTTAAAGAGGAGGAAAAAGCGACTTTAGCCCTAAGTTTCCCAAATTCTTTGTTCCAAAGGGCTGATGGGCTCTGCTCAGGGATCGCCCTTCCAAGAGGAAGTTGGAACTGGGGGAGGATGTCACAGCTTAGCAACAAAGCCAGCATAGGACCCCGCTTCTCCAACTCGCGTGCTAAGGGAGAGCTCAAGTATTGAGTTTTCACCCCTGCTTGTAACTTGTGAAAATTAGAAAAGCCAGTTCTGTATGTCTGTGATACCTATAGAACTACCAAACTTGATCAGAAACTGACAAAATCCTCATTTAAAAAAAATTTTTATTAGGTATTTTCTTCATTTACATTTCCAGTGCTATCCCAAAAGTCCCCCATACCCCCCCCCACTCCCCTATCCACCCACTCCCACTTCTTGGCCCTGCCGTTCCCCTATACTGAGGCATATAAAGGCATATAAATTATGCAGGACCAATGGGCCTCTCTTTCCACTGATGGCCAACTCGGCCATCTTCTGATATATATGCAGCTAGAGACATGAGCTCGGGGGGGGTGGGGTACTGGTTAGTTCATATTGTTGTTCCACCTATAGGGTTGCAGATCCCTTTTGTTCCTTGGGTACAATCTCTAGCTCCTTCATTTGGGGCCCTGTGATCCATCCAATAGCTGACTGTGAGCATCCACTTCTGTGTTTGCTAGGCCCTGACATAGTCTCACAGGAGACAACTATATCAGGGTCCTTTCAGCAAAATCTTGCTAGTTTATGCAATGGTGTCAGTATTTGGAGGCTGGTGAGATGGCTCAGTGGTTAAGAGCACTGACTGCTCTTGTTCTTCTGAAGGTCCCGAGTTCAATTCCCAGCAAGCACATAGTGGCTCACAACCATCCATAATGAAATCTGATGCCCTCTTCTGGAGTATCTTAGGATAACTACAGTGTACTTACATATACTAAATAAATAAATCTTAAAAAAAAAAAAAGCCAGGTGTGATGGTGCAAGCCTTTAATCCCAGCACTCGGGAGGCATAGGCAGGCAGATTTCTGAGTTCGAGTCCAGCCTGCTCTACAGAGTTAGTTCCAGGACACCCAGGGCTACAAACAGCACATAGTAGCTCACAACCATCCATAACGAAATCTGATGCCCTCTTCTGGAGTATCTTAGGATAACTACAGTGTACTTACATATACTAAATAAATAAATCTTAAAAAAAAAAAAAACAGGTGTGATGGTGCAAGCCTTTAATCCCAGCACTCGGGAGGCATAGGCAGGCAGATTTCTGAGTTCGAGGCCAGCCTGCTCTACAGAGTTAGTTCCAGGACACTCAGGGCTACAAACAGAAACCCTGTCTAAAAAAAATTTTTTTAAGAGTTATTTATTTATATTTCTATGAGTACACCACAGCTATCTTCAGACACACACAAGACGAGTGCATCAGATCCCATTACAGATGGTTGTGAACCATCCTCCAGTTGCTGAGAATTGAACTCAGGACCTCTGGAAGAACAGTTAATGATCTTAACCACTGAGCCATCTCTCCAGCCCTTAAAGACTCATTCACAGTGTACAGATATATAAAAATACACTGATGAATTCCTCAATCTGATAAGATTCTACCAAACCCACTGTCTCAGTTGCTTTATTGTTGCCCCTCCCACACAGTGTGATGAAAGATATCAAGCCCAACAAAAGGAGAAAAGCCAAAAACATCAGAAAGCCTCTGGGGACAGAAATCTCCCTGCATTGCAGACATTTCTCCAAGAACTGCTTGAGACATATGAAACAGACCATCAATCCTGAGCTCGTGATGGCTTCAATCCTGGGCAAGTAGTCCTCGGGGATGAGAAGCATCATTTTCCAGTACTGGACCTGGTACTGCTTCATGAGTGCATTCCCACACAACTCCAAGAAGTCAAACAGGAGAGTGGAATTCTCATCTGAGAGAGGCTCCATGTTTAAGATCTGTGCCAGCCATCATGTACGCCATGAGCACGAGCTCCTGCTGCTTTCTATAGGAACACTGGAGCTGGCTGGTAGCAGCATAGAAACGAATCATCCCAGACATGGCTTTTAGAAAGTTGTACTCTTGTTCAACCTTGGAATCCATCACTTGGTAGCCAAGCATCCCTTGAGAATCCTCCAAAGTCATCCCTTCCTTGAAAGCTGGGTAGAAAGGAAGGGAGTATGGATGCTTCTTTTGGATGTGAGCAAGAATGAGGTCTCCCACTTTGGGGTGGAGCAGCCAGATACCAGTTGCCACCACTGCAATGGGGATTGCCGCTTCATGGTGAGAGGCCACTTCTTCCTCCCCTTGTTTCACAGATTTCTCTGCCAGTATATGCTGGACAAAATCAAGCCCCTTAGTGTTAAGAGTGAGGGACCTGGAATGCCTGCCAGATTAGACAGGCTTTCCAGAGAGCAGTTTTTGGATCTTATCAAAGAGCTCTTTCAGCTTTGAAATTGTGATGCTGGAAGATCTGGCTCACTATGGTGGTGGCTGACTTCTGCAAGTCCATCCTTATCTTTGTTGTCTGACTTCCCTTGCTGCTGCTCAGGTCCTCGAGGACCAACAAACAATTGGTAGATGCATTCTGAAGTTGCTGGCACCATGGCATCTTACTACCTTGTACCTTCCCCTGCCAGTCTTCAATGTGTGAACCTGTTGGGCTTGGGCTGAGGGACAGAGATCTGGGCAGGAGCCCCTGGCCCCTGCTACATCTGTGACTCCTGACATTTGGCCAGGAAGTCGTCCTCATACTTCTTCTTATTTCAGAGACTCTAGTGATCTCCTGCTCCAAATTTAAGAGGAGGTCCTGCATTTCCTGCAGGGCCAGGTCAGCCTCCACTTGGTTCTCTGCTATGCAATAGCCACTCTTTAAGGTGTTGAGAATGATTCTCAAGATAAGGACACAAAGCTGGCTTCCCTGGGTCTGGAGGGCACCAGGTCTACATTCAGCAGCTCTTTGTGCTGACTGGAGGCATCCATCTACCTGCTGGTTGAGCTGCAGGACCTCCTCTTGCAGGGGGTACAGGCTGCACAGATGGACCTGGTTTCCTCCTTCCTAACTGCTCCTGTTCTGCTTGCTTCACATGGTGGTGGTGGTGGTGTTGTTGCTGCTGCTGCTGCTGCTGCTGCTACTGCTGCTGCTGCTGCTCTCCCTCTCCAAGCTTTAGGTTGAGAATCTTGACTCTGAGGAGATGGAGCTCAGCTTTCAGGTCTCCTGATGGCCCAGGGCTTCTCTGCTACTCTTCTCCATCGCTTGCTCTAAGTCCTAGAACTCCTTATGCAAACTCAGCTGCATCAGCTTCTCAAACCTCTTCAGCTGTTCAGATCTCTGAGAGCCTCGCACCTTCGCCTCTTGTTCCTGCACTACCTTAGGTCCTCTGTTCCTCTCATCCTGAATGCCAATTAGAAAACTGGATGCAACCTTCCACTTTGATCACAAGAAAGGACTGAAGTGCAATGGGTTCTGTTTATGGGGACTCATGTGTGCTCTGAGTTCCATATGGTGTTGAGGGTGAGGGGGGTTGTGGGGTACTTCTGGGCAGAGAATTTAGTGGTGAGGATTAGTATAGGCCTGAAGCAGATCCAAAGGATCCTGAATTTTCAGAGGAAGGAGCATTCTCTTGCATGTGCCCTGAGGTGTTGGGTAGGATGTGATCTACCACACATGCAAAATAAAAAGATAGTTTGGGAAGAGGCCTGCATTGTTCCAAAACATCCTGGTAGCCACTAATGTCTGTAATGCAAGCAGCCTTTTCTGGAGTTGGGGAGTGCCCTCCTGGTTTCCTAGCAGAGAGCATGGGATTGCATTGACCTGGTTTTTCCTTTCCAGAAATCATGTAGTCACTTATTTTTGTTATATACCAGAGATATAATGAACATATTAAAAAGAAAAACTGTTTTTAAACCAACATGTTTTTAATATGTCTCTGTTCCTTAACTTCTCCATTCAGAAAACAGGAACCACATTTTCATTGCTCTGTGGCTCCTTTTCTCTTAACCTAAGCTTAGTTTAAGGTAAACTTAGCTTGTACAATTATGTAACTAACTTTAATCAATACACAGTAATTCCTTTTCCAAAACCTCAACACAGAAGCTAACTTCTTGAAAACAGCTTAACACAAAGGCCCTACTTTACAAAGTATAGAATATTTTATGTCCTATTAACAGCTACCTTCTTTGAAAATGTCTTTTTTCCAAAATCAGAAGAGATTGACTTCTCTTTTTTATTTTCATTCTTTTTGGGGGTATGCCTTAGAAAAGTGAAATCATATGTAAACATTGTCAACCTTCATATTTTTAAAGTGAAGATAATGAAATATCCTGTCTAAGTACTTAATTTCTGCAATGACTAATTTTTAAAACTCAATATTGCTACCCATGTAATTTAAAAACTGCACTATAAGATGCAACAGCTTATGTGTGACAACTTAAAGGATAAAGTGAATGTATAGAACATGGATGTATAAAATGGCATGGCTCCATTAATACAAAAATAGCTATATTTGGTCTGACTCCAAGTGCAGACGCACACATCTGTAACTCTGCTGAGAAGTCTCAAATGCAGCCAGATGCTTACAATATAAAGGCCTGAAGCAGGTGTGCTGGACTAGGACTTACTTCAGCCCAGGATGGCCACCTGGCAGAACTGCTGACACCACACACTCACATGCCAGAAGTGAAGGGTCACAAATGGAATGGCAGGATCTCTCTTTCTCTCTCTCTCTCTCTCTCTCTCTCTCTCTCTCTCTCTCTCAAGGTTTTTTGAGACAAGGTACAAAGTGTTAACTTGTCACTTAAGATAATCAACATCTTTGGTTTTTTAAAAAAATATAATACTTCAAAAAATAAAATTCATCAATTTGCATTAACAAGCCACATGCATGCCAAATGAAGATTTACTTAACAGCTGAACATCAAGATGCCAATTGTGTTGAGCAATCTTCAGAGAACTTGGAATATAGCATGCATTGATTACGTTATATATCATCAATGTCTTCATCATCATCTCCAATATCATCAAACACGATTTCATCATCATCCCCAGGACCAAATGTGTCCGTTTCATTGATTTTGGCATGTTCTGGAAGTTCTCCATAGGCCTTCAGACTTCTTGCTTCATCTGGATTGTACTTTAAGATTACATCAGCTTTGTTATCTTGATAGTCTCTTAGACCAATCAATATAATGTCTGAGGTACTTATCCAAACCTTTTTTCTCAACTTTCCTCTTATGTGGCATAGCCTCTTTACACCATCAAAACACATTGCTTCCAACCATAAACATCCCAGCATTTTGGTCACCTGAGCATACTCTTGCCCATATTCTTTAAACACCAACTCTCTTTTCTCAGATTCATTTTCATTTTTACCTCTGTGCCTGTTTTTGCCTCCTTTGCCTTTATTCTTTGGCATGATGGAAAAGGCAACCACAGGAGCTGGGAGAGGGACTCCTGGCAGACAGTGGCTGACAGTGGCTGTGACTCCTTTTCAAGAGCTACTATACTACTAGGATGCGTGACAGGATGTATCTAACAGTGGCAGATCTAAAAGCAACAGTGTAAGTATAGAAGATCCACAGGCAGCCAACAGTGTCCCAGAGTCTTGTCCTCTGATAACTACAAAATAATTCTTAGGCTTCTGGCCTGGTTCTCAGGAAGTTGTAGTTGCCCCAGTAGTGACAAAATGCAGCAGGACCACTTTACTCTTCCAGACTCAGCCTTGACCTTTTAACAAAAAAAATTTTTAAGTAGTTTTTCTTTGAAATCTATTTGAGAAAGAATTTTTGCATCAAAATTTCTGCACACAACATTCAATTATACCACTTAACAAAAAATTTCATCTCATCATTCCAAGGAATCATGTTCTATAGAATAAAGATCAGGCTAAGATTTCATAAAACACTCAATAGATTCAGATACCATTTTAATAGATTTTTAAAAAGAAGTTTAGAGTACCCAAGAATACAACATCATTTGTGTTTCTCCGGCCTTTAATACAACTGAATGGTGGCTTACAACCATTTGCAGTGGGTTCAGATGCAATCTTCTGGTTGCTGTGTATGCTGTGTATAAAGACAGCTAGAGTATGCTCATAAAAATAAATAACTCTTTTTTTAATATTTACTTATTATTATACATAAGTTCACTGTAGTTGACTTCAGACAGACCAGAAGAGGGTGTCAGATCTCATTATGGGTGGTTGTGAGCCACAATGTTGTTGCTGGGATTTGAACTCAGGCCCTACAGAAGAGCAATCAGTGCCCTTACCCGTTGTTGAGCCATCTCACCAGCCCAATAAATAACTCTTAAAGAAAATTTTGTTCAGTTCACAAAATGAATGAAAACTTGAAGAAGCCACAGGTTTTGTTACTTAGTTCTACTTTGGGACACAAAATAACACATGAAAGCAATTGCCATAGAAACATATGACAGTAGCAGGAAGGAAGGCCTGGTGCATCCAGTGAAAACAGAACAGCAGAGGCCAACCAGAAAGTTCATCTCCATCTTCTTAAGATGTTAGAAGTGCTTAGTAACAAACCAACTAGCTAGAGTAGGAAAAAACTAATTAACAACATCCCCAGAAACACTACTGAGTTCATTTTGTGGTGGCCATCTCCTTCTGGGTATGGGGCTTCCCCTTAAGAGTGGTTATGTACATAGTGAGACCCCCTTCAAGAAAACTAACTTTTCCTTTGGGAGCAGTTACTAGAAATAGTGTCTGGAACCAAACCAGGGCCTCTGCAAGAATGGCCAATGCTCTGAACAACTGAGCTGTTTCTCCAGTCACTATTTGCTAGTTTTTACAAATGACATTTAAAAGCATACAAATCTCTGTGCTGTTGTTAAAATACTCCAGCAAAACACAATTTCTAGGAGGAGGGGCTTCTCTGGTTTACAATTCCAGGTTACAAACCATCAAGGGATGTCAAGGCAGCTAGTGAAATCACACACACAACAAAAAGCAAGAGGGACTTCCTTTCTTGCAGAGAAGGAAGGAGGGAGGTAAGCTGCCAGGCAAGGCACCTCATGAAAGACCCCAGTTTCTGAGCAGCCTAGTCTCCAAGAAAGCACAGAAGAGGTTCTAGTGATGGTTGAGGCAAGGTTACCTCTGCACCCAAGCTTGAACTTTCCCAGTAGAAAAATGGGAAATGTATGTACTCTCAAACCATTCCATAACCAGGACCGGAACCAACAACCTACCTGGGGAGCTCCATCTTCTCTGAAGGAGGACTAAGACACAAGTAAGAAAGACGATTATTTCTATCTGAGATACGGCTTTTCTGTGTAGTGCGGGCTTCCTAGAACTCTTTCTTCAGACCAGGTTGGCCTAGATCATATATCTGCTTGCTTCTGCCTCTCAAGTCAAAGGCAGCAAGGAGAGACTACTGTGACTCATCCTGGGCAGAGCTTGAGTATATATTCTTTTTTCCACAGCCCTGCCTACACAGTAATGCACCTTTAATCCAACAAGGCCACACCTCCAGAGAGTACCATACCCTGCTTCAAGCATAATTCAATCACCACACAATACAAACAAACAAAACCACAAGTCTTACCACATACTGGTTTTCTATGGTAACGAGAGACAAAAGAGACCACTGAGGAGAATTTTAAAATAATGAAAGTGGGAAATCAGAAATGCACAGACAAAAATCTGGGACAAAGGATTGAAAGAAGAGATGGGGCTGGATAGAAAAGCACTGAATACTCTTCGAGATTGACCTTGACTCAGAGATCTTCATGTCTATGTCCTGGGATTAAAGGTGTGTACCACCATGCCTGGATTTAAGCTTTTCTTCACCTAAAACTTGCTCTGTCTCTGGCTGACCTGGACCTCAGAGATCAGCTTGGTTT
This sequence comes from Mus musculus, assembly GCF_000001635.26. NCBI lineage: Eukaryota > Metazoa > Chordata > Mammalia > Rodentia > Muridae > Mus > Mus musculus. The sequence goes on along the minus strand of NC_000078.6, from coordinate 88,081,255 downwards.
TATCTCCAGGGATTAAAGCAATGCACCACCATACTGGATCTAAATTTCATTGTGTCACATCTTGCCACAAGGTAACAACTCCCTTAATTCAATTTAATATCCTTGAACTCAGAATTCAGCACCATTTCACTTCCTGGTGCCCCACCCTCTTGAATACTATTTATTTTGTACTTTTCCTTTCTAAGCTAGTTATGCATATTCCAAATGTTCTTCATGAGATGTAAGCAGAGAACAAAGTCTATGATGGGCATTTCTGAGACCTCCATTGCCAATCTAATTAATCTGAACTTCAGAATCTTAGTCTCATTCTGGCTTTTCAGACTATGATAAAGAGTAGCCATACTGTTCACCAAAATGCTACAAAAAAACAAGCAAAAAAAAAACAGTTTCTAAGCCACATATTGAAGTTCTTCTCCACTGAAATCTCTTGGGCCAGTACTGCACATTTCAGACCACTCTCAGTAACAGAGTCTTCTATATTCCTTCTAAGATAGCCCAGTAATCCCCATTTGAAGCATTTCACTCCTTCCAAATCCAAAGACCCCAAATCTACATTCTCCCAAAGAGAAGCATTTTCAGACCTGTCACAGCAATACCCCATTCCCTGGTACCAACTTCTGACATGGCTGGGGTTTGACTGTCATGAGCAAACACCATAATCAAGGCAACTTCTAGAAGGATAACACTTCATTGGGACTGGCTGCAATATTCAGAGGTTCAGTGCATTATTATTAGGGCAGGAACATAATAGCATCCAGGTAGGCAAAGTGCAGGAGAGCTGACAGTTTTATATCTTCATCTGAAAGCTGCTAGCAGAATACTGACTTCCAGGCAGCTAGAATGAGGGTCTTAAAAAGTCCATGACCAAGGTGACACATCTACTCTAACAAAGCCAGAATTCGAATACTACAACAACCTGAGCCAAGCATATTCAGACCACAAAAGTTGCTGTTGGCTGCATCTTTGCAGGCAGAGAATCCAGTCTTTCTCTTTGTGTGGATCTTTGTGGCCCCACCAGCCAACACCTACATCTTCCTCTAGAACATGTGGTGTTTGTTGTTCTGGGTGTCCTGTGTTGGTCAAACCTGCTTTTCCAAGAACCAATGCTAGTGAACTGATAAAAGCTCACTGAAGCTATGCCGTTGGGGTTTGTTTATAATACATCCACCAGTTTTACAGAAATGAATTGCATCGAAATCAAGTCTTCTTGCTTGTGCAGTGAGTACTGCACGGAGTGAGCAACCTCCTCCTCAGCCCTGTCAGCTCACTGCAACTTCCTTACAACTTTGAGTTCTTAGGGTTTAAAACTGAGACAGAGACAAGTTAGGTCTTCTGAAGGTTTGGTTTGTTCTTTTTATGTTTTGTAAGTTGCAGGGGAGGAGGGGCTGAAACTCAGGTGACATGCTAAGTACTAGAGGCAGATTAACTAGGGCACTCATGAAAATCTAGCACAAAGGTATCAAACCCACAATCCCACATAATTAAAGGAAAGCATTGCTTGCAGTAAGTCATTTAAATTAATATATTTTTGGGTTTAAGAGACCAGTTAAGAGCAGTAATTGCCACCACCCACATGGTGTCAGACAAGCATGTGCTACTCCAGTACCCAGGGGGTCCAATGCCCTCTTTTAACCTCCATGGTCACCAAGCATGCATGTGGTTACAGATGGACATAAACACAAGATATCTTTATACATACATATATATAATAAAATTATAAAATAAGATTTGTTACATATAGTGTATGAGTATGTGTGTATTTGTTTTTGTGTGTGAGTGTGTGTTTGTCAAAGTACCACAACACCTGTGTGAATGTCAGAGAACAACCTGAAATTCTGTTTTCTCCATCTATCTGAGAATATTCCGGTAGTCAAGCATGGCAGGAAGAGCCTTTCCCCACTGTGACAGCAAATCAGCTTTACAGATCTACTCTGTTAATTGTGTTGTAAGTAAAATTGATGATCTCTGTATAACCATAGTCTATGAGGACAATGAGGGATCATCATGATACAAGCATCCCATATGATATGCCTTTGTGGAAAATGAGCCTTGACTGTAAGAAAACATAGCCATCTCACGCCAACCACACTTATTTTTTTTTTCTGAGACAGGGTTTCCCTGTATAGCCCTGGTTGTCCTAGAACTCACTTTGTAGATCAGGCTGGCTTCTAACTCAGAAATCTGCATGATTCTGCCTCCGGAGTGCTGGGATTAAAGGCGTGTACCATCACAACCCGGCTCCTTTTTCTTTTTTAAAGATTAATTAATTCATTTATTTTATGTATATGAGTACACTGTAGTTGTACTGATCATTTTGAGCCATCATGTGGGTGCTGGGATTTTAATTCAGGACCTCTGCTCACTCAGATCGGACTTGCTTGTTGTTATATCTAATTACACTGTAACTGTCTTCAGATGTGCCACGAGGAAGCATCACAGCTATTTATGGATGGCTGTGAGCATCCAATGTGGTTTTGGGGATTTGAACTCAAGACCTTCCAAGGGCATTCAGTGCTAACAACCACTGGGCCATCTCTCCAGCATCATCCCTTTCTTTCAACCCTACATCCCAGGTTTTGGTCTATGTGTTTCTGATTTCCCACATTCATTATTTTTAATTTGTCCTCAGTAGCCTGTTTTGTCTCTCATTACCTTAGAAAATCCAGTAGGCAGTAAGAAGTGTCCAGGCTGGCCTCGAACTCAGAAATACACCTGCCCGTGCATCCTGAGTGCTGGGATTAAAGGTGTGGGCTAACACGCCCGGTTAAGAAGTGTCCTTTTGTTTCTTTGCTTGTTTGGTGTGGTGATTGAATTATGCTTGGATCAGGGTGTGGTACTATTGGGAGGTGTGGCCTTGTTGGACTAGAGTTTCATCACTGTGGAGGCAGGGCTTTGGGGAAATGTATATATACTCAAGCTCTGCCCAGTGTGAAACACAGTAGTCTCATCTTGCTGCCTTCAACTTGGGAGACACTAAGTAAGAGAATATCCAACCTAGGCCAATCTATTCTGTAGAAAGAGTTCCAGGAGAGCCTCAAGGACAAAGAAAAACCCTATCCCAGAAAGAAAGAATCATCGTTCTAAGGACTATTAGTCTTCCTTCAAAGAAGATGGTACTCACCAGGTAGGTCATGGATTTGGGTTCTGGTTGTGGGAAGTTCTGGGAGAACATATATTTTCCATTTTTCTTTGAGGATTGATTAAGCTAGGGAGCAGAGGTAACCTGGCCACAACCATGTCTAGAACCTCTTGTGGGCTTCCTTGTTGATTACGCTGGTCAGAAGCTGGGGTCTTTCATGAGTTGCCTTCCCTGCCAGCTTACCTCATTCCTTCCTTCCTTCTTTGCAAGAAAGCACGTCCCTCTTGCTTTTGGGATTTCACTATCTGCCTTGACATCCCTTGGTAGGTTGTAACCTGGATTTGTAAACCAGATAAGCCCCTCCTCCTGGAAACTGTGTTTTGCTGGAGTATTTTAGCAGCAGCCACAGAAATGAAACTGGAACCAACAGATGATGTTTACTAGTGTGGTCCCAGCATTGGTCCAGAAAAGTAAGAGTGAGTTATGCTAAGTGTTAGAGGTAGCCAATATTGGAGTCTTCTTCAGACACTGTGATATAGATTAATAGGAATATAAGGGGGAAGGTAGAATTTGAAATGGATGCACACAAGAAAAAAACCAGGGGTGCAGTGTGTGTCTTTTGCTCACCATAGCAATGGCCAAAAGTAAAGTCTCAAAAAGGCTGGGCTTGTACAACACAAAGCTTTCAGTTAGCTTTCATTTGTATGTTTTTAAATGTCATTTGTAAAAACTAGCAAATAGAGACTGGAGAAATAGCTCAGTTGTTCAGAGCATTGGCTGTTCTTGCAGAGGACCTGGTTTGGTTCCAGACACTATCTCTAGTATCTGCTCCCAAAGAAAAGTTGGTTTTCTCCAAGGGGGTATCACTATGTACAGAACCACTCTTAAGGGAAAGCCTCATACCCAGAAGGAGATGGCCAACAGAAAATGAACTCAATAGTGTTTCTGGGGATGTTGTTGTTATTAATTTGTTTTGTACTATACTGGCTGTTTGTTTTGTTGCTTAGCCTTTCTCACATCTTAAGGAGATGGAAATGAACTTTCTGGTTGGCCATTGCTTTTCTGTTTTCACTGGATGCACCAGGACTTCATTTAGTTGTCATATGTGCCTGTGTCAACTGCTTTCATGTGTTATTTTGTGTCCCAAAGTGGATCTAAGTAACACAACCTGTGACTTTCTTCAATTTTACATTCTTCTATGAACTGAAATAAAATTTTAAGAGTAATTTATATCTATGACCATTCTGAACCTGTCTTAGATGCAAGAACCAAAAGAGGGCATCGGTATCCATTACAAATGGTTGTGAACCACTGTTTGGTTTTTGGGAAGAGAATGCACGATCTCTGAAAGAATAGCCAGTGCTTTCAAGCATTGAGCAATCTTTCCAGTCCTGAAATTGTTTTTATTATGCTCCAAGCATGTCCATTTAAAGTGCAGTGGTACATATTTTGAGTGTTCTTGTGATATATTAAAGGCCTGAACACCAATGAACTTGTAATTTTGGGTACGCTAAACTTTTTTAAAAATGTATTAAAATGGTATCTGAATCTACTAAGTGTTCTATGAAGTCTTAGACTGCTTTTTTTTATATAGAACCACATTCCTCAGAATGATAGTTTCAATTTTTTTATTAAGCTATGTAATTCAGACACCTAGGAGGAACAGAAATATGAACTAACCAGTAACCCCAGAGCTTCCTGGGACTAAATTACAAATTAGAGAAAACACATGGAAGGACTCGTGGCTCTAGATGCATATGTAGTAGAGGATAACTGAGTCAGTCATCAATTGGACAAGAGGCCCTTGGTCCTGTGAAGGTTCTATGCTCTAATATAGGGGAATGCATTGGCCTGTAAGCAGGACTGGGTTGCTTAGGGAGCAACAGGAGGATAGAGAATAGGGGGGTTTGGAGGGAAATCTAGGAAAGGGGATAACATTTGAAATGTAAATAAAGAGAATATCTAATTTTTAAAAGCTATACAATTCAATGTTGTGTGCAGAAATTTGATAAAAATTATTTCCCAAATAGAGTTCTCTGGTGGAATTTTTAGGGTCAGGTATATATACTATCATATCATCTGCAAAAAGTGATAGTTTGACTTCTTCCTTTCCAATTTGTATCCCCTTGATCTCCTTTTGTTGTCTAATTGCTCTGGCTAGGACTTCAAGTACAATGTTGAATAGGTAGGGAGAGAGTGGACAGCCTTGTGTAGTCCCTGATTTTAGTGGGATTGCTTCAAGCTTCTCACCATTTACTTTGATGCTGGCTACTGGTTTGCTGTAGATTGCTTTTATTGTGTTTAGGTATGGGACTTGAATTCCTAATCTTTCCAAGACTTTTATCATGAATGGGTGTTGGATTTTGTCAAATGCTTTCTCAGCATCTAACGAGATGATCATGTGGTTTTTGTCTTTGAGTTTGTTTATATACTGAATTACGTTGATGGATTTCCATATATTGAACCATCCCTGCATCTCTGGGATGAAACCTACTTGGTCAGGATGGAAGATTGTTTTGATGTGTTCTTGGATTTGGTTAGCAAGAACTTTATTGAGGATTTTTGCATCAATATTCATAAGGGATATTGGTCTGAAGTTCTCTATCTTTGTGGGGTCTTTTTGTGGATTAGGTATCAGAGTAATTGTGGTGTCATAGAATGAGTTGGGTAGAGTACCTTCTGTTTCTTTTTTGTGGAATAGTTTGTGAAGAACTGGGATTAGATCTTCTTTGAAGGTCTGATAGAACTCTGCACTAAACCCATCTGGTCCTGGGCTTTTTTTTTTGGTTGGGAGACTATTAATGACTGCTTCTATTTCTTTGGGGGATATCGGGCTGTTTAGATCATTAACCTGATCTTGATTCAACTTTGGTACCTGGTATCTGTCTAGAAACTTCTCCATTTCATCCAGGTTCTCCATTTTTGTTGAGTATAGCCTTTTGTAGAAGGATCTGATGGTGTTTTGGATTTCTTCAGGATCTGTTATGTCTCCCTTTTCATTTCTGATTTTGTTAATTAGAATGCTTTCCCTGTGCCCTCTAGTGAGTCTGGCTAAGGGTTTGTCTATCTTGTTGATTTTCTCAAAGAACCAGCTCCTCGATTGGTTGATTTTCTGAATAGTTCTTCTTGTTTCCACTTGGTTGATTTCGCCCCTGAGTTTGATTATTTCCTGCCATCTACTCCACTTGGGTGAATATGCTTCCTTTTGTTCTAGAGCTTTTAGGTGTGTTGCCAAGCTGGTAATGTATGCTCTGTCTAGTTTCTTTTTGGAGGCACTCAGAGCTATGAATTTTCCTCTTAGAAATGCTTTCCTTGTGTCACATATGTTTGGGTATTAAGTGGCTTCATTTTCATTGAACTCTAAGAAGACCTTAATTTCTTTCTTTATTCCTTCCTTGACCAAGGTATCATTGAGACGAGTGTTTTTCAGTTTCCACGTAAATTTTGGCTTTCTATTATTTATTTTGTTATTGAAGATCAGCCTTAGTGCATGGTGATCTGATAGGATGCATGGGACAATTTCAATATTTTTGTATCTGTTGAGGCCTGTTTTGTGACCTATTATGTGGTCAATTTTGGAGAAGGTACCATGAGGTGCTGAGAAGAAGGTATATACTTTTGTTTTAGGATAAAATGTTCTGTAGATAGCTGTCAGATCCATTTGTTTCATAACTTCTGTTAGTTTCACTGTGTCCCTGTTTAGTTTCTGTTTTCTTGATCTGTCCATTGGTGAAAGTGGTGTGTTGAAGTCTCCCACTATTATTGTGTGAGGTGCAATGTGTGCTTTGAGATTTACTAAAGTTTCTTTAATGAATGTGGTTGCCTTTGGATTTGGAGCATAGATATTCAGAATTGATAGTTCCTCTTGGAGGATTTTACCTTTGATGAGAATGAAGTGCCCCTCCTTGTCCTTTTTGATGACTTTGGGTTGGAAGTCAATCTTATCAGATATTAGGATGGCTACTCCAGCATGTTTCTTTATACCATTTGCTTGGTAAATTGTTTTCCAGCCTTTCATTCTGAGGTAGTGTCTATCTTTTTCTCTGAGATGAGTTTCATGTAATCAGCAAAATATTGGGTCTTGTTTGTGTAGCCAGTTTGTTAGTCTATGTCTTTTTATTGGGGAGTTGAGAACATTGATATTAAGAGATATTAAGGAAAAGTAATTGTTGGTTCCTCTTATTTTTGTTGTTAAAGTTGGCATTCTGTTTTTGTGGCTGTCTTCTTTTAGGTTTGTTGAGGGATTACCTTCTTGTTTTTTCTAGGGCAAGGTTCCCGTCCTTGTATTTTTTTTTCTGTTATTATTTTTTGAAGGGCTGGATTCGTGGAAAGGTAATGTGTGAATTTGGTTTTGTCGTGGAATACTTTGGTTTCTCCATCTATGGTAATCGAGAGTTTGGCTGGGTATGTTTTTAAGTTAGATGGGTAGCAATTTTGATTTTTAAGAATTAGGCATTGCAGAAATTAAATGCTTAGAGGAGATGATTATTTTCTTGAGTTTAAAGATATAATAGTTGACAATGTTTAGATAGAATCTTGTAAGGCATACTCAAAAAAAGAATGAAAATAAAAAGAGAAGTAAATCTCTTCTGATTCTTGCATAGAGAAATTTTCAAATCAGGTAGTTGTTAAGAGCTCATAGAGTAGTGTTTACTTTGTAAAGTAGGTCCTTTGTGTTAAGACATTTTCAAGAAGTTGGCTTCTGTATTGAGGCTTTGGAAAATGAATTACTGTGTATTGAGTAAAGTTAATTACATAATTGTACAAGCTTAGTTTTCCTTAAACTGAGCTTATGTTAATGGAAAAGGAGCCACAGCTTAATGAAAATGATGTTACTGTTTTCTGAATGGAATAATCCACAAACAAAGACACATTAAAATAATATTGGTATATAAACATTTTTATTTTTAATATGTTCATTATATCTCTGGTGTATAAGGAAAATAAATGATTACATGATTTCTGAAAAAGAAAAAGATCAATGCAGTCTGATCGTCTCTGCTGGCAAACCAGGAGGGGACTCCCCAACACAAGCCTGCAAGTACTATGAACACCATTGTCTGCTGTGCTACCAGGATGTTTTGGAAGAATGCAGTTCTCTTCCCAAACCATCTTCTTACTCTGGATAGGTTGTAGATCACATCCTCCCCAATACCGCATGGTACTCATAAGAGAATGCTCCTTACTTTGATAATTCACCATCTGAATCTGTATCAGGCCTGTACCAATTCTCAACACTCATAGAGTTGACTTTCGAGGATTGAGTTCAATGTAGCTCATGTATCTGTATGGAAATTTACCCCCTTCTTTCAACCATTCCAATTTTTCCTACCTGTTTTTTTTTCGGGGGTTGGGGGTGAGACAGTGTTTCTCTGTATAGGCCTGGCTAGCTTGGAACTCTCTTTGTAGACCAGGCTGGCCTCGAATTCAGAAATTCCCCTCCTCTTCCTCCTGAATGCTGGGATTAGAGGTGTGCAACACCATGCCCATCCTTTTTTTTTAATGACTTATTTATTTTATGTATATGAGTACTATAGCTACCTTCAGACACACCAGAAGAGGGCATTTGATCCTCTTATAGCACCTTCTATGAGGGTGCTCCCTCAACCACACAACCACTCCTGCCTCACCACCCTTTCATTCCCCATCACTAGGCCATCAAGACTTCACAGGACCAAGGGCCTACCTACCATTGATTCCAGATAAGGCCCCTTCAGCTCCTTCAGTCCTTCCCCTAACTCCTCCATTATGGTCCCTCTGCTCAGTCTGATATTTGGCTCCATGCATCTGCACTGGTATTAGTCAGGCTCTAGAAGAGCCTCACAGGAGATAGCTCTATCAGCCTATTGTCAGCAAGCACTTCTTTGCATCAGAAATAGTGTCTGAGATTTGGTGTCTACATGTGGGATGGGTCCCTAGGTGGAGCAGTCTTTGGATGGCCTTTCCATCAGTCTCTGCTCCACTCTTTGTCCCTGTATTTCCTTTACACAACAGTAATTTTGGGTTAAAATTTTGGATATGGGCGGTGGCACCATCCCTCAACTGAGGGTCTATGCCTAACCTCTGAATATGGTCTCTATAGGTTCTCCCTCCCTCTCTTCTGGGGTATTTTAGCTAATGCCATTCCCATGGGTTCCTGGGAGATAACTGCTTTCCTGGCATCTGGGACTTTCTGTTGGCTACTCCCAGTTCTCCTTCCCTCATTGCTACACACCTCAGTTCAATTTCCAGACCCTCTGTACGTCTCATTTGTCTCCTCCCATACCTGATCCTGTCGTCCTCCCGCCGTTTTCTCCCTTGCCCTTCTCTCTTCCTCCAGAGTCACTGCTACCCTCTACCTCCCGTGACTGTTTTGTTTCCAATTCTAAATAGGACTGAAGCATGCACTCTTTGGTCTTCCTTCTTGAGATTCATCCAAATTTTATTTTAGGGCTCAAGGAGGCCTTGTGCTTTTATTTTGATCGTGTTGCCACTGGGAAATCAATTATCAACTGATGAAGAGACATTATTATCAGGTTTTAACAATACAGAATGTTGAACTGTATTAATTACTAAAAAAAAATTCTGGTTGATTTCCCTTTTACTTTCACAGTTACACAGGGATTGCAGAGGGGGCATTTTTATCTTTAATCCCCTCCTCTGCTTATCTGTTTCTTCGCAAAGTGTCTGTTTTAGCCTTCTCTTAGAGTCTTTTGGTTTGTCAATGACTGCAGATAGGATCTTTGCATGGTCTCAAGTCTATTGCTTTTGTCCTTTTATCTGGTTCTCTTGTATAGTCCCTCTTCTATTAAATACTCTCTGTCACTATCACTAAGTCCCTCAGATTCTTTTTTTTTAACCTCTCAACTGTCTGGAGATTTTTCTTAATACCTGGTGCTGTCTGGATAATGAAAGCTAGAATGGCTGCTACTTTTACTTCCAGAGATTCAGGGTTCATGGGGCTGTGTTGTTGAAATGTCTCTATGGCCCTCTCAAAAAAAAGCTGGAGGGCATTTATTTTCTTGCTGCCTAATGTCATATACTCTGTCCAAATGTGTGGTCTGTCTTGTGGCTGCCTTGAGACCTGCCAGCAGAGCAAGTGTCTCCTCTTTCCTTCAACAGGGTTAAAATGCCAGTCTGGGTGAGTCAGAGGAAGTGAGCATGTGTGTGTGTGTGTGGGGGGGTGCTATATGTTTAAGCAAACCTGTAGAATGTGGTAGACATAGCCTGTTAATAAGTCTGACAAACTCAAAGTTACATCATCAAAGTCATCTCATCAAATTCACCTCATAAAGGTTACATCATCAGAGTCATCTGCCAAAGTCATCTCCTCAAAGTTATCTTGTCAAAGTCATCTCACAATGAAGAACACAAAAATACATATAAAACCTTTTCTGTCTGTGGAGCAGAAACAAGAAACAATCAGAAAATGTTGCTCATGAAATAGACCTCTCGATGACACCCAAAACACAAGTCCAACCATTTCTCTCTATCAGGTAGAAATGAGAAACAGCCAAAAGTGGTGAACAAACAAAAGAAAAATACTAGATTGGTGGGCATCTCTCTGCTCCCATGAAAACAAGTCCACCCCAGACCAAGACTCAGGACCTTTCCTCTATCTGCAATAGCCACAGCTCACAGATATGTCTATTTCTAACTGCAACTGGCCACAGGTACAAAATCAAGGAATTGTTTCTAGATGGGTGGACCTTTTAGTTCTCTGAGTCACGCCCACCCAAACTGGGACTAACGAGTCTCTTGGCTCCACCATTGCCAAGGCTCCCAGACACATCTGTCCTAACATCAAATCAACCACAGAACAAATTCAAGGCCTTGTTCCAAGAAAGATGTGGCAACATTTAGAATTAGTGAACAGAAAAAGCACAACCAGAAACAGAATCTAACCAAAACCATTAAAAGATATAGCCTGAAGTAACAAGAACAAACCAGAAGGTGGTGCTCACAGAAGACAGATGTGGTGCCACTCAGAATCTTTAAACAGAGACAACCTGCAACCACAACACAACCATTAAAAGATATTGCCTGAACTAACATGAATCAACAAGAAGGTGGTGCTCACAGAAGATGAATGTAGTACCACTCAGACATGGAAAAAATGCAGCATGCAGTAATAAGAACAACTAAAAAGTGTAGCTCCACATGAGGCAACTTGCAGTACTAATATTTACTCAGACCTGGGAAAAGTACCATAGCAACATAAGTCAATTCTCTTTACACAAGTTTTTTTCTGCTCAGTAGATTTCATAGAAAGTTTCTAACACTCAGAAAATTAGGCACCACACCAATCACTGCACAAATACTCACCTGTTCAGATCACATAGAAAACTTCTGGCACTCAGACAAATTCCTCAGCATGGCTTCAAACCTAGAAGTATTACCACGGCAATACAAGCCACCAGGTTCCACACAAATAAATCATCACAACACAGCTGGAAGAGTTCCACGTTTATCTTTACACAAGCTTGCTTTTTTTCTGCTCTGAAGATCTCACAGAAAGCTTAGAGAAATTCAGGGATCAGATAGGCAAGAAGCAGGAAATTTTATGCAATGTTACAAACATAAAAACACAAATACCTAGACTAGTTTTGCCACCTTCATGACCCTCCAGATAAGTAGTCCTGTGTGTCATGTGCAACGTCCCAGCCAATATAACAAAATATAATGCCAGGGAATTGTTAGTGGCCCAAAAACACTTTCAGGACATGATCTGATGCAACTAACAGCAGGGTCTTTATTCTATTTGAGCTAGTTCACCCACACCCCAATAGCACAATTGTCACACAGAATGATTTGGTGGGGGTGGGGGGAGAATCAAATGTTCTTCTGGGTAAGGCTTTGTAGTAAGCAGCAAGCTGAGGGTACATATTCAAGAATCTTATTACAAAGACACTGTGGCCTTTAACATAATTGACTGGTGCTGGTAGTCATATCATAAACTTAATTTCTGCATCACTCTGCATTAGTGGTTGTTAAGCTGGGGGTGGGCTTATAACCTGGGGGTAGAGAATTGTTGTAGGATTAACCTGGAGATGCTGGTCATTTGGGTGTAACCTGAAGAAACTGGTCTTGTTAGGGATTAGCCTAGAGAGTGGAGCTAGTCTCAGGTTTTGTTGGGGAGTATCCTGGCTAGTTTTGTGTCAACTTGACACAGATGGAGTTATCACAGAGAAAGGAGCTTCAGTTGAGGAAATGCCTACATGAGATCCTGCTGTAAGGCATTTTCTCAATTAGTGATCAAGGGGGAAAGGCCCCTTGTGGGTGGGGCCATCCCTGGACTGGGAGTCTTGGGTTCTATAAGAAAGAAAACTGAGCAATCAAAGGGACGCAAGCGAGTAAAGAACATCCCTCCATGGCTTCTGCATCAGCTCCTGCTTCCTGACCTGCTTGAGTTCCAGTCCTGACTTCCTTGGTAATGAACAGCAATATGGAAGTGTAAGCTGAATAAACCCTTTCCTCCACAACTTGCTTCTTGGTCATGATGTTTGTGCAGGAATAGAAACTCTGACTAAGACAGGGAGCAACTTGGAAACTAATGCTAGGTAACAGCCTGTTAGTTTACCTGACTTCAAACTTAAGTCAGGTTCTTTAAAATGAAGTCTGAACTTAAAAGATTTGGTATCTCCAAATCTTTTGGGAAGTATTTTCTGAGTGCACAAAGAAGCTGTGTTCCAGAGATAGGCAATGTTTTACCTTGTAATGCAGCTGTACTTGGTAATGAGCAAGAGTCACCCAGGTGATACTGATTTTGAGGTCATAAAGAGCAGCTGAGACTTGGGACTGTGTGAGATCATGGAAGGACATTGGTGAAAGTGCATCCTCACTTACAGTTGATGTCTCAGGACTTATGGTGTAATGCAAAGGATTTGAGACTTGGCACTTTAATACAGCCTATGAGAGACTATTTGTGAAGCCTTGTTGCTGCTGAAGACCTCAGTGTATCGGAGATGCCATTACTATGGGATGATCACCATTAACAGCAGCAGTGATGGAGTGAATCAACCTGATCTTAGGATGCTATAACAGGCAGAGCTGGTGAAGTGATGCCAGGCCTTTGGAGTTGGCCAGAAGACCATGTGTGGATCTCAGTCATAACAAGGTATAACATTGAAATTGCATTGGAGACCCTAAGATGTTCATGATGCCAGAGCCATGGGGTATCTGCTTAGGAAATCTGCTAACAGGGTGTAGAACCAGCCCAGGGGAAAGAAGTTTGGTGCAGTCAATAAAGCCATTACAGGAGTAGATATGAGCATAGCTTTGACATTAGACATGGAGATGCAGAGTTTTGAGTTTGCCCAGCTGATTTCCTGTCTTGCTTTGAGGATTACTATTATGTGATTGGAAGAAACTGAGAAGAGACCTTGAACTTTGGACTTTTAACATTGTTAAGACTGCTATAGGCTGTGTGGGCTTAGGAAGTTAGAATCAATGTACATTTTTATTATGCTATGATTAGATATGGCCATGGTTAATAGGTAGTGGCACTTTTAGGCATTGTAGCCTCGTTGGAATAGGTATGTCACTGTGAGCTTAGGCTTTAATACCCTCATCCTATTTGCCTGAAAGTGAGTCTTCTGCTAACTGCATTCAGAAAAAGATATTTTCCCCCAAATTAATTGAGAACCGTGATGTTGAGACCTCAAAACAGGGCGACTGAGCACAGAGGGACAGGGAGGAAAGGACTGCAACTTGCTCCCAGGGACTGGAGAAAATGAAAAAATAAAAAGAAAATAAAAAAGAAGGTTGGAATCCGTCAGTCTTCTGTGCTAATCATCCTTGCCTTCGTCCTCCTCTCCTTCCTCCCCTTCATCCTCATCGTCATCTTCTTCACCTTCATCCTCATCTCCCTTCTTCATCAATATCTTCTAACCTCTCCTCCTCTTCATCGTCATCATCATCATCTTCTGCCTCTCCTTCATCATCCATGTCAGGAACCAGATAATACTGCAAGGGATTTGGCCAAATGTCATCTTTGATGACCTCTCCTACCTCGTCAGCACCTGTATCAGAATGGTCAGTAAACCAGGTAAAGAAACTCTCTGGCTCTTCATGCTGCCTCTTCCTGCTGGCCTTATTCTTCGTTTTACTTGAGTGTTTTGTCAAATCCTTTCCAGATTTCCATTTGATTTTGGTGGACTTTGAAGATGGGTCACCACTCTCATTCAGATGAAATTCTTTGGAGAGAACTTTATTTTCAAAGTAAGGACTTTCATCAAAATCAAAATCTATTCTGTAACCTGATTTAATGTCTTCAAATTCTGTCACTTCAGCTCTGGTCAAATAATGCAGAGCCTCCTCGTCCTCCTCCCCAAGCAGTGCAGACACTTGTGGAAGGTTGACAAATGTTGTTACCCAAAAATCTGGGATTTTGGCGATCAATTCTGACCACTTCTGAAAAAATGGTTGGTGGAGTTTGTTATATTTTTGTTCTACTTTCAAAATTTCCTCACTGGCTTGTTCATTAAGTCTGTCTATTTCATTTTGTACTTCATCAATATGTTCAATTGCTTCTTGCTGTTCTTTTTCTCCCTTCAGCAGGCCTGGAGAGGCCGACTTGTCCTCAAGCTTCCGGGCAGCAGCCTGTCTGAGTTTCTTGGGCTGAGGCAGGATCACAGATTGCCACTTCGGGGCCATGGCACGAGGGAGATGACCTGGAGACAAAGCCCAGAACCCTGATGTTCACAGCAGGAAGAAACTCACAGTAACTCATAAATGTACTTTTTTATTATGCTATGATTAGATATGGCCATGGTTAATAGGTAGTGGCAATTTTAAGCATTGTAGCCTTGTAGGAATAGGTGTGTCACTGTGAGCTTAGGCTTTAATACCCTCATCCTAGCTGCCTGAAAGTGACCTCCTGCTAACTGCATTCAGAACAAGATGTAGAACTCTCAGCTCCTCCAGCCCCATTTCTGCTTGGACACTGCCATTCTCCTGCCTTGATAATAATGGACTGAACTGCTGAACCTATGACCCAGCCCCAATTAAATATCATCTTTGTAAGTGTTGACTTGGTCCTGATATCTGTTCAAGGCAGTATAAACCTAACTAAGATACTTACAAAGCATTACACAAATTTTTATCATTAAGTTAGCCAAAACTATTCTGAAATGTCAAATATCAAGTTTGACTACCCATGGCTTTGAGATTTGATCCTGCAGCCCCTTTGGACTGAGCTGTTCTTTGTGTGGGGAAATAGGAGAGAAGCATTGCTATTGGCTGGCTGCTTCCTTGCTAACACTGATATTTCCTATTTAAAATTCTGTGGGAACTCCAGACCCCATTCGTTCCCAGATTTCATTATTCCTTTGGAACACTGGCAATTAACCCCTTGCTCTGAGCCCTGCCATTTACTTTGATAATCTTCATTACTACCTAGTATTTTGTGGCTCAGAAGGCAGCCTTCTGATATCTGAGGCCACTCCTTTACAGTCTGTCTTAGCTATGGATTCTATTGCTGTAAAGAGACACTATGACCAGGACAACTCTTTTTTTTTATGATTAAATATTTTCTTCATTTACCTTTCAAATGCTATCCCAAAAGTCCTCTATACCCTCCCCATGCCCTGTTCCCCAACCCACCCACTCCCAATTCTTGGCCCTGGCATTCCCCTGTACTGGGGCATATAATCTTCGCAAGACCAAGGGTTTCTCCTCCAATTGATGGCTGACTAGGCCATCCTCTGCTACATATGCAACTAGAGACACAAGCTATGGGGGGTACTGGTTAGTTCGAATTGTTGATCCTCCTATAGGGTTGCAGACCCCTTTAGGTCCTTGGGTACTTTCTCTAGCTCCTTCATTGGGGGCCCTGTGTTCCTTCCAATAGATGACTGTGAGCATCCACTTCTGTATTTGTCAGGCATTGGCAGAGCCTCTCAGGAGACAGCTATATCAGGGCCCTGTCAGCAAAATCTTGCTGGCATATGCAATAGTGTCTGGATTTGGTGGTGGTTTACTGGATGGATCCCTGGGTGAGGCAGTCTCTTGATGGTCCTTTCTTCAATCTTAGCTCCAAACTTTGTCTCTGTAACTCCTTCCATGGGTATTTTGTTTCTCATTCTAAGAAGGAAGAAAGTATCCACACTTTGGTCTTTGCAATGTGTGCTTTGAGCTTTACTAATGTTTCTTTAATGAATGTGTATGCCCTTGCATTTGAAGCATAGATATTCAGAATTGAGAGTTCCTCTTGTAAGATTTTACCTTTGAGAGTATGAAGTGCCCCTCCTTGTCTTTTTTGATAACTTTGGGTTGGAAATCAATTTTATTTGATATTAGATGGCTACTCCAATTGTTTGCAGCCTTCACTGCACCGCCGATGCTCTCAAATGCCAGCATCACCTCTCGCTTGCTGAGCTCCAGCAGAAGTAGAAGGAGGGTAAGTAAGGAGGTGTCCATACCATGGCTCGTACAAAGCAGACTGCCCGTAAATCCACCAGTGTTAAAGCACCCAGGAAACAATTGGCTACAAAAGCTGCTAGCAAGAGTGCACCCTCTACTAGAGGGGTGAAGAAACCTCATCATTACAGGCCTGGTACTGTGGCACTCCATGAAATCAGACGCTATCGGAAATCCACTGAACTTCTGATCCGCAAGCTCCCCTTTCAGCATCTGGTGTGAGAAATTGCTCAGGACTTCAAAACAGATCTGCGCTTCCAGAATGCAGCTATTGGTGCTTTGCAGGAGGCAAGTGAGGCCCATCTGGTTGGCCTTTTTTAAGATACCAATCTATGTGCTATCCATGCCAAACGTGTCACAATTATGCCAAAAGATAATCACCTAGCACACCGAATACACGGAGAACGTGCTTAAGAGTCCACTATGAGGGGAAACATTTCATTCTCAAAAAATTTTTTTTTCCTCTTCTTCCTGTTATCAGTAGTTCTGAATGTTAGAAATTTTTTCCATGGGGTCAAAGGTACCTAAGTATATGATTATGCGTGGAAACATAGGGGACAGAATCAGGTATTGGCATTTCTCCACGTTCATTTATGTGTGAATTTTTAATATAAATGCAAGATGTAAAGCATTAATGCCAGCAAAATGTTTCAGTGAACACATTTCAACAGTTCAACTTTATAACAATTATAAATAAACCGGTTAAAATTTTCTGGACAATGCCAGCATTTGGATTTTTTTAAAGATAAGTAAAGTATTTATTGACGGCAAAAAAAAAAAAAAAAAAAAAAAAGAACAGCTAATCCAGCTGGTTTCTTCATGTTTCTTCAGACCATTTGCTTGGAAAGTTGTTTTCCAGCCTTTTACTCTGGTAGAGTCTGTCTTTTTCCCTGAAGTGGGTTTCCTGTATGCAGCAAAATGTTGGGTCCTGTTTATGTAGCCACTTTTAATCTATGTCTTTTCATTAGAGAATTGAGTCCATTAATATTCAGAGATATTAAGAAAAAGTAATTGTTGCTTCCGGTTGTTTTTGTTGTTAGAAATGGGATTCTGTTCTTGTGGCTATCTTCTTTTAGGTTTGTTGAAGGATTACTTTCTTGCTGTTTTCTAGGGAGTAATTTCCCTCCTTGTGTTGGGAGTTTTCCCTTTATTATCCTTTGAAGGGCTGGATTCGTGGAAAGATATTGTGTGAATTTGGTTTTGCCATGGAATACTTTGGTTTCTCCATCTATGGTCAGAGTTTTGCCAAGAGACATTCTGAGTTTCAGTTTAATTGGGCATGGCTCAGGAAGTTGAGGCATCCACCTGTGTAGGAACAAGGCCTGGATTTTGTATCTGTGGCCAATTGCAGTTAGAGGTATCCATGGCTACATTGGGGCCAGGAGATGTCCTGAGTCCTTGTCTGAGGTGGGTGTGGTCTCAGGGGAGCCGAGAGATGGCCACCAATCTGGTTCTTTTCTTGTGTGTGTGCACCACTTTTAGTTGTTTCTCCTTTTTACCTAATAGTGAGAAATGACTGGAATTGTGTTTTGGGTGTCATAGAGAGTTCCTTTTCATGAATACCACTTTCTGGTTGGTTCTTATTTCTGCTCCATAGACAGCAAAGGTTTTATATGTGAATTTGTGTTCCTCATTATGAGATGACTTTGACAGATGACTTCCTGCATGAGCAATAAGTACTATATGGAGTAAGCAACATCCTCCTCAGCCCTTGTCATCTCACTTCAACTTCCTAATAACTTCAAGTTTCCAGGGTTTAAAGATGAGATAGGGAGAAGTTAGGTCTTCTGATTTTTTTGTTGTTGTTTATTTGTATTTTCCTGCAAATTTTGGGGGTAGGGGGCTGAAACATAGACAACTTAGGTAACTTGCTATGTTCCAGAACCAGATAACATAGGGAAACAAATGAAAATCCAACAAAATAGAACCAAACCCACACCCCAAATAACTAAACGAAATCATTGCCTGGGTTAAGTCATTTAAAAATAAATTTCATTAGGTTGAAGAGACCACTTAAGAGCACTAATTTTGACACACACATGGTATCTCAAATATCTGCTACTCTAGTACCCAGTGGGTCCAATGCCCTCTTCTTGCCTCCTTAATACCAGGGATACATGTTGTTACAGATATACTGGAAGACAAAACACCTTTATATATATAATAAAATTGTAAACTACATTTTGTTACATTTAGTACATGAGTGTATGGGAAACATGTTTGTGTATTTGTATAAAACAACAACAGCTTTGTGAATGTCAGAGAACAACCTGAGAGATTCCATTTCTCTGAGACAGTACTCAAGGTAGTCAAGCATGGCAGAAGAGCCTTTACCCACTGTGACACTCAATCAGTTTTAAAAACCTACTCTCTTAATTGTGTTCTAGTATAATTGCTGTTCTCTACATAACCATAGCACAATGCAGGATCATCATAGTACAAGCATGACATATGATAAGTCTTTGTGGAAAATGAGACTTGACTGAAGAACACATATCCATCCTTTTTTTTAAAGATCAATTTATTTATTTAACATATATGAGTACACTGTAGTTGTACGGATGGTTGTGAACCATGATGTGGTTGCTGGGAATATGAATTCAGGACCTCTGATAGCTCTGGCTTGGCCCTGCTAGCTCCAGTCGGACATAGCTGTCCTCAGGTGCCAGAATAGGTTGTCAGATACCTTTATTTGTGGTTGTGATCCTCCATGTGATGTCTGAGATTTGAACTCTGGACCTTTGGGAGAGCAGTTAGTGATCTTCTATCCAGCCCCATCAGTTTCTTATAATCCTACACCCTAGGTTTTGGTCTATGCCTTTCTGATTTCTCACATTCATTATTTTAACATTGTACCATAGAAAACCAGAATGCAGTAAAAAGTTTCCTTTTGTTTGGTTTGGTGATTGACTTACCCTTGGAGCAGGATGTGGTAATATCAGAAGATGTGGTCTTGTTGTATTAAACGTGCATCAGTTTGGAGGCAGGACTTTGGGGAAATGTATGTATACTCAGGCTCTGACAAGGGTGAGACACAGTAGTCTCATTTTGCTGCCTTTGACTTGGGAGAGGTAGGCAAGCAGTTATCTGATATAGAAAATCCTAGTCTGTAGAAAGAGTTCCAGGGCAGCCTGGAGTACACAGAAAAGACCTATCTCAGAAATAAATAATCATCTTTCTTACTTTTGTCTTATTCCTCCTTCAAAGAAGATGGTAATCACAAGGTAGGTTGTTGATTCAGGTTCTGGTTATGGAATGGTCTTGGAGTACAAATATGTTGCATTTTTTTCTACGGGGATTGTTCAAGCTTTCACATCTGATAGAGGATCCATGTTTAAGATCTGTGCCAACCAATGCCAGCCATGATACAAGCCATGATCGTGAGCCTCCTTCTGGTTTCCATAGGGCCACTGTAGTTGGATGATGGTGGCATACAAATGGATCACCCCAGACATGTGTTTTAGAAAGTTGTCCTGTTGCTCAACCTTAGAATCCATCACTTGTAGACAAATATCCTTTGAGAATCCTCCAGAGTCATCCCTTCCTTGAAAGCTGGGTAGAAAGGAACAGAGTATGGACATTTCTTGTGAAGATGAGCAAAAATGAGGTCTCCCAGTTTGGGGTATGCTGCAGTCAGATCTCACTTGGGTCCTCAATCCACAGGCAAAACTCGGGTTCTGGTGGTTAAAGGCAAGCAAGGAGTTGGTGCAGATGACAGACACAGAGAGAGTGTGTATCTGGATGTAATTTGTCAAATCAAGCATCAAACTTTTAATACAGAAGAAAATAGCGAAGTTAGGTGACACATTGGCAAGGTACAATGAGGGTACCGGATGCTTAATTACTCTTACACGAAACAGAGGAATGCAAACTTAAAGGCTGTCAGGAACTGGGCAATAAAACAACTGAGACAAAGTCAGCTCTATCTAAGGTCAGCTATATTCTTAGAAGTCAGGTGTGAGGTCTTTACACTCCCAGGCCAAGGGCTTTCATGTCTAAGCAATAGTTCTAATTAGGGAGTTCCACTCTTCCTAACCTTCTCATGAATAATGCAATACTCTAGTTCCTCCTCAAACCACAGCCTACTACTACTTGCTAAACCATTGTAAATTCCTGTATATGGGAGTGACTCAGCTTTTATTCTAAGTGATTGTGTGGGGAGACTTTCTACTAATAAGTAATTTAGTCTGGCATACATACTACAATAAGAATTCTAAACTTACATTGCTAAGCTTGCCCTGAGATTTCTAACTCTATGTAGTAGGTAGTAATGCCTGATTTCTCTCACTTCTCTCTTAGAATACTAGAGGCAATTTTGAATGTTACTGAATAGGTAATATTCTTACTGAATTCCAAGCCCAGGGTCAGCTCAAGGACTACCTAGGGCATTGGTGAAGGCCAGGAAGCAAAGTTTGATTTTGCTTAGGTATTTGGCAAGTCATTGCATGGCGACACCTATAATATAACAATCCTGAAAGAAAGCACACAGATCCATTCGCAAGGACAAGTTTGGAGCATTCGTTATATGGGATGCCACAGTTCCAGGAAACTATGTTTCCATGAACTTTTCACCTCGGGACTGTGTCCAGGTTTCTAGGACTGTCATGCAGGTCACTACTGGAGTAGGTGTAACAGGGGTGGAGCATCCAGATACCAGATGCCACCACTGCAATGGAGAATGCTGCTTCATGGTGAGAGCACACTTCCTCCTCCCCTTGTTTCACAAATTTCTCTGCCAGTTTCTACTGGACAAAATCAAGTTCCTTAGGGCTAAGAGTGACAGACACAGAATGCCCACATGATTGGACAGGCTTTCCAGTGAGCAGGCTATGGATCTTGTCAAAGACCTCCTTTACCTTGAACCTGTGATGCTGGAGATATGGCTCACTGGGATTGTGGATGCTTCTGCAAGTCCATCTTTATCTTTTTGGTCTGATATTCCTTACTGATATTCAAGTCAGCAAAGACCAACAAACATTTGGCAGAAACATCCTGAAGTTGTTGATAAAACTTCATCTTATGATCTTGTACCTTCCCCTGCAGGTTTTCTCTGCTGGGCTTGGACTGGGTACAGATGTCTGGCCTGGAGCCCCTGTCCCATGCTGCACCTGAACTCCTGGGCTGCCTCCTGCTCTTCCTCTTCCTCCTCTTCGACCACCACCTCCTCCTCCACCTCCATTTCAGAGATTCTGGTGATCTCCTGCTCCAAATTCAAGAGGAGATCCTACATTTCCTAAAGGGCTAGCCCATCCTCAGTTTGGTTCTCTGCTGGGGGATAGCAACTCTCTAAGTTGTTGCAAATGATTCTTGAGATGAGGCCACACAGCTAGTTACTCTGGGTCTGCAAGGTAGCCAGGTCCACATTCAGCAGGTCTTTGTGCTGACTGGAGGTGTCCACCTGCTGGATGAACTGTGGGGCCTCCTCTTGCAGGGGGTACAGGCTGTGCAGATTGACCTGGCCTTCCTCCTTCTGAATTTGCTCATGCTCTTCCTGATTCACTTCCTGCTGCTCTGCCTCTCCTAGCTTTAGGTTGAGAATCTGGGCCCTCACCCCATGCTCAACTTTCAGCATCTGATGACCCAGGGCTTCTCTGGTATTCTTCTCCATCACTTCCTCTAAGCCCTGGAACTCCTTATGTAGCTTCAGCGGCTTCACCTCCTCACACCTCTTTAGCTGCTAGACCATTATACCATCAGCATACACACACATGTCAGTGTCCCTCTGGGCCTGAGGTAAATTGATGTGGACTCACAGATGCAAGAACATTCAGCAAACTAAAAGACCAACCTTCTGATCAGCAATGGAAAGTGCTTCATCCAGTTTGTCAAGACATGACCCATGTGAAGACTGTCATCAGAAGCCAGCCATATATGCAGTGGTATTGTAAGGTATTGTATAACACTTTGAGTTCTTCCCCTTTGATAAATATGTTGGGATCTTACACATCTGCTGTGTTTGTACATGAGAAGAACACCAAGAACAGCAGCACAGTGGAGGATAGGCAGCTGGAGCCTAGAAGTTGTGAATGATCCTTGAGATGGGGCCACACAGCTAGTTACTCTGGGTCTGCAAGGTAGCCAGGTCCACATTCAACAGGTCTTTGTGCTGACTGGAGGTATCAAAGGGTAGAGTAACAAAGGGCAGAGCTGGAGAGGTGGCTCAAGCTCTTGGAGGAACCTACAAGATCCTGAGTGAATCACAGTCATTGGATGGTTGGAGTTTGATTTTGCTTTTGATTGTCACTGTGCCCTCACATGTTTCCCTCTTGAAGTAAGAAGGCATTTTAGTGGAGCCCACAGTTAAGAGACTTTGAATTTAAAAGATATTGGATATTTGAAAGGGATGGAACATTTTTTGACAACATCAAAGGTTTTATTCATGTGAACTATTAAAAATGACCATCTATAGAAGTGTCAAATGAGGGTGGGATAGGAAGGCAGGGTAGAGTGGGGCAAGGAGGAGGAAGAATTCCATTCTACTGGTAATAAAGCTCCAGGTTCATCCTATCATGGATTTCATAGTCTCCCAGAGACACGTGGTCCTTATAAATCGTGTACCACTTTTTAAGAATGATCTTATTCCAGCGGGTGCCAGTTTGAGCGGCTATCAGTTTCTTCAAGTCACCAATGGTATCATCGGTGTTGCACTTCACTCAGACTTTCTTTCCTAGATGGTCATTGCAAACCACCTCAATCATTGTGGCTGGAGCTCCAATGTCCTCGAACTTATGGATGGAACAACTTGCAGCTCCAATGCCGAACCCCAATTGAACTTTTAATATATAAAGACTGTGGAACTTTTAAACACTCTTATAGAGGTACAGCCACTGGGAAGGATCACCTTCCTCCCCTTTTTAGGGTATATTCATTTGCTAGGATAGTTCATGAACCTAAAAGGCAAAGCAAAATGAGACAAAAACAAATAAACATCAAACTAATACTTTCATTGTTTGTTTACAGTTTTAAATAAAAGTAGGCTCATTTCATCTTTATGTGTATGAGTGCTATGTCTGGATGTATGTCTGTGTACCACATACATCCCTGGTGCCTTCAGACACTGGAAAAGGGTGTCAGATTCCTAAATTGTAGTCACCGATGGTTGGGAGCTGCCATGTGGGTGCTGGGAAACAAGTTCCTCTGCAAGAGCGGCCAATGCTATGAACCACTGAGCTATTCCTCCAGGCCATAGTTGCTAGGTTTATAAAGGACATTTAAAAACATAAATGAAAGCTAACTGAATGCATTGTAGTCCCCAAGCCTGGCTGTTTTGTGTCCACACTTTCCCTCATTGCTGCAATAAGCACACAATACACACAACACCCTGGTGTTTTCCTAGTGTGCATCCATTTCAAGTTCAACCTTTCCCCTCCTGGTCCTACTAATCTATATCATAGTGCCAGAAGAAGTCTTGAATATTTGCTACCTGGAACCCTTAGTCAGCATAACTCACTAATTTTTCTGTACCAAGACCAGTACCACACAAGTAAGCATCATCTGTTGGTTCTAGTTACACTTCCATTGCTGCTGTTAAAATACTCGAACCAAAAAAAAAAAAAAAAAAAAAAAAGATTTAAAGGAGGAGGGACTTATTTGGCTTACAATTTAGGTTACAAGCCACCAAGGGATGTCAGGGCAGCTAGAGAAAGCCCACAAGTATTGGAACCTACTTTCTTTCCTTCTTGTCCATCTTTCTAATAACAACAACAAAAAAATAGTATCCCCTACTCCCCTACCACCAACCTCTGCCCTCCTCCATAGATAGATAGATAGATAGATAGATAGATAGATAGATAGATAGATAGATACATAGATAGATACATAGATAGATACATAGATAGATAGATAGATACACAAGGCAGGACAACAATTCCTAATTTCAATGATCCAAATGTTCTTAGGATATTAAGGGCTTGGGACACTGTGGTACTGATATGGCTCCAGCCCATATTTGCTAGTTTTTATGAATGACATTTAAAATCATAGAAATGAAAGCTTTGTATTTGCCATGCTGGGCCGTTTTGAGACTTCACTTTTCCACATTGCTATGATTACCACATACAATATACACTGCACCCCTGATGTTCTTCTTGTGTGCATCCATTTCAAATCCTACCATTCCCCTCATAGTCCTACTAATCTATATCATAGTGCTTTAAGTAGAATCGAATACTTGCTACCTCTAAAACATAGTCAGCACAACTCACTCTTATTTTTCTGTATCAAGGCAAGTACCACACTAGTAATCTTTATCTGTTGGTTTCATTTCTGTGGCTGTTAAAATATTCTGAGAAAACAGAATTTCCAGGAGGAGGAGCCTAAAAGACTTACAATTCCAAGTCACAACCCCCCAAGAGATGTAAAGACAGCTTGTGAAATCCCACACACAATCAAAGGAAAGAGGGACTTGCTTTCTGGCATAGAAGTGAGGAAGGAGGTAAGTAGGCAGGAAAAGGCACCTCATTAAAGAACCCAGCTTCTGAGCATCCTTGTTGCCAAGGAAGCCCAGAAGAGGTCCTAGACATTATTGTGGCCAGATTAACTCTGCTTCCGAGCTTGAACAATCCTGGTAGAAAAATGGAAACTATGTGTACTCCCAGACCATTCCATAACCAGAACCTGAATCAACAAGCTACCTGGTGAGTGCCATCTTCTTTGAAGGAGGACTAAGACACAAGAAAGAAAGATGATTCTTTCTTTCTGAGGTAGGGCTTTTCTGTGTACTCAAGGCTGCCCTGGAACTCTTTCTACAGACTAGGTTTTCCTAGATCACACAACTGCTTGTCTCACCCTCGAAAGTTGAAGGCATCAAGATGAGACTACTATGTCTCACCCTGGGCAGAGCTTGAATATATATATATTTCCCCAAAGCCCAGCCTCCACAGAGATGCAACTGTAATCCAACAAGGCCACACTTCCAGATATACCACACCCTGCTCCAAGCATAATTCAATCACCACACCAAACAAACAAACAAATGGACCCTTTTACTGCATTCTGGTTTTCTATGGTAATGAGAGACAAAAGAGGCTACTGAGGACAATGTTAGAATAATGAATTCAAATCATTCATTAAAAAGAAATAAAAAAGACATAGACCAAAAAACCTGGCATGTAGGACTGAAAGAAAGTGATGGTGCTGGATCAAAGACACTGACTGTATGTATATTAAGGGCCTGGGAGAGAAAGTTTGTTAGCTGAGTCATCAACAACTCCCTTAACATAGTAAATTACTCACATCTGTAGATTTTTACAGGAGACAGGGTCTCTGAGTTTACCATATTGAAAGACCCCAAACCTCGGTCAGTGGTACCTAAAGACACCCCGAGTGAAACACAGATCGATGCAAAACAAAAGGTTTGGGCTCGAGAGATGGCTCAGTGGTTATGAGCACTGACTGCTCTTCTGAAGGTCCGAATTTCAAATTCCAGCAACCAAATGGTAACTCAAACCATCTGTAAAGAGATCTGACACCCTCCTCTGATGCATCTGAAGACAGCTACAGTGTACTTACATATAATGAATAAATCTTTTTTAAAATTTCAGGAGCATAGGTTACATAAACGAAAATACAGTTCTTATTAGCTAAGCATGTTGACCTTTAAATCTATTGGCTACCAAGAATGACACCCACTTAAACTCCCCCTCCCTATGCCCACTGTAACCCTAAATGTAAAAGAGAAAGAGACTAGGGTTTTTTTGCTGGTAATTAAAAAGATTCAACATTCTATACTGCTAAAACCTGAAGATAATGTCTCTTCATCAGTTTATAAATGACTTCCCAGTGGCAACAGAATCGAACTGAAAACACAAGGCCTCTTAGAGTCCCTAAAAAAAAATCAGATGAATTTCAAGAAGAAGGAAGACTAAAGAGTGGACGATTATGGATGATTCAATCCTATTTAGAAGGAGAAATAAAATAATCACGGGAGGTAGAGGGTTGGAGGGCCTGAGGAGGAAGAGAAGAGAGAGAACGGGAGGGGGTAGGATCAGATTTAGGCTGAGATGAATGAGATGTTGGTTTTCTGTTCAGGAAGTTGAACAGAGGTCTGTAGCAATGAGGGATGGGGAACTGGGAGTAGCCAACAGAAAGTCCCAGATTCCAGGAAAGTAAGAACCTCTCAAGGGTGACATTAGCTGAAATGCCCAACAAAGGGAAGAGACAACTTATATCCAGAGGTTAGGCAGGCCCTCCCATTGAGATATGGGGGATCCACCACCCATCTCTAAAATTTTAACCCAAAATTGTTCTGGTCTAAAATAAATACAGGGATAATGAGTGGATCAGAGACTGAAGGAAAGGCCATCCAGAGACTGTACCACTTAGGGATCCATCCCACATGCAGTCGTCAAACCCAGACAATATTGCTGATGTCAAAAAGTGCTTACTGATGCTGACAGGAGCCTGATAGAGCTGTCTCCTGAGAGGCTCCACCAGGGCCTGACCTGTACAGATGCAGGTGCTTGCAGCCAAACATTGGACTGAGCACAGGGACCCTAATGGAAGAGTTAGGGGAAGGGCTGAAAGAGCTTAAGGGGCCTTATCTGTCATCAATGAGAGGAGAGACCTTGGTCCTTTGAAGGCTTGATGCCCTAGTGTAGGGGAATGCAAGTGCAGTGAGGCAGAAGGGGATGTGTAGATGAAGGAGCACCCTCATAGAATTGGGGCAAGGGGGGATGTAATAGGGGGGTTTGAGAGGATAAAATGGAGAAGGGGATAACATTTTAAATGTAAATAAATGAAATATCCAATAAAATTTCAGACTATTGAGCCTCTACTAAGGCCTTACTCTGCCAACCACAGGTGTCCTCCCTAAACCTATGGCATGCATACTTGGACTTGGTGCCCCAGCATTCACCAATGGCCAATTGGCAGAAGCTGACCTCCACCCTGTTTACACATCAATGAAGCAATGACCTCCTTGTTAAAGATGATCTAGAATGACTCATTACCAGCCTGTGTTCTTGAATGCCCCAAGGAAAGCCTTTCATGTACCCTGCTGCCTCACCTTGAGCTCGATTTATGGGTTCAGATGGATGGAGAGGTAAAATGGTTCACCAAGGACAACAGTTTTATTCAGGATGGACAGAGGTATGCTGGGGTAGTGGTTGTTCTCAAACACCAGGATCATATGGGCAGAGCCATTCTTTACAGGAATGTCAGCCCAGAAAACTGAACTGGCAGCTATGTCCAAGGCATTAGAGCTGAGAAAAGACAAGAGATACCGATGGCTGATGTGCCTTTGCTACTGCTCATATCTGTGGGGCTATTTATATAGAAGCCTGACAGCAGAAGGACAGTATAAACTCCAACTCAGAGGGAAACAAGACAGCCCAAT